>NC_137901.1:48895073-49398065 GCF_963455335.1 Martes martes | reverse complement strand
TGATCTCTCTCTTTCTCTGTCAATAAATGAAAATCGTATTTAAAAAAAAAAAAACAGAAACTTCTGTAGAATAACCCTGATTTCTTGAGCTAAAACTTTCTTATATTTACCCCTTTTTGAAATTCATCCTTCACCTGCAATCACTATTAATAGGATGTATCTTTTAAATAAGTTTGATTAAATCTCTAAGCTTGGAACACGTGCCTAACCGTGCCCAGCATTTTCTCCTTCATTAATATAAAGTCTTGGACAGTAGTTCTCAACTGAGAGCAATTTTGATGCCCAGGGGACATTTGGCAAAGTCCTGAGACATTTTTGATTATCACAACTGAAGGAAGGAGATGAGTATGCTACTGGAATCTAGAAGGTAGAGGCCAGGGATGCTACTAAATACCCTACAATGTAAAGGACCAGCCCCTCCCCACAACAGAGTTACCTGACCCAAAATGTCAACAGTGCCATTTCTGAGAAAATCTGGTCTAAAATGAACTGAATGCTTTGTCTCAAAGTCTCTGTCAAATCCCAAATGCTACCATTTCAGACTTTTTGGCCACAATTAACTCAAAAGAGCTAATTATTGTCATATTTTCTCAATAAATAAATAATTGATAAAGCAAATAAAAAGTCTATCTACTGTTAATATGCTTTTATTAGTAGACAGCTGCTACACCATCACTACCAGAGCTAATATGCCACTTCTGTAAACTATGAGGAATGCTATAGTATGCTACCATAAAATACCATCTCAAGGTTATTTTTTTCATACAAACAAATGCTCTCTACCACATTTTTACTCTCAGGTTCATGGAATTTCTCATACAATGCTCTTCCCTCCTCTATTATCTTCTTTTAGACTGGTTAGATTTGTTTAATAAGTTTGCCTTTCTATTAACATAATTATAAACCCTATACCTCAAATCTCAGTGACATTCATAACGGTTGACAAACATATACAGTCATAATCACTGTTTCCAAATACTCCCTTTCTCTTTCTTCCAATGCACGCCCCCAAACACGTTTCTTCTAAAATGTAACTAACTCCCACCATTTTATCTGGATCTCTCTCTAATGCCTACTTAAAATTCACCTTAAAATCTTTATTAGTTATGTGAGGATGATAAACATTTTCTTTGTAGTCCTTATTATTCAGGTATCATACACCAGAGTCCAGAAAAGCAAATCTTTATATTTAACTATTTATTCAGTCAAATGGTCACAGATTCTCATTTCCCTTACAGTCTGTAAACATTCTTCAACACGAAGAGATGAAAATTAACAACCTGTAATACAGTTAGGCCTGAAGTTTAAAATATTTCAAATTGCTATACTTTAAAGCTGTTATACCGTTTTACCCTAGTAAAATCTTACTAAATCTTTCTCTTTAGTAAGATTTTAACCCATATTCCAGGTATATCCTTATATCACTATATCTGATATCTGTCAGCAAAAAGCAATTCAAAGCAAACATTCACCCTCAGTAAAAAAATTCTGATGTACTTACTAATGAAAGCAATAAATACCCATATAACTGAATTTCAGAATATAAAATCCTATCATTCTATGAAGATCAATTACTCTGTGTGAGGTATTACATAAATACAACTTGAGCTCAAGGGGAATGTTATGTCATATAAACAGAATCATATAGTATATACCCTTTTGTGCCTAGCTTTTTCCACTTACCACACTGCTTTTGAAATTTATTGATGTTTTGTACATATCAGTTAATTTATTCCTTTTAACTGTTAAATATTCCATTATATGGATGTACCAAAATTTGTTTATCCACTACCAACTGATGGGCATTTAAGTAGCTTCCAGTCTACAGCAATTTTGAATAAAGCTGCCTTTAACATTCTCATAGAGGTCTTTGTGTAGACACATGCTTTCGTTTCTCTTGGATAAAAACCCAGAAGTGGGATTCCTGGATCATAAGGTAAATGTATGTATAACTCTATCAGAAAAATGCCAAATTGTTTGCCAGAGCGCCCTACCATTTTACAAACCACCCAGCAATGTCCTAGAGTTCAGTTGCTCCACATTTTCACATATACTTGATACTGTCAGTTTTTTAAAAATTTTAGTTATTTTAATAGATATGTAACAGTATCTCATTGTGGCCATAATTTGAAATTATCCAATGACTAAACACGTTGTATATTGGCCATCTGTGCATCTTCTTTGGAGAAATGTCTACTCAAAAATTCATTTTTAAATTGGGTTATCTTTCTAGTGTTGACTTGTAAGACTTACTTATATATTCTATACACCACTCCTTTATCAGGTATATGATATGCTAACATTTTCTTCCATTATGAGCTGTCTTTTCATTCCCTTGACAGTGTCCTTTGAAGTACAAAAGTTTTTAATTTTGATGATGTCCATTTTATTTATTTTTCTTTTGTTGCTTGTACCTTCAGTATTGTATCTAAGAAACTGACTAATTCAAGGGCATGAAGATTTATGCCAACATTTTCTTCTAAGAGTTTTATACCTTGGTTCTAACATTCTGAATTTATTTTGCATATGGTGTAAGACAGGAATCCAACTTCATTCTTTTACATATAGATACCCAGTTGTCTGAGCACCATTTGTTGAAAACACTGTTCTTTCTCCTTTCATGTGTTTTGCAACTATTTTCTCCCAATCTATGGCTCATATTTTCATTTTCCTAGCAGTATCTTCTAAAAATAAATTTTTTTTTGAATTTTGAAGCCTGATCTATCTTCTTTTAAAAGTGGTTTGTGTTATTTGTGTCCCATCTAAGAAAGTCTTGCCTAAATGGTCACAAATATTTTCTGTGTTTTCTTCCAGAAGTGCTACTTTAGCTCTTAAGTCTAGCCTATGAAAAATTTTGAGTTGCTTTTTGTATGGTGTGAAGTAAGGTCCAAATTCTGAATTACCTTGTCACCTCTGCTGAAAATAAGTTGACTGTATGTTTGGGTCTATTTCTGGATTCTCTATTTTGTTCCATTTATTTATCAATATTATACTGTCTTCATCTTGAAAATCCTATAGTGTTAGTTCTCCAGCTTTGCTCTTACTTTCCAAAACTGCTTTGGCTAGTATTCTAGATCCTTCACATTTTCATATGAATTTTAGATTTCTAAGTCACTTTATACAAAAAAACAAAACAAAAAAACCTGTTTAGGTTATAAGAATACATGGATTCTATTTATAAGTTAATATGGGGACTCTTAATATTTTTTTACTGAACTGTCCAATCCATGAACATTGAATACCCATTTTTTAGGTCTTCTGTAATTTCTCAGTAATATTATGTAGTTTTCAGTCTGTAAGTCTTACACATATTTTGTCAAATTTATCCCTAAATTTGTCATGTTTTTGCTTCTGTTGTAAATGGTACTACATTTGTTACATCAACTTCAAACTGGTTGTCGCTAATATATAGAAAGACAATTGCTTTCTGCATATCAATCTTCTAATTTGCAGTCTTATTGAAGCTTTTTGGGTAGAATCTTAAGATTTTTGTATATATAAAACATGGTGTCTGAAAAATTTTTTTTTACTTCTTCATGATTTTTCTTTATTTTACCTTATGCACTATCTAGAACCTCCACAACAATGTTGAATGAATGTGGTAATAAGAGAAGACAGACTTGCCTCTTCCTGATCTTAGGGGCAAAGAATTTAGTCATACACAATTAAATACAATCTAACTGCTTGTTTTTTGTAGATTCTCTTAATCACTACAAGGAAGTTTCCTTCAATTCCTAGTTTGCAGGGATATATTTTTTAATCAAAAATGGATACTGAATTTTATCAAATGTTTTTTATTTCCTGCGATGATATTATGGATTTTCTTTTTTTATTATGTTAATGTGGTAAATTACACTAATTGATTTTTGGACCGTGAACTAACTTTACAATATAAGTATAAGCCCTCTTTCGTCACAATTTTTACATAATGGTTAGGTATAATTTGCTAAAATTCTGTCACGTTACTCTCTGTACTTTTCTCCAATTTAAAAACTAGATAGGTTTATCAGTTAAAAGTTTACTTTAGGCTTTATACTTTCATTTTATTTTACTTATTTCTACTGTGGCTATTGATATTTCTATTTTAAAATGTAATATAAAGGCATACTTATATTATGAAAGCAGTAATGGTGCACAGTAAAATGAGGAATAAATTAAGAAAACGTGTTCCAATCCTTGTTGCCTACTTTACAAAATCACAGAGCCCCTCCTTTGTACCAATGAACATTTATTCTTTGCCTCTCATCAAATAAAAAATGGTCAAGATTCTCCACCTTTTTAGTTTCTTTGCTCTATTTTTAAGGAGAAGGTAAACAAATGTAAACAGTAATAAAATTCTCCTGTAATTTCAGTAAGATGTGAGAAATTAAGAAATTTATAGTTAAAAAGTTCCCAATTCAGGTTCTGGCACCAATTCCAAAACAAAATTCAGCTGAATAAATATTTTTATAAAAAAGAGACACTTAAAAAAATTAAATTGATAGGTAAAATTCTGAGGCAAGATTTTAAAGTGTAAAAATGATAAACATAACAAAGTAAAAAGATCTGACTAGAAAAAGAAACTTTTCTAACAAAACATATGCGACCAAAATTGAATGATAACACTAAAACCAGCCCAGCCCAAATATATCACTATGTACAGTTCCGGAACAGAAATAAAGAAATGGAATGGAAAGATTTTATGATTTAAATTTTATTATTTTTTAAGATTAAAAGTTTGAAACTATCTTAATAAATTCTCTAATCAAATTTTAAGTGATAAAATCTAAATACCAAAATCTAAAAAGGTTTTTAGAAAAGAAACTGTAAAGCCTAAATATATACCAGCTTTCATGGAGAAACAATGGTATCTCTCAGCGGCAGGAGGGCTTTTCATGTGCAATCTGTTCTTATCTGTCAGTATTAAAACATAATGGCTAATAATTTACAAAAGAAAAATAGAGGATAAATATAACACTACTGAAATTCAATGTGCATGTATGTATATTATTATTTTAACATACTTACTTTAGCCATTACTTTTCATTCCCTTTTCTGCAAAATACTTTATAAAATATTCTCCTGCTAGGAACTCAAATTAATAAACTAATTAATAACATTTCTTTCCTATTTCCTGCTCACTTTATGTAGGAATTTTAGATGAAATAACCAGAGTAGACAGAAGAAAAAAATTTTTAAACGATGGGCTTGAATTATTTAAGTGAAGATTTTGTTATATACAGTCAGTCTGTCATTAACCTCCACAAAAAAATTACTTACATCTGCTTAAAAAGTTGTCAATATTTTTGTTTTTTCTTAAGGCAGGAAAATCCAAATCATATACCAAAGCATCCAATCCATCCTAAACAAATAAACAAACAAACAGTTAGTTTTTTGGATCACACTATGAACACTTACCTTTTATATGAGTAAAGAGTAGAACATATGCTTTAACATTTAATTTGGCCTCTCTCATATATCTTGCATTCATTTAACACCTTCTACAAGGTTACATGGGTGCCATAAAAAGATAAATTTTTTAAAATTTCATATATAGATTTTTCACCTTCTAAATTGCCCAGTCTGAGAAAACAGCAAAATCACCACAAATTGACTACACATGACTTTAACACATGCCCTTGACCTCGTAAGGGCATGAAATTTTATTTTCATTCCCCCTACGACATTTTCCTTATTTCACAGACACTGATCAAAAACAAATGGCCTGTATTTGTTACTATCAGTATTTTATAAGGCAGTAGCCGAACGTCAGTGCCTAAAATGTGGTATTTAGTATAAAATAAATTCTGCATTTAGATACATTTTTCAATTACAAAAAGACACTGAGTTTTCATAAGGCTTCTCTTTCTTTCTTTGAAGCACTTTACAGGACAATCATTAGTAAAAGACAAACATGGGCTTTTACTTTTAAGTGGATTTTTAAATATTATCTAAGTACAGAACAATGTGAAGGTGTACCAATCACTGCTGAAGCAGGAATACACCTATTCAGTTTATGTGTTGTGGCAGGAGCAGGAGGAACATTCAGATAATCCCAAACAGTCTTCATATTATTTAGCTGGGGAAATTCAGCAGAGCTCAAGAATAAAAGCGGAGCAGCAGACGAAGAAACATCTTCTGCAGACCCCCTGGTACAGTCATGTTCACCAAAGGTTGAAGGAAAAATTAAACCAGAGGATAAGTGTGGTCACTCAGCTGTTTTAGAATACAAGTACTTAAATTGGAAACCAGAAAGCCAAGTCAAATTTAAACACGCTTTAGAATATATCATTGCAGGCACCTGGGTGGCGTCTGCCTTCACCTCAGGGTCCTGGGATCAAGTCCTGCATCAGGCTCCCTGCTCAGCAGGAAGTTAGCTTCTCCCTCTCCCTCTGCCCCTCCTCCCTGCTTGTTCTTTATCTCTCTCAAATAAACAAAATCTTAAAAAAAAAAATATATATATATATATATATATACACACACACATATATATGTATATATATATATATTTTGGATATATATATATATATCATTGCATGAGTTGGAAACTGAACATGGAAAAATAGGTAATAATACTAATGCTGTTGACTGCTTGAAGAGACCAACTCACCCAGTAACTGGTTTTTCAAAATTCAGTTTGCACAGATCTAAAGAAAAAGCTCCTCGGTTATTGCAAATTTATCTATCTTTAAGATATATTTCCTAGAGTCTTCTAAGCAATTTGAGTATTTCTGGTAATACTTTTTACAGGAAAAAAGATAAAACCTTTTTACAAAAACACTATTTTTAGAAAGACCAGTTGATGCTTGCTCTATTCAAAACTGGAAAACCAAACCCAGGGTGCCTGGTTGGCTCAGTTGGTTAAGCAACTGCCTGCAGCTCAGGTCATGATCCTGGAGTCCCAAGATCGAGTCCCAAGATCGAGTCCCAAATCAGGCTCCCTGCTCAATGGAGAGTGTTTCCCCCCTCGCCCTCCCATCTCTTGTGCTCTCTTTCACTCTCTCTCAAATAAATTTTAAAAATAGGAAAAAAGAAAGAAAGAAAAGGAAAATCGAACCAATAAATATGTGAACTATTTTCTAGTAAAAGACAAATTAAATATGATTTTTTTAAAAAGAACTTTAAATTCTTTAAGGCACAAACCACAGTTAATATCTCAATTTTTCCCACAGCACCTTGCAGAATGACTGACAAGTAGGTATAACATTTACATTAAGCCAGTGATTTTTATGCTCAACAGCAATGGCATTACATTATTTAAGAAATATTTTTCTTTAAGTTTCAGTGCACCAGGTCACTCCCCAAAATTAGACTACAGAGTAGTCCAAGTACTACTGACGACACAAGAAAAATTTTAGGTAAAATTTTGGTACTATAAAGTTGTCTGGAAAATAATCTCAATATTATCATTTTATAATAACCGTTATTTTAAGAGTTCCTAGGAAACATCTACTTCCAAAGACACATGCAAATTTTAAAAGGTTCAGAATTAAATTATAATAGCTTAAACTGTTTTCTAATATCAAACGAAACATTAAAAGCAAGAGAAACACATATTAAATTTTACTCACATGCTCTCTTTGGTAAACATATCGGGAACAACTCCTTCCAACCTTACTCCATATGAGTTTCTTTTTAATTATAAATGTTAAGCACAAAAGAACCTCAAAAAATTACCTTGTTAAACAACTTTGCCAAATAGCAATTAGAAATATTAACTGACTTGTCCCAATACTAGCTAGCAAGTTGTATCAAAATCAAAATGCTAACTCATAGTTTAGTAGTTAAAGATATAATATGACCATGATGAAAAGATGATTGAAAAAATCCTGAAAACCTCTTAAAAACGAAGTTAGGAATTGAGAATAAGTATGTCTATTTAAACTCAAGCTGTACTGTTCAAAAATTAATAGAAAACCACAAGTCATTCTTCTAATTATAGCTAGAAAAGACACTGGCTAGGACTCAAACCTGTTTGCTTTATTACACCAGTACTCACTCCTCTGCATGACCTTCCTTAAACTACCCTATAAAAACTAACAGTTCCCCTGTCTTAGTTATTTTTTACTTCAATCTTCAAGTTAGATTTTAAATGCCTTGAGTAAGGTAAGCCCCAGAAATGAGCATCACATTTTACTTGTAATATAGTAGATAAGACTGCTGGCTCTCCTACTTCGACAATTATTCCCCTTTCCACCTTCCTAATTTAACTGTGATTTTGTTCAAGCCACCCAACTTCCTCTATGAGTTTCCAATGAGTGGGAGGACCTTCCTTGGCTTCAGGAGCTGGTTCTTAATAGTCTAATCTAAACCCAACATCATGGCCATTACTCTTGCCAGTGTTCACTTTAAGTACAGGAACATGGTAATAATCTGTCACAGAAGACATGAGGGAAAATCTACAGAAGGATTCTGGGGAAAGTTTCTTCTCTCTTAAAAAGTGATACATGTAAGGGGGCGCCTGGGTGGCTCAGTGGGTTGGAGCCTCTGCCTTCGGCTCGGGTCGTGATCCCAGGGTGCTGGGATCGAGCCCCGCATCGGGCTCTCTGCTTGGCGGGGAGCCTGCTTCCTCCTCTCTCTCTCTCTGACCGCCTCTCTGCCTACTTGTGATCTGTCTGTCAAATAAATAAATAAAATCTTTAAAAAAAAATAAGTGATACATGTAAGAAATATCTTCCTTTCAAGAGAAACTGTCATGTCAGTATGTGACACCTAAAACAACAGCTGCCATCTTGCAGCCTCAGAGGAGTTGGTAGAAGACAAAGCCAAGCACAAGGAAGGCACTAGAGCCAAGGATGGAGGGAACCTGGGTCCCTGATGATGTTCATTCAATCACTGAATTAATGAACTTTGGAGCCATTCCACCCATTCCTGAGATAATGATTGTCTGATTCAATTGCATTGGATTTTTTTTCTAAAGATTTTAATTTATTTATTTGACGGAGAGAGAGAGACAGTGAGAGGGGGAATACAAACAGGAGGAGTGGGAGAGGGAGAAGCAGACTTCCCACTGAGCAGGAAGCCCGATGTGGGGCTTGATCCCAGGACCCTGGGATCATGACCTGAGCTGAAAGCAGACAGTTAACCGAGTGAGCCACCCAGGCGCCCCTGCATTAGTTTTTCTGTTTCTTATAACTTAAAGTTTCCTAACTAAAATACATAAATGTCACTGAACTGAAACAGCATTAACCAATGCATAAAGTTATAGGGACTTGTCGCACTGAAAGAAAAGGTGAGAGAATTGCCCATTCAATAGTAATTACAGGGGCACGATGGGGTTGAAAAGAGTGTCACTCTTTGGTAAATGTTGTTTGTATAACTGGACATAAGTATGGAGATGAACGATTTTTGAGTCATGCTTAATAATAAAATGAATTCCAGATGGGTTGAAAGAATTCAACCATGATATAAAGGAAAAACATTTTAAAGAAAAAAACAGAGTATACTTGCATGCTACTTTTGGGAGGACAAGTCGAATAATGTTTCTGAGGTTTTCTCTTTTGTAAAATGAGGATAATAACTACCTACAACTCATAATGGATTTGTGAGAATTAAATGAGTGAAGTATGTAAAGTGACCCTTAATGGTCCCATTTCCCTTTATTTCTGACATTTGAAAGTTTTATAAATTAGTCTCACTATTGCTAGAAATGACATAAAGAGAAAAATAGACATCTTAGTCATGCAGTCATAAAACTCTAAGAGTAAATCTTGGGTCACTATGCTATAAACCCTTCTCCAACACAGTAATCCCCATCTATGATTTTTTTTTTTTTTTTTAAACATCAGGTATCTGACTTTTGCTTGGCTACAGAATTTAATCACACATTTGTTAATGGAAAACCAGATGTCTCCACTAATTGTACATGATGAGTAGGTGTCTGGACCTATAACCACATACTTTAAATTTATAGTAGTATGATGTAGTGTATGGCTTTCAGGATCATCCATAAGCAAAATTTATGTCTTTTATCAGAGAAATAAGGACAAAAAATATCTAGTGTAATCTAAAGCATGTACAAAACAGGCTATGGGAAGTCAAGAAACTGTGATGGAGGAGAAGGACACAGGTTTCCACTATCATGCAGTGGATAAATTATACAAGAAATGTCTATTTCCAACCATAAATTGGGGCAAGGAATTCTGACTTTATTCAACACTCTAAAGTTCCGTAAGTAATGAGTAAGACTTCCCCACTTCCTAAAGTCCATATTCTAGTACCAGAACTCAGGATCTTAACAGAAATTAACATCCCTCCAAGTGCAAAAACAATTTACAAGGAGTAATAGCCAAAGCATGTAGTCCTACTGCTCCTTCACTTAACTGTATTATTTAGGCTGGAGGAAAGCTACCCTCTACTTTCACAACATGCCCATTTTATAGTTTTATCATCGATTTAAGAACTGAGAGGAAGGACACATAAGAGAAGAACCAATGTCAAAGAATTACAGTAATTAAATTCTTTACTACTCATAGTTGAACAATGATAGTAGACCAGTTATAGCTGGATAGTAGACCCATTATAGCTGGTCTACTATCATTTTGAAAGAGGCTAGTCACGTTGGAGAAGTACTTTCACATAAACACATAAAGGAAAGCATAATTAATTACAAATTTAACATTTTACAATATCTAAGGACCAAACATTTCACATTTCCTAAGAAGCACTGTTGTTATTAAGAGGAAAAGATCTCACAACAACTTAAGCAAGAGAACCAGTAGGAGAAAATTACTCAACTAAACACTGTTACAAACTTTAGTTCTCTGGATAATTTTGAATTACAAAGTTCTATGTAAAATATCATTTCTTCTATGTAAAATATCATTTAGGATCAAGTCCATTAGTATTATTCATTTGTTATAAGATAGGAGAATACAACGGCAGGAGGAAAGCAAGATATACTATGTGTAAAAACATTCATTTTTATGTTAAATTTCAAAATTTAACTGGTTACTGTTCTAAATCTACTTTTTTGTTTTGTTTTTCTTGTTTTTTAAGAAATTACCAAAAACACCGTGAAAACTATTGCAGCAAAACCAGGGGTCTCTGAAAACCAAACTACTTCTAAAACAGGCTACCCTTGGTACTAAAAGACTGACGTCAAACCCTTTTTTAAAAAAATTTCCTATGCTATACTTTTTATCACTGTGACCTATTTATAACTGGAAGTCTGTGCCTCTTAATCCCCTTCATCTGTCTCACCCATTGCCCCACTGACCTTCCCTCTGGCACCCAGTAGAGTTTGTCCTGTATATTTGAGTTTGTTTTTTCACTTACTTTGTTTTTCAGATTCCACATATAAGTGAAATCATAAGGTATTTGTCTTTGACCTATTTTGCTTAGCATAATACCCTCTAAGTACATCCATGTTGTCACACATGGCTAGATCTCGTTCTTTTTAATGGCTGAGTAATGTGCTAGTGTGTGTGTGTCTGTATGTGTGCCTGTGTGTGTATGATCACATCTTCTTTACCCATTCATCTACCAACGGACACATATCACGCCTACTACAAATGATGATGCAATAAACACAGGAGCACATTTATCTTTTCAAAACAATGTCTTCATTTTCTTTTTTCTTTTTTAAGTAGCTCCATGCCCAGCATGGAGCCCAACATGGGATCTGAACTCATGACCCTGAGATCAAGACCTGAGCTTAGAGAGTCAGATGCTCAACTGACTGAGCCATCCAGGTGACCCTCATTTTCTTTAGGTAAATATCCAGTAGTAGAAATACTGGATCATATGTAATTCTATTTTTAAATTTTTGAGGAATTTCCATACGATCTTCCACAGTGGCTACACCAATTTACATTCCCACCAACAGTGCAGAGTTGGAGCACTTTTCTCCACATCCTTGCCAACACTTACTTTTCCTCTTTTATTTGATACTAGCTATTCTGACTAGTGTGAGGTGGTATCTCATTGTGGTTTTGGTTTGCACTTCCCTGATGATTAGTGACTGTTGGTTATCTGGATGGGTTCTTTGAAAAAATGTTTATTCACATCCTATGCCCCTTTTTAAATCAAATTGGATTTTATGTTCTTTATATATTTTGGATATTAACTCCTTATTGGATATCTCATTTGCAAATGTCTTCTCCCATTCACTAGCTTGCCTTTTTGTTTTGGTTTCCTTTCCTATTTTGGTGTAGTCCCAAAAGTTTATTTTTATTTTTATTTCCCTTGCCTGAGGAGACATATCCATAAATGTACTCTAAGGCTAATGTCCAAGAGATTACTGCCTATATTTTCTTCTAGGAGGTTTATAGTTTCATGTCTCACATTTAGGTCTTTAAGGCATTTTGAATTTATTTTTGTGTATAGTGTGAGGGAAAAGTCCAGTTTCATTCTTTGCATTAGCTGTATAGTTTCCCCAGCACCATTTATTGAAAAGACTGTCCTTTCCCCCACTGTCTACTCTTGCCTCCTCAGTTGTTGATTAACTGACCACACAGGCATGGCCTTACTTCTGAGCTCTCTATCTGTTCCACTGATCCTTCTATTTTTGTTCCAGTACCATACTGTTTTGATTACTATAGCTTTGTAGTATCTTGCAATCTAGGATTATACTACCTCCAGCTTTGTTTTTCTTCCTCAAGACTGCTTTGGCAATTTGAGGTCTTTTGTGGTTCCATACAAATTTTTGGATTGTTTGTACCAATTCTGGAAAAAAAAAATTGCTATTGCTATTCTGAAAGGGATTGCACTGAATCTATAGATCACTTCAGGTAGTGTGAACACTTTAACAATACTAATTCTTCCAATCCATGAACGTGGTATATCTTTCCATTTGTTTGATGGAAAGGTTGTTTTGATAACAGACAATATACCATTTAAAGAAAATGAGCATATTCTGATCTCTTCACTAGGTAAAGAGGGAAGGAATTTCTCAAAATTAAGCACTGATATGAAAATGAAAACAGAATTTCCTCAGAAAATTTTAACAACTTCTGATATTAAATGCGATTAAAATCTTTTTAATTAGTCTGACATGACTACATCCATGCCAATATTTTCTAGAACATTTACAGTGCAAAAAAATTATGTATTCTAAATACTCAGTAAAACATACAATGATTCTTCCCAGTCTTCAGGTATACCTTTCCAGCCTCATTTTCTCTGTATGCAAGTATCTAGGTTTGGGCCAGTGTGCTCCAGCTATTTCCCTAATAGGTCACGCTCATTCTACCCCACTGCTTTTACGCTTGCTCTTTTCTCCAGCTGGAATGTGAATAGTACTTATATTCAAACTGTCTCAAATGTTGCTTACCTTGTGCTCTTTCCCCAACATGCTAAGAAAATGTTAATAATGACCTCTTATGTGCTTCCTATTATAGGAATTGTTGTATTTGTTATAATTATGTATAGGTCTCCCTTCTCTTCTATAGAAAACAAACATAATAGTGATAAAAGCAATAATAATAAATACTTCCTGCATCTGGGAGTTCATTGGTTAGGTAGAAAAAGTAAGTATTACAGGATCCTCAGTGTCATAACTAGGTACTACATGAATAGAGAAAGGACAGTTTAACCAAACTGGGCTTCAAGGAGGAGATGAAATTTGAGCTGATCCTTAAAAATAGAATTAAGGAAGAATCAGACAGAGGTAAGCAAGGCAATCTAGGAGAGAGGAAAGGCAAGGAGAATTTAGAAAATGAGAATAGAACACTCTGGTCCTAGAAGGGTGAAAAGAAGGAAATGCTGGACACAATGCTGTGAAGATGGGTTACAGAATGTACAAAAGGTATAACATAACAGGCTAAAAATCTGAGTATTTATCTTCTGATATCCATTTGGAACCACAGGAATTTTGAGGGGAAAGAGAGTGAGTGACATGACTGGTTTTTATTTTACTAAAGCCTGGCAACGATAAAGATGAGAAATTTGAATAGGAAGAGACAGGTATAGAAATGAGGAATAAGGAGGATACTATGGTAACAAAAGCACAAGAAAATGAAAGCCTGAACTAAATTGGAGCAACAAGGGGGAGGATGGGTGGCTCAGCTGGTTAAGCGTCCGCCTTCGGCTCAGGTCATGATCGCAAGGTTCTGGGATCTAACCCCACACTGGGCTCCCAGCTCAGGGGGGAACCTACTTCTCTCTTTCCCACTGCCCTTCACACCACTCATGCTCTCACTCTCTAATAAATAAAATCTTTTAAAAAAAATTTAAAAAGTAGTGCCTGGGTGGTTCAGTCAGTTAACCATCTGGCTCCTGGATTTGCCTCATGTCAGGACCTCAGGGTCATGGGATCTTCAGTGCAGAGTCTGCTTCAGGTTCTCTCTCCCTCTGCCCCTCCCTATACATATGCGCTCTTTCTCGCGCTCTCTCTAAAATGAAAAAATAAAATCTTAAAAAATTTTTTTTAAATCATAAAAAAGTAAGTTGGCGCAACAAGTATGGAGCATTAGAAACAAAAAACCTGTTAAGTGACCAAAAGAGAAAAAGGAAGGTTTGAGAGTGATTATGTGATTAGAAAAACAACTATATCTTCTATTTTAGGTGAGTAGTACTTTATTAACCAAGGCAGATAAAATATTTTGGAAAGATAAATATTTTAGATATAAATATTTGAGGTTCCTGTAAAATATCATTTTATGGAAAATGAAATGGAAGTTGAAAATGTGTAGGAGTTCAACAGAGTGATTAGACTGATACAAATTTGTGTGTAATGAGAACACACTTAAATCCATGAAAACAGATGCAATTACCCAGTGAGTATAAACAATGGGAGAATGGAAAAAGAGTAAAGAATAGCACCCTGGGGAACATTAGCATCTGAGAGGTAAGCAGGCAAATATGGTTAACAAGTAGTCAGAGAGGTGAAAGGAACACAATAGCATCAGGAAACCTGAGATAATTCTCTAACTTAAAAGCCAAAAAGAAGTCAAATAGAATGAAAAAAGCAAAGGAAGCCAAGAAATTTGTAATTAAATATGATTTAAGATGGTTAGATGGTTGCACAGTAATGTGAATATACTTAATGCCACTGAAGTATAAACTCACAAATAATTTAAATGCTAAGTTTCATGTTATATATATTTTACTACAAATTTTTGTTAAAGTCCTATTGAACATCAACAAAATGGTGGACTAGTAAGCTCCAAACTGTCATTCCCCACTGAAACAAAATAGAATGAAAAAAACAAAACAAAACAAAACAAAACAAAACAAAAAACCCAGAAGCTCTCTGAACCGACTTTGCTGCAACTTAGAAAAACAATCAAAGGTTTAGAGCAGTCAAGCAAATGCCCAGTTAAGTAAAAGCAATCTTCAAATGGAAGAAAGTTTTGTGACATTTTTAGTCACTCTTGTGCCACTTCCTCCAAATGGGGGCAAGCTTAGTCTTGAGCAGGCTGCAGATTGGTTCCCACTTCCCCTATCTTGAATCAAAGGAAGCAGAGTAAAACCATATTGGTAAATTACCATATATATCTGTTCTAAACTGTCTGGGGAATGCCTGAAAGACTAAGGCAAGAACCTCATCTGTTTTGCATAACTTGGAACACAGGCAAAAAAAAAAAAAAAAAAAAGTAGTGGGCACTGCTCATAAAAGCTGTACAACTACAATAAACCACAGATACCTGTGACAAGAGATTACGGTAGAAATGTACAATAGACTGTCTAGGCCCGGAGGAGAAACTGGGATGAAACTCCTTGGAAAATTAAAAAGAAAAGGTCACTATCAGTCTTAAATAGAATGGCATAAACCGGCTTCTAGTGGGCAGAAAAATTAATGGAGGGGTGGCCTGGTGACTCAGTCAGATTTTGGCTCAGGTCATGATCTCAGGGTTCTGAGACTGGGCCTCCACCCTGGCCATGGAGCCTGTTCAACATTTCCTTTCCCTTTTCCTCTGCCTCTCCCTACCCCCCACACTCTCCCTAAGTGTGCACACTCTCTCCCTAAATAAATAAATAAATAATGGAAAATGAACAAATAATGGCCAAAAGAAAGGAGAAAGATTAGAAGCTTGCATGATTTAGAACCTAAACTTGATGGAATACTGGTAGGTAGAAGAGATAAAGATTGATAGAAGATAAGTGATTGAGGATCCAAGAAATATTAAGGAGTATAAAATGAAGAAACAAAGATGAGACATTAACCTTGTAAAAAAGAAAAACAGAAAAATATTTCTACGTAAATATTATCCTCTCAAAAGGACAAGGAATCATATTCTAATCTAGAACACTTAATAGTCTCAAGATCTTAGCAAGTTATTAGCCCCACAAAGCTCCAATGCTCTCATTTGTAAAGCAAAGATAACTACAGTAACTATTATACAGGGCTGTTACAAAAATCTGATATATCCCTAGTAAGTCATAGAAACATACTCATGGATAATTTGATTTTCCTCCCTATAATTTTATAGGTGTATAGGCACAGATGAACACAAGCTAGACTTTCTCTTGGTTTGAATAAATGAAAAAGTTTATATGATTTGATCTCGCTCTGGGAAAGAGTGTTTGTTGTTTTTCAAAGTACTCTTTCAAATGACTGGGTTTTTTTTTCCTCTGGGGAATAATAAATGGATGTCATATGTTCTTTAGTTAGCAGCAGTACAACAATATTTAAAAAACAGCAAATGTTATCTTCTTAAAGTTCCTATGAAAATTTTCATAAGATCAGGTTTTTTTTCTTTAATTAGGCTCCACACCCAGCATGGAGCCCAAGACAGGGCTTGAACTCACAATCCTGAGATCAAGACCTGAGCTGAAATCAAGAGTTGGAGACTTAACCAAATGAGCCCCCCAGGCACTCCATCCAGATCTTGATAATTTGGGGATAAATGGGGGCACCTGGGTGGCTCAGTCAGTTAAGCAGCCGACTCTTGGATTCAGCTCAGATCATGATCTTAGGGTCCTGGGATCAAGCTCCACATCGGGCTCCACACTTAGCAGGGAGTCTGCTTGTAGATTCTCTCTCTCTCTCTTTCCCTCTGTCCCTACCCCTGCTTGTGCACTTCCTCTTTCTGTCTCTCTCTCTAAAATAAATAAATGAATAAATCTTAAAAAAAATAATAATACGGGGAAAAAAAGAACTGAGACTCAGACCTGTGGAATCGTAACAGAAGATTTAACATTTGTATCACAGAAAAGAAAGAGAATATGACCAAAAAGGATTAAAATAAATGAAGGCCAAAAATTTCCTACATTTGGCAAAAGACATAAACCTACATACTGAAGAAACTAACAAGACTTAACCAAATAAATCCAAACAAGTAAAAAACTGTCAGACTAGAATTCTGTACCCAGCAAAAAGAGAAATCAAAGAAGGGGAGCAGGAGACATGGGCTTTCAGTGATAGGATGAATAAGTCATGGGGATAAAAGGTACAGGATGATAAGGAATATAGTCAAATGGTATTCTAATAGTATTGTATGGTGAAAAAAAAAAGTAATGTATGGTGATAAATGGTAGCTACACTTGTGGTGAGCATAGCATAACATATAGAGTTGTCCAACCACTTAGGCTATACACCTGAAACTAATTTAACATTGTGTGTCAACTATACTTCAATTAATAAAATGTATAAAAAATGAGATATTGTTGGGGTGCCTGGATGGCTCTGTCAGTTAAGCATCTAACTCTTGATTTCAGTTCAGGTCATGATCTCAGGACCATGAGATCGAGCCCCACATGGGGCTCTACCTTAGTGGGAAGTCTGCTTCTCTCCCTCTGCCCCTCCCCCAGCTTGCACACACTTGCGTTACTCTCTCTCTAAAAAATAAATAAAATCTTGAAGGAAAAAAAAAGAGGGGTGCCCAGGAGGCTCAGAGGATTAAGTATCTGTCTTTGGCTCAGGTCATGATCCCAGGGTTCTGAGATGGAGCCCAAGTTGGGCTCCCTGCTCAGCAGGGAGCCTGCTTCTCCTTCTCCCTCTGCCCCCTCCTCTGTTCTTGTGCACATGTGCTCTCTCACAAACAAAATCTTAAAAAAAAAAAAAAAAAAAAATATTGTCAGATGACAGAAAACTAAGAAATTTGTTAAGAGCAGACCTAAAATAATGGTTAAAGGAAATTCTCTAAATAAAAAGAAAATGATAAATGAAAGAATCTTAAGATATAAGGAAGAACAAATGAAAAGAGTAAAAATATGGGAAAATACAATACACTGTCATTTTCCTAAAAGCTGAAGCAAAAATGATAATGTTCTCTAGTTGTTTCTCAATGTATATAAGGTGATATTAAAGAAGATTATGAACAGGAGGATAAATGAACATAAACTAGGTAAGATTTCTACCCTTCACTCAAACTAGTAAAATGTCAACACCAATCAAATGTGATGTTACAAATGTCTAACACCCAGAATAACCAATGAGAAAGCTATACAAAGAACTATATACACACAAAAGCACTATAGATAAAGCAAAATAGAATAATAATAAATGTTCAAGTAGGTGAAAAGGGAGCCATAGACAAAAAAATGGGAAGTTAAACAAAAAACAAAACAGCATGTTTAAGCCCTAAAATAACAATTACATTAAATGTAAATAGTCTGAAGCAACAATTCAAGTTAAAAGACAGATTATCAGAGCTGATAAATAAAACATGACCAATCTACAGAAATGAAACTTACCTCAAATGTAACAATATAGGTAGATTAAAAATAAAGGGGTAAGAAGCAATATACCATGCAAACAGTAATCAAAAATAAGCTGGAGTGGATATATTATTCTGAAACAAAGTAGACTTCAGAGCAAAGAGAATTACTGGGAACAGAATGGTAAATCATGTGATGATAAAAGAGTGAATCCATCAAGAAGGCACAGGAAACTTAAATGAACATGTTCTAGACAAGAGAGCTACAAAATATGTGAAACAAAAATGGATAGAAATGAAAAGAAATATATAAATCCACAATTTTAATTGGAGACTACCACACTCCTCTCTCAGCAATTGTTAGAACTAGACAGAAAATCAGCAAGAACTCAACAACACCAATGAATCAACAGGGTCTAATTGACATTTACAGAATATTCCATCCAACAATAGCAAAATACACATTCCTTATAAGTGGTCACAGAAAACCTACCAAGTTAGGCCAAATTCTGTGCCATACCTCAATGAGTCCTCAACAAATTTTTTTAAAGATTTTATTTATTTGACAGACAGAGATCACAAGTAGGCAGAGAGGCAGACAGAGAGGGGGAAGAAGGCTCCCCCACTGAGCAGAGCCCAGGACCCTGGGATCATGACCTGACCTGAAGGCAGAGGCTTTAAACCACTGAGCCATCCAGGCACCCCTCCTCAACAAATTTTTAAGAATAAAAATCATATAGTGTGTTCTCTGACCAAAATGTAATCAAACTAGAGCAAACAATAGAAAGACAGTAGGGAAACTCCAAAGCACTTGCAAACTAAGTAACATGTTTCTAAATAATCCATGGTCAAAAGAAAGTCTCAAGGGAAATAACAATATACATTGAACTGAATGAAAATAAAAGTACAACATACCAAAATTTGTGGAACACACCTAAAGGAGTGCTGAAAAAGAAATGTCTGTCACTAAATACTCATTTATTAGAAAAGCATGAATTTGAATCACCTGAGCTCCTTTCTCAAAAAACTGGAAGAGCGCAAAAAAATTAAAGCAAATATAAAGAAGGAAGCAATAAAGATAAAAACAAAAATCAATTAAATTGAACATAGAAAAACAAAAGTGAAAATTCAATAAAACAAAAAGCCAGTTCTTTGACAAGATCAATCAACTGACAACCCTCTAGCAAGAATGAAAAAGACGACAAAGTACCAATAGTCACTATCATACAGATCCTGCAGCTATACAAAGAGTAATAAGGAAATATTATGAACAACTCCACATACAAATTTGACTTCAATAAAATGGACAATTCCTTAAACAACACAAACTACCACAACTAACCCAATATCAATAAGATAATTTAAATAGTACCATTAATTTTAATAATGTAACAGCAACCAAAAAAGAAATCTCCAGGGCCACATGGTTTCACTGGAGAGGTCTACCAAATGTTTAGAGAATTACCACCAATTCTATGCAGTCTCCTTCAGAAAAAAGAAAAGGAGAGAACACTTTCAAACTTATTATATGCAGCTAATAGTACCCTGATACCAAATGAGACAAAATATGAAGAAAAAAAAATACAGACCAATTATCTTTTATGAATATAGACACAAAAGTTCCTAACAAAATATTAGCAAATAAAATTCAATAATATATAAAATCATACACCATAACCAACAAAGGTTTATCCCAAAGAAACAAGAATTATTCAATATTCAAAAGTCGATCAGCATTATTTACAACAGCCAAGACATGGAAGCAACCTAAGCGTCCATCAATGAATGAGTGGATGAGGAAAATGTGGTATATGTATACTCGCACACAGAGGAATATTATTCAGCCATAAAAAAGAACAGAATCTTACCATTTGTGACAACAAAGATGGACCTTGAGGGCATTATGTTAAGTCAAATAAGTTCAGTGAAAGATAAATACCATATGATCTCACATATGTGTGGAATCTAAAAAACAAGACCCCACAGATAAGTAAACAGTGGTTGCCAGAGGCAAGAGATAGGGGGTGGACAAAACGGGTGAAGGTGGCAAAAAAAATAATAATAATAATAATAATACAAATTCCAGTTATGAAATAAGTCATGGGGATATAATATATAGCATGGTAACCACAATTAATAATACTGTATTGTATATTTGAAAGTTGCTCAGAGAGTAAATCTTAATATTCTAATCATAAGAAAAAAAATTCTGCGTGTGGTAGTGAATGTTGACTAGACTTACTGTGATCATTTCACAAGAGGCAAATATTGAATTATGTTATGCACTTCAAACTAACAATGATATATGTCAATTATAAACTTAAAAAACTTTTTAAATCAATATAATTCACATGAAAAACTAAAGACAAATATATATCAACAGATGCAGAAAATACTGGAGAAAATCCAATACTTGCTGATGAGAAAAACTCTCAGAAAACTAGGAATAGAAGTAAATTCCTCAAGTTATATATAAAAAAATATTCTACAAAAAAACCTTAAAACTAATATCATACCTAATAGTGAAAGACTATGTTTCCCCTCAAAAATCAAGAACAAGGCAAGGATGTCCTATCTTACCACTCTTATTCAACACAGCACTCAAACTCATAGCCAGTTCAATAAAGCAAATAAGGGAAATAAAAGGCATACAAATGAGAAAGGAAAAAAATAAGTGTCCATATTTACAGATGATATGATTACCTATGCAGAAAAGTCTCAAGATACGACAAAACAAAAACAAACAAAAAAACACCTAGAACTAATAAGTAAGTTCTCCAAGGTCATAAGATCAGCATGCAAAAATGAACTGTATTTCTATCTATTAACAATGAACATGAAACCAAAACTAAAAATATAACTCCATTTACATTTACTTAAATAAAAAAGGGAATATCTAAGTATAAATCTAACAAAACATGTATAGGACTTGAGCTGAAAACCAAAACACTGATTAAAGAAATAAAAAAAAGATCTAAGTAAATGAAGAGACATGGATTGGGAAATTCAGTATCTTAAGACATCAATTTTCCTCAAGCTCACACATAAGTTTAACACAATTCCTATCAAATCCCAGCAAGTTTTGTAGGTAAAGGCAAAATTTTTCTATGATTTTTCTTTTTATTAGAAAAGCTAAAACAATTTTTAGGAAGAATAATGTGGAAGAACTACAACCAAGTTTAAGACTTATACAGCTATAATAAAAACAATGTGCTATTCACAGAAGGACAGACCTGTAGATCAATGGAACAGAACAGAAAGACCAGAAACAGATCCACACAAGTATAGCCAAATGATTTTAACAAGGTACAAAAGCAATTCTGTGGAAGAAAGTACCCTTTTTTTTTTTTTTGAAAAAGAGCGTTTTCAACAAATCTTGCGGAAGAACTGGATGTCCATAAAAATAGACCTCAATCTATACAAAAACTAACTCAAACTGGATCACTGATTTTAAACAATAAACAGTAAGGTTTTTTCCATTTTATTTTATTTTAATTCCAGTATACTAATATACAGTGTTATATTAGTCTCAGGTGAATGATACAGTGATTCAACAATTCTATACATTACTCAGTGCTCATCATGATAAGCATATTCTTAATCCCCTTCACCTATTCCACTATTCCCCCCACCCACCTCCTCTCTGGTAACCATCAGTTTGTTCTCTATAAAAGTCTATTTTTCGGTTTGTCTCTTGTTTTTTTGTTGTTGTTGCTCATTTGTTCTGTTTCTTAAACTCCACATATAAGTGAAATCAGATGGCATTTGTCTTTCTACGACTTATTTCACTCAGCATTATCCCCTCCAGATCCATGTTGTTGCAAAAAAGCAAGATTTCATTCTTTTTATAGCTGAGTAACATTCCACTGTATGTATACGTATGGTATATATGGTAAATATATGTGTATATATATGTGTGTGTGCATGTGTATATATGTATGTGTCCATCTAGTATGTATGTATATAGACATAAATGGATATATGTTATATATACCATATACATAATATACACACACACACCCACACACACACACACCTTTATCCATCCATCCACTGATGGATACTGAGTTGTTTCAATATTTTGACTACTGTAAATAATGCTGCAATGAACATAGGAGTGCATGTATTTTTTTTATTTAAAAGGTAACTTTTTAGGGAAAAAAAACAAAACATGGTGAAATACTGGAGACCCACAAATTACTGAAGACTTCTGAGACGGGACATAAAAAGCATGACCCATTTAAAAAAACTGATAAATTGGACTTAACCAAATTTAACAACTTTTGCTCTGCAAAAGATCCAGGTAAGAGGATAAAAAGACAAGTTAAATACTGGGAAAAAATATTTGAAAACCACATATACTAGAACAATTAAAAAACTCTTGAAGCTCAACAATAAAAACAGTCTGATCAGAAACGGGCAGAAGAGGGGCACCTGTCTGGCTAGTAGGTTAGGCCTCTGCCTTCAGCTCAGGTCATGGTCTCAGGGTCCTGGGATCGAGCCCCTATGCATAGGACTCTCTGCTCAGCAGGGAGTCTGCATCTCCCCACCCCCCTGGCTCTCTGCCTGCCTCTCTGACTACTTGTGATCTCTGTCAAATAAACAAATAAAATCTTAAAAAAAAGAAAGAAAGAAAGAAACAGGCAAAAGAGGGTGCCTGGGTGGCTTAGTCGGTTAAGCATCTGCCTTCAGCCCAGGTCATGATCCCAGGGTCCTGGGATTGAGTCCCATATCAGGCTCCCTGCTCAGCAGGGAGTCTGCTTCTCCCTCTCCGTCTGCTCCCCCCACCTGCTCATGCTCTCTTTCTCATACTCCCTCTCTCTTTCAAATAAATACATAAAATCTTAAAAAAAAAAAAAAAGAAATGAGCAAAAAATATGAACAGACATTTCACCACAGAGGACATACTGTGGCAAATAAATTGCACATGAAAAGAAGATACATCATTAGCCATGAAATACATGTAAATTAAAATCATTATGAGATATCACTACACATCCACTGGAATAGCTTATATGAAAAAATAATTAGAGGGGCGCCTGGGTGGCTCAGTGGGTTAAAGCCTCTGCCTTCGGCTCAGGTCATGATCCCAGGGTGCTGGGATTGAGCCCTGCATCAGGCTCTCTGCTCAGCACGGACCCTGCTTCCTCCTCTCTCTCTGCCTGCCTCTCTGCCTACTTGTGATCTCTGTCTGCCAAATAAATAAATAAAATCTTAAAAAAAATTAAAAAAATAAAAGAAAAAATAATTACAATTCCAATGTTGATGAGGATGCATCTGGAACTCTCATACACTGCAGGTGGCTATTTAAAATAGCAGGGCCACTCTGAAAACCTGTTTCACAGTAAGTATTATATGACCTGGCATTTGCACTCATGGGCATTTATCCTAGAGAAATGAAAACACTGTCCATGCAAAAACCTGTATATAAATGCTCATAACAGTGTTATCTCTAATAGCCAATGAAGAGAAATGACAAAAGTATTTTCAATAGGTGAATAAGAAAACAAGCCATAGTTATCCATACCATGGAATAATACTATTATTAAAAATAATGAACTGAAGGATGCAACAACTTGAATGTATGACAGGAGCATTATGATGAGTGAAAAAACCAATCTCCAAAGGTCACATGCCTTATGATTTCATTCTAATAACATTTGTCGAAGAATAAAATTAGGGATCCCCATCTCTAAAACAACAGATTAACAGTTGCCAAAGTTTGGGGATGTGTGTGTGGCGGGGCGGGGGGGGGGGGGCGGTTAATAATGAGGGTGTAAAGGAGATCTTTGCAGTAAAGGAATAGTTCTGTACCTTGATTGCAGCTGTGGTTATAGAAATCTACACATGTGAAAAATGACACAGAACCATACCCCCACACTGAATCAGCTGCAATTTCCTGGTTTTGATACTGTACTACAGCTATGTAAAATGTAACCACTGTGGGAAACTAGGTGAAGAGTATGCTGGACCTCACTGCAACTTCCTATGCATCTGTAATTATTTCAAGACAAAAAGTAAAAAAAAAAAAAAAAAAAAAAAAATACAAACAACAGGTGCCAATGTCAAAATAACACACAGGTTAAAATTATCTCACAATGATTCTCAGAGCAGCTATTATTCAAACACTCCAAAAAATAAGGGCAAACACTATTAGAATTAATGAAGATAGTATAGTCAATAAAGAACTAAATAGAGGGTACCTGGGTGGCTCAGTTGGTTAAGCAGCCTCCTTTGGCTTAGGTCATAATCCCAGATTCCCAGGATTGAGCTCCCTGTTCAACTGGGAGTCTGTTTCTCCCTCTCACCCTCCCTGCTCTTGTGTGCACACGCTCTCTCTCTTTCAAATAAATGAATAAAATCTTTAAAGAAAAAAAGAACTAAATAGAAACTATAGATTGGAAAAATTTAATAACCAAAATAAAAAACACACCTGAAAACTTGATAGCAACATGGAGATGACTCCCTATACTTGAAGATACATTAACCACGACAACAAGAAAAAGAAATTTTTTAAATGAACAGAGCCTTTAGAACCTGGGTGATGACACCAAAACGGGGAACATTTATGTCATCAGAGTCCTAAAAGAACAGAAGAAAGCATGGTGCAGGAAAAATATCTGAGGAAACAAAGGTTGAAAACTTCCCATATTTGCAGAAAGACATAAACCTACAAATTCAAGAAGGTCAACAAACCACAACAGTATAAATCCAAATAAATCCACTTCCAGACACATTATAATCAAACTGCTGAAAACTAAAGACAAAGAAAACACCTTGAGAGCAGTCAGAGGAAAACGGCTCATTACTTACAGAAGAAGAATGAGCTGGATAACTAGATTTAACACCAGAAACTATGTGAAAACTCTAGTAACAACAAAAAAAGTGGAACACCATTTTAAAGTGTTGAAAGAACTATCAACCCAGAATTCTTCAGCAACTGAAAAACTCCTGTAAGAATGAAATAAAATTTTGACAGGAAGAAAAATAAGAGAATTCATAGTCAGCTGACCTGCCTGCTGTAAAAAAGCTACACATGGAGGAAAACAAAATTCTAAAGGAAATTATTTAGGCAGAAGGGAAATGATAGAAGGAAACTCGGAACATGAGCGAAGAAAGAAGAGCAACAGAAATGATACGTATCTGTTTTTTTCCTATTAAGCTATTTAAACTGTTTTTGAAAGCAAAAATTATAACATTTTCTGTTGGAGTTTTCAATGTTTAGAGCTGCAATAGCATAAGACAACTGCAATAAAGGATAAAGAGGCCTATGTAGTGGGTAAGGTTTTTATATTACACATGAAGTGGTTGGATACTGATACCATGTAGACTATGAAAAGTTAAGTACATATATTCAAATCCCCAGAACAGCAGCCACTAAAAAAACTACACAAAAGATATAATCAAAAACACAAAAGATAAAATGGAATACTAAAAAGTGTATAAATAACCTGAAAGAAAGCAAGAAGGAGAAAACAAGAACAGACACAAAGGGAAGAAGCACAAAACAAATTATAAAATGAATGACTTAAGTCCCAACACATTAATAATTACATTAAATATCAATTCTTAACACACTTAACATGCATTAAAAGATCATCAGAATGGATTTTTTTTTTTAAAGATTTTATTTATTTATTTGACAGACAGAGATCACAAGTAGGCAGAGAGGCAGGCAGAGAGAGAGGGGAAGCAGGCTCTCTGCGGAGCAGAGAGCCCGATGCGGGGCTTGATCCCAGGACCCTGGGATCATGACCTGAGCCAAAGGCAGAGGCTTTAACCCACTGAGCCACCCAGGCACCCCCATCAGAATGGATTTTTTAAAATAAATCCATTACATGTTAGTATAAATATTTCTGTGAAAACTTTTAATTGATAAGAAAAATAGCATTGCTTTACATTTTTACAAATCCCTTTTGTCTGGCTTACTAGAAGACAGTTCTCATCTACTTCTGCATTTAATCTGTTCCAATACATTGTTTTGGTTGAAGTATGAAAGTCTGACTTCATGTAGCTATTAAGCTGGAAAAGAGTATTTTTTTAAAAGATTTTATTTTTAAGTAATCTCCACACCCAGGGACACCTGGGTGGCTCAGTAGTTTGGGCACCTGCTTTCGGTTCAGGTCATGATCCCAGAATCCTGGGATCGAGTCCTGCATCGGGCTCCCTGCTCAGCGGGGAGCCTGCATCTCCCTCTGCCTGCTGTCCCCCTGCTTGCACACTCTCTCACTCTCTCACAAATAAATAAATAAATAACTTAAAAAAAAAGAAAACTCCACACCCAACATGGGACTCAAACTCATAATCTTGACATCAAGAGTCATGCTCTACCAACTGAGTCAGCCAGACTCCCTAAGAGTATTTTAATAGCATTTTCAGATAATTGTGGAAATTCTTTGCTATAACACAAAATTTGACAAGTGGTATTTCTTTTTCCCCCCCATTTTAAAAAAAAATTATTTTTATTAACATATAATGTATTATTTGCCCCAGGGGTACAAGTGTGTGAATCATCAGGCTTATACATTTCACAGCACTCACCATAGCACACACCCTCCCCAATGTCCATAACTCAGCCCCTACCCTACCTTAGTTTGTTTTGTGAGATTAAGAGTCTCTTATGGTTTGTCTTCCACCCGATGCCATCTTGTTTCATTTTTTCCGACAAGTAGTATTTCTTAAAGGTTAGTTTCAATATGGGATCTTTTGGACTCTCTTTGCAATATCAAAATGTACTGGTCTATCTTGCACTTTGAGTAGATCTTTTCTCATGAATGATTTTACATCATCACATATCGGTCATTTAGAATACACTGGCTCATCGAATTATGAGCTCTTCCAAATACTGACACATTTCATCATACAATATCGAAAAATCGCATTTGTTAATGTCATCACCAACCTCACAAAGAAGTCTTTAGGCACTGGGAAGCTGTCAAGGTCAGGGTGGCAGATACAACTTTTCCAAAATTCTAATTTTCACCTAAAAGCTCTAATTTTATCACTGGCCACAAATATTAGTTGTTTTCTAGCCATCATACTTCAAAATCCAGTTAGCAGAGGTTCTTCCCCAATAACACATACATACACATAAGTAAAGCCACACAAAGACACATCCTTCATATTCAAAGGCCATATTACTGAAAGTACCAAGTAAATGTTTGGTTCTGACATGGGTTAATCCCTTCACCAAGTAAGTTTTTTTTTCCTTTTTTAAAAGTCAGTTTTATTGAGGTATAATGTATGTAAAGTAAAATCCATCCTTTTCAGGTTTACAGTTCTATGAATCTTGACAAACACAGTTCTATAACCGCCACCATCATCATCACAATCAAGATAGAGAACACTTGCATCACCCTAAATATTCTCTCATACCTCCCCTATTTTATCCCCAGCCCCTGAACAATGTTCAGTTCTTCTACAGGACAGTAATCCAAATACAAGAATATTAATCTTTTTAACATTTTCCAAAAGTCACCCCAAATGTTATTTCATACCAATACAGGAAGGAAAACATTACTATTGTCTACTGTTAATCATGTGCACAATGCTGTTTTGTTACTACGCATTTTATTCTACTTCAGCTCACCAATATTTCATAGCTTAGACTGCCTACCAACACTCACTTTCCAAACATGTCAAATTCCACAAAGATGTATTTTAGCAAGCAACTATTTGAATCCTGCAATCCTCCCAGCTTCTATCAAAGAAATGGCTCCCACCCCTCATTCTGTCAAGTTCCAGATCACTGCTTCTAAGATAAAATACTATAGGACTTACTTTACCATCCAACCCAGTTAATACATTAATATCTTTCCCCTACTACTTCATGTCTCATTTTCCCCACTTCATTATTTACCAATCCCCACACTTTTTGGTCAGTTTGAATATTTTTCATTTAGTGTATTTTGTGTACAAAGCACCCTCTTAAGACTATGGAAACACTTCTCTCTGCAGCACAGTATCTACAATCCTGGTGTTTCCGCTATACTATAGGCTAAGTATCAGAAAGTCTGCCACTTAGTGGCTATATGCTGTTAAGCAAATTCATTTACCTTTTCTAAGGTTTAATTTCATTTACATAGTGACAATAATATATGCTTCACCCAGCACATAAGATTCCTGTAAACATTAAATTATGAATTTGTAAAGTCTTATAAAAATGATTATTACAGGCTTTTGGTCCCTCATTCAAAATTCATATATCAAGGGGAAAAACACACCTATATATTATATAGACCACTTGTAGTTTTAAAATGTTATCCCCCTAGAACAGACATAGCTTAGATTTAAATAAATTACCAATTATACCATATCTCTTAACATCATGTCAGTCATTCTTGACTTTTGTCACAGAAACATTTTCTAGTAATTCAACAATAAACAAATATTTATTGAAAATTTAAAATATGCCAGGTACTCTTCCAAGAACTAGTGACACATCAATGAACAAGACAATCAGGTACCAGGTCTCATAGAGCTCACATGTTGAGCATCCATGTCTCAAAATATAATAGCTCTGAAGCCCAAGAGCTATTTAAGTAATCACATGTGTTTTCACAAATCAAACTGTGTTTTCATTTAGGAAAAAAAAATTTTAATCTCACAAGAACAGTAAATTTACAATCTCTCTTGAATTTGTAAAAAAGAAAAATTCTGTGTTTTATATGGTAAACTATTCTTTTATAGCCTCTGCACATCTAAACAATTTCCTCATAAGTTCCTAAGAAAAAGCAGGGCCTTTCCTTTCAGCAGCCAAAGGAACAAGGTACTGGGGAGTACAATGATGATTTGATTCTTTATCAAATTTGACTCTCCTCCCCACCCCCCAAAAATCAGCTCAAACAAAATAAAACAAATTTCTCAGAATATGCTATCATATAACCTTTTTTTCCTTAAACTTTACTTGAAAAAGAGAAAATAGGGGCACCTGGGTGGCTCAGTCAGTTAAGTGTCTGCCTTCAGCCCAGGTCATGATCTCAGGATCCTGGATTGAGCCCAGGGTTGGGCTTCCTGAACAGTGGTGAGTCTGCTTCTCTCTCTGGTCACGCTTTCTTTCTCTTTCTCTCAAATAAAATCTTTAAGGAAGAGAAAGAAAGAAAGAGAGGAAGAAAGGAAGGGAGGAAAGGATGGAGGGAGGGAGGAAGAAAGGGAGAGAGGGAGGGAGGGAGGGAGGGAGAAAGAAAGAAAGAAAAGAAAAGAATTTCTTAAATAGGAGGTTAAGTTTTTCCACCTAATCCTACTTTATTTTGTTTTCCTCACAGCAGATTCCAAAATGAGATATATGGAGGAGGTATAATGTCTAGCTACTTGGCAATTATTTGGTCCTTCCAAACCTGGCTATGCAATCACCTAGGCCCTGTTAAGAATACATATTTCAACATACTTGTATCTCCTAACTCCAATTCTCATGTAGGGCTGTGGTTAAGCCTACAAGAATCTGTATTTGGTTTTGATGTGTTTGATTCATGAACAGGCACTTGGAAAATTTTCAACATGTCACCCAAAGATTTATCATTACAGGAAAAGCACCAGGACACTGGGATGGCTCAGTTGGTTAAGTGTCTGCCTTTGGCTCAGATCATGATCCCAGGGTCCTGGGATCGAGTCTCACAAGATCTCACAACAGGCACCTTGCTCAGGAAGGAGCCTACTTCTGCCTCTGCCTGCTGTTCTCCCTGCTTGTGCTCACTCTCTTGCTCTCTCTCTCGCTCTCTCTCTCTCTCTCTCTGACAAATAAATAAAATCTTTAAGGAAAAAAAGAAAAAAGAAAAGCAGGCATCCCTGCTTTAAAGGATCAGATGTTATCCCAGCTATAGTCTTGAGTTGGCAGTCTTGCAACCAGCTGACAATACTTACTCTAATTCTAGTATCAGGTAACTTAATAATTCAGTAAAACAGTTCATTTCCAAAAAATATAAAGAATAAACTACCATTACCTGGGATTCTCTTGATGAGGAGTCTCTATCTAATGTAGAAGATACCTGTTGTTTGGAACTGCTCAGCATGTCATTTCCCTTTCTTGTGGTAACTGAACTTCAATTTCTACCCCTGCATCACGCAACTCTAATATATCTTGGTACAAGCCGTCTCACCCTCAGTATTGAAAGTGCAGTACATGATGAAGGCATAAGCTTATTAGTAAAGCATATTCTAACTACTGTGATTGGTTCAAGTATGGGCACATGACCTGAGCTAGCCAAATCGGTTAGACTTCATGTGAAGGTTAGAAGAAAAGGCTTTTTCTTTCCACTGTACCTGAACAAGTCAAGTTGGAAGCTAAACTGGCAATCATCCTACAATCACAGTAAGTTATCTGAGAAGAAAGACAATACTAAAGAAGCAGATGTGGAAAACCAGCACCCAACCACATCATGTAAAGCCCTGAAAAAAAAGACATTCCCGAAGGTAGAATCTACCTATAAAGTATTCAGATACAATAAATGTTCTTTATTGCTTAAGCTAATTTGGTTTGGATTTTTAGTCTTTTACAATCTAAAGATTCCTAGTTAATACAGGTAAAAAGGAATACAAATCTTTTTTTTTAAGATTTTATTTATTTATCTGACAGACAGAGATCACAAGTAGACTGGGAGGCAAGCAGAGAGAGAGAGAGAGAGAGAAGGAAGCAGACTCCCGGCTGAGCAGAGAGCCTGATTCAGGGCTCGATCCCAGGACCCTGAGATAGTGACCTGAGCCAAAGACAGAGGCTTAACCCACTGAGCCACCCAGGTGCCCCAAAGGAATACAAACCTTTATAGGCCATTAGCCTTCACTTCACTAAATCTAGTGGCTATTCCCCAACTATCATAAGGAAGAAAAAGGCAGGCACTGAGCTTGAATGCTACAATTACAAAATAAGCTGCTTTTACTTAGATTATAATTACAATTCATTTAGTTATAATAAATAATTTATTCTAAAACTATCCAAGAAAACCTACATGAGGTTAATAACTTCTTCCTCCTTCTACTAGGAAGACAGTAGAAGCTTTGTGGGATGCACCTGAATATGGGTACACCAAAACAGCCAATTAGCAACCCGGAGTGGCAAGACACCCATCTACAGACAAAAAAGCTTTGGGGCCAGGCCAGATGAGCACAGGGCATGAGGTCAAAAGGAACCAAGGGGAAGCCATTTATCATCAGCTTACAGTATTGTTTTTGTGAGATTTCAAACTCTGTTTTACAGATCATCACATTTAATGCTCATCACTACCTTATTAAGTAAATTATTTTGAACTCCATTTAATAGTTTGAAGAAAGAGCTGTTGTAAAAGTTTAAGTGATTTATCCAAGGTCAAAGAAAAGAAGAAAGGAAGAAGGGGTGGAATAATGAACATCTCTTATTGCTTGCCCTGTCCCACTGCCCTTGTTTTCCTGGAAACTGCCTCCCCATTCTCATAGTTCTCAAGTGATCCTGCCCTCCTGATTACAAGTGATTAAGGATGGGCCCCTGACCCAAGTCAAACCAATGACTCTTTTGCACCAGAGCTCCCTGAATTTGAGACTCAAAGACTTGAAAATCAGTGGCTGAAGCTGAAGCTGTTAGATATAAAAGCTCCACTGCTCTGGGCAGCCATATTTTCCACAAGTGACTAAAACCAGCATACAGTGAGAGAGAGTAACACAAATACATCAAAAACTAATGATGTACTGTATGGTGACTAACATAACACAATAAAAGGAAGAAAAGAAAGAATAAGAAAATAAAGGGAGAGAGCCTTGTTTGCATTGGAAGCCCAAGCTCTAGTTCTTACTGAAGCTCAACTGAATCTGAGATCAGGTTTCCCTGAATCGATAAATTCTTTTTGCCTAGGAAAATTCAAGTTGAGTTCTATCTATCATGTATAACTGTCAAGAATCCGAACTAATTTGGAGGGAAAGAACAGAGGTATAGGGTGAGGTGATAATCATTCACAACAACTGACAAGTATTTTTGAACAATATTGTCCAAAACTGTAATAAGCCCTCAAGGAATTCTCATTAGAGAGGTAAGAACAACACTCAAGACAGACTCATACAAGATAGCGGTGATAAGTTCTGAACTACAGAAGACAATTACAAATATTGTAGGAGTTCAAAAAAGTAAATAAAAATATAACACAGTTGTGACTTAAGAATATACAGATGAAAAAGGAAATTGGTGAGGCGAATACAGAAGAAAACTCAGAAAGAGCGGAAAAAAAAATAAGGCCTGGAACTGTGAGAGCAAAGGTAAGGAAAAGCAGGCAACATGATGTAGAAACTGAAAAAACCACCTGGACCAGTCTACCTTGGAGAGTAACAGGAAGTAAGGCTAAGTAAATAGGTAAGGTAAGACCACATGACAAAAAGCGCTAAAGTTAAGAAAAAGAAAAAGACACAGTATGGATTATATTGGCAAACTGCTAGGATGTCCCACTAATTCAAGAATGTTGGGTTAAAAATTTGGACTTGGGTAGGGCAGCAATAACAGAAAGCAAAGATAAGAGTTTAAAAACATATTTCAAAAGAAGAATCCCATTCTACTCTTTTTCCAAGTTTTTAAGCAATATTGCTAAATACAGAGGAAACTTCATCAAATCTGTAATATAAAGGTAAAGAAAATAGTAACTATTACTATCTGGATGAAACTATGGCACCTGCATATAAATTATTTCATTTATCCTCATAATTAAAACCTATGAAGTAAATATTATCATGATTCTCATTTGGCAGATTAAATATATTCAGGGTCAAAGAAGTTAAATAACTTGCCCAAGATCACACAACTAAATAAAAAGCTGGCCTATGGTGTGGGGAGGTGGATAATAACACATTTGGTCAGCACAAAAGTCCTTTTTCCCAGGACAAATTACAAAGATATATAATGATGACAATGAGGATGATAATGATAGCTAACATCCACTAAATGCTGGGAACTATGCAAAGCATGTTACATGCATTATCGCAGTTAATACTCCTAAGAGCCCTGTAAAAGTCTATGATTAATCTTATTTGAGGATGATGTGTTTGAGTCTTAAAAACAAAATAAAACAAAACAAAACTAAGAACTTTACCCAATAATCACTAAGTTGTACACCTGAAACTAATGTATCATTGTGCATCAACTGTGCTCAATTAAAAAAAAAAAAAAAAAGCCGCCAGGCTTATAAATAGCTGACCTGGGTAAGGTTCAAAATCAGACAGTCATACTCCACGGCATGTTCGTAACCACTATACTATACTGCCTCTATGATTACAGATTACTAGAAATAAGCCAAGGAAATACAATTAGGCTGATATGAGTAAATACTTTTAGAGTGGATGATAAAAATCAGAGAAACATTTTCTTTGTCCTACTGCTGAAGTAGTAAAATGTAAGCAATCAGTGACAGAATAGGTGATGTATAACTAAAACAGAATTTCTTGATAAGGTTGGAAACGTAAATTTGTATCCAAAGACAAATTAATCTGGAGATGGTTTCAATTAGTGAACTTTGTATTATATTTCTAAAGAAAACCAAAGTTCAGAAAGTGGATATTATCTGTATAAGGCCATATAATTTTTCAATTTACAATTTACAGTCAATCAGATGAGTATATTCAAGGCTTCAGATCCCCCAACCCCATTCCAATCAGTTCAGTTTTTCTTTAACTATATCATACCCACGTTCTTAGAGATCAAAAGTGTAATCTCTGAGTGTTGTTAGAACTAAGACTTTTCATGCAAAAGAAATAAACTCAAAGTGATGATAAACTGAAATTGGAATTATCAGTGTATTTTTTCTTCTTCCCAAAAATAAAAACTCATTGTTCTATTCATTAAACAAGAACAAGAAGCAATTTCAACTCAGCAACAATGAATATCCCTAGAATCCAAATTGTGTTCTCAGACTATCATTCCCCACTAAAAGGAAAGGAATGGCTGGCTTCCAAGTCTGGAAAGAAATGTACAAGATGAGCCTGGGCATCTTTTATTTAAAAACAAAAAACAAAAAAACAAACAAGGAAGCTCTATCAAAGATTATTACAGTCATATACAAATTAGATGGGATTGTACTGATTTCCTTAAATATTGTCTATATCTTTGTAAATAGTCCCTTCCTTAAAGTTCTCTCAAATACCCGTTTGTGCCACATCTATCACACTAAGGCTCCAAATTACCTTACTTGGAAAAGTGGCAGTAAAAGAGAAAAACTGAAACGTTCATCCTGTATTTTATAAACTGTATTTCATGGTAAGCAAACAGTCCTACAGACATGAGAGAAAGTTCTTAAATTCTTAAGTTCTCTTAACAGAAGAATTATAGTTAATAAATGTAAAAGAATGATAAAATTAGAAAGTCATTATTTGCTATCCCTAATGAAATGATTGATTCAATGAAGATTATAAGTGGATGGATGAAAGGATGAAGAAGGATTTTACAAAGCAAATTATTACAGGCAATTACCACCCAAACGCACTAATCAACCTTAGCATCACTAAGGGTGGGCTAGCCAGCTATTACAGGCTTCCTGACGTGAGGTAAGAAAACACAATCTATGACTAAAAATCTGAAGTAATTAAATCAAGCTTTTAGATCTAACTACCAATTTACAAGAAATATGGAAGATACAGGAGTAAATTAAATGACTTCACCAGGAAACAACAACAACAAAAATTCAGGATGTGACACACTGTATATAGTACCAACAACCTAGTTTTTTTTAACAAGACAATGTGAGGGTAGATAAGATACAGGGAGAAGACTGCACTATACTAAAAAGAGACTTAAAAGACCTCACAAACAAAAGGAAGATGTAGACTTTGGATCCAGATTTTTAAAAAGAAACTGTAAAAAACACACTGTTTTTACACAACCAGGTAAATATCAATAAAACTTGAAATTAATGGTACCAAAAGGCTTTTAATTTTGTTAGACATGATAACGGCCATGGTGATAATGAAGAAAATGTTTTCTGTTCTCTTTTAGAGATACTTACTGATGTATGTAGGGGTGAAATGATAATATCTGGAATTTACTTTAAAATATTTTGGTAAGAAAAAGGGTGATAAATGAAGCCAAGTTTGATAAAATTTTGAAAATTTCAGAATCTGGGTAATGGGAGTTCATGATACTATATTCCCTACTTTCATGTATGTTTGAAATTTTTCATTTACAAAATTATCAAACAAAACAAAAATATTCTTTCCTATAGTTTTCAAACTTGAGTATGTCTAAGAATCCACAACCCATCCCAAAGAATCCTAGGACTCATCCCAAAAAATTCTGATTTTGTTTGTCTGGGCATGGGTCCAGATTCCATTTTTAACAAGTCCTCAAGTGAATCTGATACAGAGAATCTACAGACACATAGCTGAAAATTATACACTTAGACTACTTTACCACAAGTCTTTAAATATATCCCAAACCTTAAAGGAAAGGCATGATCATATCTCTTACCTCCCCTTTAAGCCTTACCCCACTCCTGTCTGCTCAAAATTTACCCTTTTCCTGAGACTACCAATTCTACAAAACCAAGACCCATGTTTGTTTGTACTCACATAGTGTCCCCAGGGCCTATCAGAGTGCCCAGTACCCAATACACACCAGATAAACATTCGTTGAATGAATGAGTAACAGCAAAGAGAAAAAGGAAGAGTTAAATGAGGTCCACTATTTCAAAATTAGTTCCTCTGAGATAAACTCTCAATTCCTTTCCAAAAGTAATACAGGAGTATGGAATAAAGTCTATAAAGTATGGGAATAAAACAGTAAAATAAAAATAAATGAGGAATAAAAGAGTTGGCACAGGTTAGCATACCTTTTAAAAGAAGACACAAATTTAAGACAACCTCTCACCCTCTGAGATGTCGACTTTGGATGTTCAAATCTGAACATCTATGTCTCACTGTTTAGAAACTGCAATGAAAATGTACTCCTAAATTTCACAATCTCAAACAGGCAGGCCAGGTGTATTAGAGAAGTAAACTACGTGTATACACTGTAATGGATATGCAAATGAGTAACTCAATTACTACCTTCTCTGTTGAAAAAGTGTTATGGACACAAGTCACAAATGCAAAAATTAAAAAGTGCCAAATGTAACAATTAACAATTAGTTTAAGATGATCTTGCAAGGCTATATAGAACTAGTTCTAAAAATAGTGATTACCAAAGATCGTTCCTATTCTTATATTTCTACCCCAATACCACTTAACTTTTAAATTCTATTAAGTAATGAATCAATGACACAACTTTTTAAGTTTTTACAGAAGTATAATAAACAAAGACTCATAGAATTTTTAGAGACACAATGGACATCAGCAACTATATGGCCCAACCCTTCATTCTACAAAGGGGGAAACTGAAGCCCTCTCTTGGTCACAGAGAGAAATTAACAACAAAACACGTTTATGCCAATGCTCTCAATTTTCAATCCAGAAGTTTTTTTGTTGTCTTTTTTTTTTTACTATACCATGCAAATGGCATATTTCAAAAAATATTTTCCATTGTGAAATGCACCACCATTTACCTTGTACACACAAGTGTGGCACCCATCAGCTATGCTCTGTACTTAAACTAAATGGATGTACCTCTTTTTTGGTGAGGATGAGGATGGGGAAGTAGAGCCAACTGACTACTTCAGCAACAGTACTCCATATGTACATCTACTGACATGTGGAGTTTTCAGCCATATATGAAAACAGAACCTCTCATTTTTACCGTATGTACACACAGCAAAACTTACAATTATAAAACTAAACTGTAAAGTTGTGCAAAAATTAATCTAAAATTGAGAATTTACTCTTTTGTTCATTACAAATTTTTTTATGTGGTTCCTTCTTCTGAATTAAAAACATTTCTGACTCAAGAGATTAATGAATGGTCCAATTCATGTCTCAGCTGTTACTCTGAGCCACCTCTCTATACACCCACAGGGTACTTGTAGTGCAAGAGGGCCTATTTACAGAATGCATTCTAAAAGTACAAAAGATACACATAGAAAGAGGACAAGATAACAACTAAATATCTGCAAACCAGCTCCCAACTGCCTCTCTTATAAACCCCTGGCACAAAGTATGTATGTTATAAATCATGACTAAATAGTCTCCAAAAGCCCCTCCCCATTCTACTCAATCCCAACTAAATGTCTCCGTTTTTAGTTACAACTGGTTTGGACAGTTCAGTAAAATACAGCTGGATTATTAATTTATGGGCATGGCTTGAAGTGCCAGTATTATTCTGCACTCACAGAAGAAAATAAATATCAACTTCCAACCTAAACAGTGACTAGCATAAATAGGAATACTATAAATATGACAAAGATAGTAATTACCAATTAACAAATGCTTACTAAATGCCATATGCTGTGGTAATTGCTTTGTATATATTATTTAATCCTTACAACAATCTAGTAGTATTATTTCCTCACTTTCTTTAAGAGGAAATAAACTCTGACAGGTTAAAGTAACTCACCGAAAATCATCTACCAAGTACATGGCAGAGACTACATTTGAATCCAAGTTTAAAGCCTACACAAAGATTGAATGAATGAATGAATGGAATGATTTGTTTAAAAAAATTCTTGCAACATACTGATATCCAAATTAACCAGGTATGCAATTGGTACTGGTTAACACCCATTAACTCATAAATTATGAACACTGGCAGGCATACAGCTTTTCATTTCACTAATATAACCCCAAAAGTGATCAATTTAACTAGTACGATACACAGAGGGATTAAACAGCAATAATCTAGAATCAGGAATGCTAGCCAAAATCTGTTGAAATAATCCAACATGTGGCAAAGACTTGTTAAAGTTCACAACAAAAATTCCAGGTGAGTGACGGGGAGAGTAATGGTATCAATGATAAGGAAGTATATGGAAGAAAGCTTATTTTAGTATATGAGAAATTTAAGTGATAACATGACATCCGAGGACAGATGCCTGGTGGGCAGTCAGATATTAGGATTTTTTTAATCAGATATTTAGGATTTTTTGTTTAAAGATTTTATTTATTTTTCAGAGACACAGAGGAAGAGAATAAGCAGGGTGAGGGGCAGGCAGGCATATAAATTATATGAGAAAAGACTGGATAGCCACTTACCAGGGCTTCTTCCAGCTACATTATTTTATAACTACTAATACTCAACATTAGGATCTCAACTGCTCACCAAGGAGTCCACTTGAGATTCTCTTTCTCCTTCTGCCCCTCCCCCTGCTCACACGCTCTCCTCTCTCTCTCTCAAAAAATAAGGAAAATAAAAACTTTTAAAAAAGGTAGAGAGATCCGCCAGCAGACTCTTCTGAAACCAAAAGTTTTGGGAACTTTCATTTGAAGAGTGGATGTACTCAAGTGAAGAACAAACAATTTCTTGATATCTCTCTCTCTCTCTCTCTCTCTCACACACACACACACACACACACACACACAAACGACCCTAGAATTTGAATGCTGCACATAGGACATTAATACATACTCAATAAGTATCAATTAAATAAATCAACAATGGCCAAAATAATAAAGAAAGGCAACCAACTTAAAAGCGGTATCATCCCTACAAAAGATGTCGAAAGTCCAGATAGGAAAGAGTAAAAACAGACTCACTAAAAAAAGGAAAAGGTATCTGATAGGTCATTCTGAATGGTAGAATGAATGAATACTTAATGACAAACAAAATACCATGCAAAGAAAAATCAGGCTAGACACTATAAAACTGAAAAAAGGATTTGTCTCCAAAGAAAAAATTCAATTTTATGAAGTCCAGATTAATACAGTAACAAAATTTCAACACCTATCAATAAACAGTTATGGAACCAAACAGAGAAGAGAGTCAAGACTGTAAGACTACAAGGGGCTGGGGGTGGGGGGTGGGGATCCGTCTGTTGACTATTTTTCCAAATGTTCTTTCACAAGTCTTAGGTTCCAAGATACCTGGCTGTCCTAACTCTGAAAAGGCCCTGATTGCCGACTTTCTTGACTCTTCCTCTTTGTTCAACTTTCATCTTAAACCGTTTATCGTCATAGTAGCTTCAACTTGCACCTCTGTGCAAATGATTTCCAAAGTGTTATCTTTAATTATGAGCTCAGTTTCCTATCTCCAATAGCCTACAGGTCATTTCTTTGTGGTTGTCCCACCACTATCCTTTGAAACACAATCTGAAATCAAACTTACCTGTTGCCTTTTCTTCCCAAGAGATTTCCAAACCTGACACTTCCTGTTTTCAACAGTCTCCCTATAACCTAGCCTCAACGTCTTTTAGCATCATCTAACTGTTTCCTCTCACTTTGGTTCCCTCCTCTCCCCAACCCTGAAAATCAAGTTCTACCAATTCTTCCTTTCCTATTTTAATTCCCCAATTTGGGACTTCAATAATTTCTGCGCTATTAATTTGTTAAAAAGTCCCCAATCTTGGGCGCGTGGGTGGCTCAGTCAGTTAAATGTCTGCCTCCGGCTCAGGTCTTGATCCCAGGGTCCTGGGATCAAGTCCCGAATCGGGCTCCCTGCTCAGTGGAAAGCCTGCTTCTCACTCTGCTTGCTGCTCTGCCTACTTGTGCTCTCTCTCTCTGTCAAATAAATAAATAAAATCTTAAAAAAAAAAAAAAAAAAGTCCCCAATCTTACTCCATCTCCAATCTCTTTTTACACACTCCATCCTGCATTCAACTACCAGATTCATCTTCCTTCATCCTGGCACAGTCTTGTTTACAAATATTTAATAGCCACAACATAATGAAGAAAACCTAAACTCCTACAGCCCAGCAATCAAAACCTCCACATTCTAGCCCTAGTCTATGTTTCCAACTTTATCTCATTCCCTAACCATGTCACAGCCAATCACATCCTCTATTCATGCTATCCTCTACTCATCCTCTGAATGCCCTCTATATAAATCCTATCCACTCATCATAAAGCATACTCTGGCCCTCACAACACACTGTTCCTTTCAATAACCAAGAGCATGTATCATCTACACCAATTATTTGAAATCTGTTACACATTTTTTTCAGTCTGCAAAGTGTTCTGCTCTATTTCTGTGTATAAATGTGAGATTAGGTCTTGTTTTTCTAAATAGATTGGACTTTCAAGTAAAGAATCCATGCCTTATATTTCCTTTTTTTTTTTTTTTAATTTATTTGACAGAGATTACAAGTAGGCAGAGAGGCAGGCAGAGAGAGAGAGGAAGCAGGCTCCCTGCTGAGCAGAAAGCCTGATGTGGGGCTCGATCCCAGGACCCTGGGATCATGACCTGAGCCGAAGGCAGAGGCTTTAACCCACTGAGCCACCCAGGCGCCCCCCTTATATTTCTTCGTATCTTCCACATTTCAACAAATCTCTGAGGTTCCCACCAATGAAACTAAGGCAAGAGGCTATACAACAACTTAAAAACAAACAAACAAACAAACCCCCCCCATACCACTATTTCATGGAACGAGGAGATCAAAAAGCAAAACAGAATCAAAGATACATGGAAACTGGGTAAACATTAAAAGAACTGGGCGTGAACAAATTCTTAGTAGAAAGATGTATTCTAATTCCTTCCACTTCTCTCATTCAATAAGATACGGTATTAAGCATCCACCATCCTGTTTCTCAGTATGAAGAGCATGCATGATGTAGGTGAGACTTTTCAAATACACAACCCACAAGACTCTCCTTTCACCATCAAGGATGCTAAAAGTAATTCTGAAAGCTTTGGGAAGAAATTTTCTGGTAAAAGAGTACACATTTAAAAATACACACAGAGGGGCGCATGGGTGGCTCAGTGGGTTAAAGCCTCTGCCTTCGGCTCAGGTCATGATCTCAGGGTCCTGGGATCAAGTCCCACATCGGGCTCTCTGCTCAGCAGGGAGCCTGCTTCCTCCTCTCTCTCTGCCTGCCTCTCTGCCTACTTGTGATCTCTGTCTGTCAAATAAATAAATAAAATTTAAAAATATATATCTATACACACACAGATATTTACAGTAACTAAGAGGCATGTTAATTTTAAATGATTAATATTCCTTATTCAAGATGAGATTTTTAAATATGATTTCTCTTAATGGCATCGTTTTGTTCACTTAATCCCATATATTGTATACATCTAACATTAATTCTCTGAGGAGGCTGTAAATAACTATTTGTATACATATCCCCTGTAACCTGAGAGATTATGTGGTTTCGTTTGAACAAAACTGAATTATTATATAACTTTTAGTTGTTCAGTAAAGTAAAAGGAGAAACTCGCTTACAGACTTTGCAACTATTAGTATCAGGGAAAATAGATAAAACCTAAAAACTCAAATTGTTAACAGAGAAATGTAATCAATTAGAGATCTTTAAGAATTTGGCCTTTCATTTCATAGAAACCTCTTCAGAATGTTTTAAAAATGATAATGGTGGGACGCCTGGGTGGCTCAGTTGGTTAAGCGGCTGCCTTCGGCTCAGGTCATGATCCCAGCGTCCTGGGATCGAGTCCCACATCAGGCTCCTTGCTTGGCGGGGAGCCTGCTTCTCCCTCTGCCTCTGCCTGTGCTCGCTCTCTCTCTCTCCCCCTCTCTCTCTCTGAAAAATAAATAAATAAAAAAATCTAAAAAAAAAAAAAAAAAAAAATGATAATGGTAAGCCCACCAGCACCAAAAAAGGCAGTTATGATAAAATATCTGTGCGCTACTTTTGTAATCAACTATACTCTAAAAGAGTTAATAATGTGGTGACCTACGAGTTATCTTAGGTCTTTACACTTAACAGTCCAGCAAAAAGTTCCTCCACTACTCAAATCACCTATGACATTTTGGCTTAAAAATCACTTCCTCAATATCGATTCTCCATTATCACTGCCAAGTCTAAAAACTAAACCCTCAGGAGCTAAATCGCTCTAGGTGGAAAGTAGTCTTTCCAGTATTACTGTCAAACCGATCAAAAAGATTAGTACTACTAAGACAGTCATTCAATAAACTATACATGCAGAAATAACTGACGTGGTAACTTTTTACGTGATGCCTACAACAGAAGTTTATAAATATCTTTTGTAGAGTAATGAACTGAGTCAGAGCTAAAAGTTCAGAGAGTAGTTAGTACAGGGCCAGTCCAAAGATAAATAAGGCCACGGCATGAGATTTTAGACAGCAGACTGTTCAGGAAAACCAGCAGATTTTGGTGTTTTCCAAGATTATGCACACCTGAAACTTTCTTTTGCAAATAACTAGACTGAAAGCAAGAGGACGGCAAATACAGAACCCCAGACAAGCAAAAGACAACTGTACTCACCAGCAGACAATCTGAATTCACTTCCGATTTGGGATCCCGCAGCAGGTTGTCGATTTTTTCAAATCGAGTCTCAAAACTGTCCCCAGTCGACATGTTGCTGCTACTGTGACAATACCCTCGTACCAGCACCAGCAGCGGAAAGCAATTTCAACCAACTTCCTCCGGCGGTGGGTTCGCGGCCGCGGGGCGGAGAAGCCGGAACCTCAGGGTCACCAGGTGCGCCCGGTTCCCCCTCCTCCCCCTCACTGAGGGGATCTCCGCTCTCCAGACCCCCGGCCGGGGGCAACGGCGACCCACAGCCGCTCCGACGCCCAAAGTCGCATCCCACCCGGTAGCCCCTCACGACAGCCGAAAGCGCCGTCGCCACCAGCCTCGTTGCTCCGGCGAGGTGCTTCAGCCTAGCGGGCCCCAGCCGCCTTCGCCTTGGAGGGTTCCCCGTCCCGAGATGGGCAGGAGGTGGGAGAGAAAGAGAAGCAGGGTGGAGACTGCTCCGGGCAGCAGGGGAGGGAGAAGAGGAAAGGCGAAAGCGAAGGGCGGGTGCGGAGCTGTGCCAGCTGCCGCCGCCGCTTGGGCCACGGGCCCGACCCGTTCCGCTCAGAGGCGCTATAAGCGGTCTAGCCCCGCATCCCCGGCTTTCCTTGGCGTGACCCGACGCACCAATCCGACTCTGCCAAGAGCTGGTCCCCGCGGGATAGGCTCACTCTCCCATTTTGTCCCGTCGCTACTAGGGCTGCTGCCGCGCTGTTCTGCGGGGCAGGGCGAGGTCGGTGCCCGATGGAGACTTAGTAAAGACTGGAGAGCGGGCGGTGAGGAAGACGAGAGTCGGGTCCCGGCGGCGGCTGATCGGGGAGCTTCTGGGAGGGGCTGCGTCCCCTGCCCGGGAGAGGGCGAGTCGCGGCGGCGAAAGCCTGGGGGGTGGGGCGATAGGGGCCGTGAGGGACTAATATGTCCGCCTTCCTGTTCAAACAAACGGAGACCGCCGGCGCAAACTGCGCATGCGGGGCGCGGACGCTCGGAAGGAGAATCGGTCCCGCGCTGCGAGCACGCGCGCGCGCACACGCCGTCGCCTCCGCAGGTCCGGGCTGGGCCGGGACTGGTCGGGACGGGCGGGGCGGAAGGCGGGGCACGCACGGGGCCTCGCGGGCTGACGCTGAAGGCTGGTAGCTGGGAGGAGCCGACAGGGTGCGGCGGGCGGCACCGCCCTCGCCCCAGCAGGCTGCGGGGAGCGAAGTAGAGCTCTGGAGCCGGAGAGGAGGTCGGGGTAGGTTTGGCGAGGGGATACGGAGTAGAGGCGCGGGGCTGTGTCTCTGGTCCCTTCCTAAGCAGCTGCCTCAGCTCTGCTTTCTCTAGGCTGCAGCCGTCCGGAGCTTTCTGACGAGAAAGGAGTGATGCTTGTTATTGTTATTTTGCTAGTAGATTCTTTTCTAGGCAAGATGCCTTTTCGCCGGCAGGCAGCAGCATTTTAGCACCAACGGAGCTTGTTCTTCGGTAGTACTTCATCGTCAGCCCCCCGGGAACACCACAATGTTTAAACCGTCTGCGATTCCGTGGGAAAATTACGAAGCAGTGCAGTACTGAACCCTCCTAAGCCGAGCGTGTGTATCAGGGGAGCACTAAAATATTGACTCCGGAAGATATAGTCCATAGAAGTCAAGTTCAATTTGTTTAAAAAAAAAAAAAAAGAAAGAAAAGAAAAGAAAAGAACCTCATTAAAAAATCCATATTTTTAAGTTACTCATACTAGTTCTTCCACACCATTATCACTCCAGTTGTAGTTCTCTCTTATGTGTGATTCTGCCTGTTTCCATTTCAAAAAGCTCAGTGCAACCTAAAATTGTGATTTTAACAGAACCAATGTAGAATATGAAAATTATGGGCATTTCCTCTTGAGTCAATTGCTTCATTAACTGTGGTGTGAGGGTTGAAAGACTTGTTACTCAATCTGCTGATAATCTTTACTGCTGTCCGCGGGAAATCTACCTTAATTTGTTCCTAGTCAATCTTTAGTATGGCTCATAGGTCAAATTAAAGATTGCTAGAAATAGAAAGCATGGAGGGAGCCCGAGTGGCTCAGTCGGTTAGGCGTCTGCTTCGGCTGGGGTCATGATCCCAGAGTCTAGGAATCGAGCCCCATGTATGTCAGGAAGCCTGCCTCTGCCTGCTGCTCTGCCTACTTAGCTTTCTAGCTCTCCATCAAATTAATAAAATCTTTTTTAAAAAAGAAAAAAAAATAGAAAACACGAATATGTTTCCCCACACTGGAAAATGCTACAGATGAACCAGTTTTCTTCCTATGTAAAAAAACATCGCATAGCATCTGAACAGTCCACTAACTTCATGGTGTGAGTCAGAAGTTAGGAAAATGTTTTATTGTTTGAAAAATGACTTTTCTATTTTCACTTTATTATATACAAGAAATATTTAGATACAAAAACCACTGTATAAATCACGATAGGAAGTAAGTCATCACAAAAATCATAACAAAGCGACAACTAGACAAAATTCAGGTATTTTATTAAATGCTTTTGCAGTGACTTTTCTTGGCTCCAGTATTTTAAGCTGGTCATGTGAATTAAATTTATTTTTAAGCATAGGGCTTAAAATAAATCTGGCAGTTGCCCTAAAGTAAATTTCCTAAACTCTGCTTGTCCTTTTTTATTACCATTTTTAGGTATTCTTTGGAATTTTGTTGTTTCTCAGAGAACTGTGAGCATTATGTTGCTTTCCATTAAACACATACGAAAAAGTACAGGTAGCTAAGACAATACATGAGTGACACTGATAAATATAAGTGGATTGGAAACCAATCTGGCAAAGCTACTAGAAATATATGTGAGGCCTATGTATTTTGCTTTTTTATAAGATTAATCTGATGATTGTAACTCCCAACTAGTTGTCTTTTACCATAAGATAGATGGACTCCATATCAATTTTTTTTTAATAAAAAAGTCCTCACCTGTCATAAGGTAGAATCATGACATTCAAGTTCCTTTGCAACTTTTAAATTCTATTGTCTAGTTATGGCTAATCTCTTCAACAGCATTGTGGATATTTGGGATCACCCTTAAAGTATATATTAAGATTCTAAGTGCAATAGAATATACCATTAATTATACATACTGAACATTTACCATATGCTAGGCATTACTATATGCATTTTATACATAGAATCCAATTAAAACTTCAAAAGAAGTCTGCTGATACCTACATTATAGATGGGGAAACTGAAGTACAGAAAGATATGTTACTTGTTCGAGGTCATGACAGATCCAGATTGGAATAGAGGCAGTCAGACTCGAGTCCCCATTCTTAACAGCTGAATATGCTAACGCTATCCAATCCTAGTACAATAAGTATATCATAACTGTATTATTTATATTAGCACAGATTTAAAATGATTCTATGTAAAAGAGGGAATTATAAAATTTGCAATATTCTCAGTATAATTATAATCCCTAGGGAAAGATGTGAAAATGATTTTAGCAAGGTTCAGAATAAAGAAGACCTTGACAATGTTCAACAATAGTGGCTTGACTAGAGGTTTCCAAACACTGGGTCCAAGAACCAGTGATACTCCTTGGTGGCGTTTTCCTGACCTGCAGCAAAATGAGAATAATTACTACATGTTTTCATAAAGTAAGCAGTTCTATTTAAAACTGTCGTTCCGTCTGAAATTATTTTTACTACTTTTTTTTTAATGTACCTTTTAGAAACAAAAGTAATAGTAAATGGTATAGTTTTTAATGTTCTTACTTGGAAATTTAAAACTTACAGAGTTAGCAACTCTATGCAAATACATAGATTAAGTTAATTATATCTTAATTTTTCTGGCTTTGGGAATTCAAACATCTGGAAACATTTAATTTAGATGAGACTCATGCTAGGACCCAATGAAGAGACTGTAGTGCTGAAAGAATTTGAATGAGGCATATTTGGGAAAGATCATGGAAAAATCAAAAAGATTTGGGTGTAGACTTGTGAATAGTGAAAGACAATTAAGTTCAGCGTTCCTTAGCTTTTGGTTATTTGGTAAGAAATAGACTCAGTTTAATGTTTATGGAATTTCTTTCATAAACATTAATGTGGTAGCTAGCTTCCAAAGATGGCCCCCAGTGAACCATGTCTCCCAGGATGCATGGCCTCCTGGAGTTCCCTCCTACACTGAATCGAGGCTGGGGCCTTGTGAGCTGTTCTAACCAATAGAATGTAGCAAAAATGGCACTGTGCCAATATCAGGCCCAACTTTGACAGTTTGCCTGGCAACCAACAGTTTAGTGCTCTGGGATATCCAACTAAACTGAGGTTACTATGGTGTGAGGAAATTCACAATTACTAACCACAGAAAGGAATCACATGGAGGACAACAGAGGAGTCCAGCAGACCCTCAGAACGGAGACTCCAGACTTATGACCCAAGTCAAGCCATTCCAGCAGCCCCTAGGCATCTGAAACGCCCAGATGATGCTACATGGAACAGAAACAAGTTAATCTCTCCAAGCACTGCCCACACAGTAGAATCATGAAGAAATAATAAAGTGATCACTACTTTGAGCCACTAAGTTTTGGGGTAGTTTGTCAGCAATAAATGAATCCAAACACCTGGATTTCAGGAAAAGAATCATTCATAAATATGTGTATAGATATATATATTGGGAGTACCTTTCATGCTTTTTAGTATTATCCACTATATAAGGAAGCTGCCTGTAATGGAGTGTTGTAAAAGAATGACAAATTCACTCATGTTTACTGTCTTCAACAAAACCTTTATTCAAAAGAATTGTAAAAGCTTTTTAAACCAATACTTCCAGATTTTAAAAAGTATTATGAAGGGCTCCTGGGTGGCTCAGTGGGTTAAAGCCTCTGCGTTTGGCTGGGTCACGGTCCCAGGGTCCTGGAATTGAGCCCCGCATAGGCCTCTCTGCTCAGCAGGGAATCTGCTTTCCTCTCTTTCTCTGCCTGCCTCTCTGCCGACTTGTGATCTCTGTCTGTCAAATAAATAAATAAATCTTTTTTTAAAAAAGGTATTATGAATTTATACTCCCGTATAAACACATTTTTAGGGCACCTGAGTGGCTCACTCAGTTAAACTTTTGCCTTCGGCTCAGGTCATGATTCCAGGATCCTGAGATGGAACCCCACATCAGTCTCCCTGCTCAGTGGGGGTCTCTTTCTCCCTTTCCCTCTGTCCCCGCCCCCCACCTCGTACTCTCTCCCTCACTTGCTATCTCTCTCTCTCTCTCAAGAAAATAAGTAAAATCTTAAAAAATAAAGTTTTAAAAACACATTTTTACCTGCACTTTTATGTTTTCTCAATTTAGTGCATAATCATGCCTATCCTGTTTAAAAATAAATACTAAAAGTTCAGGTACACACTGTAAATTGCATATCAATTGTAATTCATTACCATAAATTGCATGCAATTTCAAAAATGCATACCACAAATGTGCTAAGAATGTGATGTGGCTAAGTTCCTATAGAAACTTTAGCTAACATTTCCAAGAAAGTATGATACTTATTATATTTAACACAACTTTCCAAAAGGGCATTAAAATTTTTTTTAATGTAGAACAGCTTCACTTGATTCTGAACAACTTTAATGAACAGACAGTTGTAAAAAATTGAGGTTCTGTTTTAAGAGCTTGGTTTTATATGATTAATATTTACCCCAATGTATTATGTATGTACTTTTTTTCCTAGATCTGAGAAGTGAATCAGGAAGACTATATTCCTTTACCTGAGAGGACTCCTTATGAGATCAGCCAACCTATTCTTTTCTTTCCACAGGACAGTCAGGCTTGGGAGTCAATGTAGTTTGTCATTTTTAGATCCATTACAGCCTCGGTGCTGCCTAGGCATAGTTGGGAATTTCAGCATCTATCAAGATTAAAGCAAGAAAAAGCGTAGAGCACGCAGTGAGGAGAGTGCCTTAAGGGCTTCTCCTGACTCACCCTGAATGCCTTCCTCCAACATCTGTTTTTTATTTCTTAGAAGCTGCTATTCCATTCAACTGCAAAATACTTGCATTGACCCTAGAAACAGAATGGAGAAATAGAAAGATACAGATTTCTGTAAAACAATTATTTTCTTGCTCTATGTCATTACCATCTCGGGGACCCTACAAATGTCACACTCACAAGCCCAAGCATGCAAATCACTGACAGTACAATTTTTTCCAAGGACGAGGACTGTTATGTTTATGGAACCCCTGAAATGGTGGGTGCATGACCACAATTAGAGAGGGAAGCCCAGATCAAGGAGATTATAACAGATATACACAGATGGTCTCATACTGTTTCCCATTTTTTGCAACAGCCTTCTATCCAATTTTTCCCCTCCTACCCAGCACCACTCCACTAAGTCCCAAGACTAAGTGTGCTTTCTGACCCACTGCTTTTTAGGTTCTTACATCTTCCTCTTTAAGGCCCTTTCATTGAAGAATTGCCTTTTTTGGCAGCAACAGGCTCATCACCCAATATCTACTTCCCTTTTTTATTCATCACAACTTTTGTCAATCATCTCAGTCCCAAATTTAGGACTTCCATACCTGAAAAGAGAAAAATGTCTGCTTTCAACGTTGCACTATTTTGATCTCCCTTCCATCATGCAAAGACTTCCCGAAATATAACATCTTTCCTAAAATTTCTGTAACTTGAAGAGAGGCACTGATTCTTCATACTCACCCATCAACATATAAATATTACCCACATACACTCTATATATTCTTTCTTAATAACCATGACACTTTTTGCCCTTTAGCCCCCCACCTTTTTTTTGCAGACAGTGTAAATAATCTGCTAGTTGAATTTATACATTTGCTTTGTTTATGTGTTCTTGTCACTGCTATCTTATATACTCCCTAGGGCATAGGCTAGGACTTTAAAAGCAATAATCATGTTTTTCTTTTCATTACAAAAATAGTACACACTTATTTTTAAGATTTTGGAAAATATGAAGAAGTAAAACAGAACAAAAGAGTTGAGAAATTCTGAGGAACCAATGATACTCTCTCAGTCTTTTCAGGCCAAAATGTTTCTCATCTCTGCTTCCTGTGGGTCTATTTTATTCTTCTTCCTCTGTCATTGAACTGATTCTTTCTACTTCTCCCTGTGCATAAGCCAAATATTACCAACTTCAGTGTCACACACATACAGTGAATTTAAGTCCTTACAGAGGTCATGAAGTAGTTCTAGTTCCAATCCATATTCTGTAAAATTTTATATAATTATTTTTGTACAGTTAATAAATGCATATGACATATAAATCCAAAAGATAAAATATGATACATAATGAAAAGTAATTCTTCCTCCCACCTCTGTCCACAAGCCACTAGTTCCCCCACACAAAAGGGAATGGTTGTTTGGTTTCTTGTATTCTTTCCCTAAGTACACACTCATTTATATTTGTCACATAGACTTTTCTCTCAATGATGTTTTTTCTCCTTGTTTTGACAATGTACCTTAGAGACTGTTCTATATCAGTAACTATAAAACTGTCTCATTCGTTTTAACAGCTATAGGGTACTTCATTTTTACATGCACAATTTATTTAACCAATACCTTACTAATGGACATTTATGTTGATTCCAACATTTTGCTATTCCAAACAATGCTGTAATGAATACTTTTATATGCAAGTCTCTCCTCGCTTATTTATTTTGATTTTTCTTGCAATTAAATGGTTTCTTCATTCAGTATTTTTTTAAAAAGTTCTCATAGTTCTATGGTTTTCATTATTTTTTTCTTTTTTTTTAAATTCCTACTTAGTCATGGTCTTTGCTTTCTATATTTTTCTATATAACTTTGAACCAATGTTTCCTTTTGCTTCACAATGATTTTGATTTAAGGATAAAGATTTCTTGTTTTTAGTCTACTAATAGTTATCCTTAAACATAAACAATGTTGAGGGGTCCCTGAGTGGCTCAGCTGGTTAAGCATCTGCATTAGGCTCAGGTCATGATCCCAGCATCGTGGGATCGAGCCCTGCATGTAGCCCCCATCAGGCCCCCCATTGAGCCCTGCATCGGACCCCTCATCGAGCCCCACATCTGGCTCTCTGTGCAGCAGTGAGCCTGCTTCTCCCTTTTCCTCTGACTCTCTCTACTGTTTGTGCACGCTCTCTCTCTCAAATAAATAAATAAAATCTTTTTTAAAAACCATAAACAGGGTGCCTGGGCGGCTCAGTGGGTTAAGCCTCTGCCTTCGGCTCAGGTCGTGGTCTCAGGGGTCTGGGATCCAGCCCCAAATCGGGCTCTCTGCTCAACAGGGAGCCTGCTTCCCCCTCTCCTTCTGCCTGCCTCTGCCTGCTTGTGATCTCTCTCTCTCTATGTCAAATGAATAAATAAATCTTAAAAAAAAAAACAGAAACAATGTCAAATATGCATTTTTATGATTATAAATTTTAAGAATAAAACTGTAACTTTTGAGACCTTTCTATTTGGACAAGAAAGCACATTTTCTGCCCAATTTTATCTTTCCTCATTTTTTATTTTTTTATTTTTATTTTATCTTATTATTAATTATTTTTATTAGCATATAATGTATTATTTGCCCCAGGGGTACAGGTCTGAGAATCGTCAGGCTTACACTCCTCCTTCTTTTTTAAAAACACTCTCATCTTTTAAGTTTGACTTTATTACGTTCAGGTTTGTAACTAAATTACAACTAACAATTAAATTTCTTTCTGTATGTTTAATTTCTATATTAATTTCTATATCCAGTCCTTGTAGAGAATCTGTTTTCTCACATTTTAATTTTTACTCATTTTTTGGTAGTCTAAAATAAAACTTTAAATAATTTTAAAATAAAAAACACTTAGTTGAGATCTAGTATATCTCTAAGAACATCTATTGTCCTCACACATCAATGAAAACATGAATAGGCATAGTTTTTTGGGTCCACAAATTTTTGTCCTAAAAATTCATTAAGTTTCCTCCATTATCTTTTTTAGACTTACTTCTACTGAGGAAATTAAAAGACCAAGCTGTGTCTTGCTGTTTTATTGGCAACATTTTCTTGCTTAGCTCTTGTAGGATTCTTTGTGTAATTTATTTTTAAGATTTTATTTATTTATTTATTTATTTAAGAGACAGAGATCACAAGAGAGCATGAGCAGGGGAAGGGGCAGAGAGAGAAGGAGAAGCAGACTCCCTGCTGAGCAAGAAACCTGATGGCAGACACTTAACCAACTGAGCCACCCAGCAAGCACCCCTCTTTGTGTATTTCTGAAATTTAAGGACTTCACTGGAATAATCCTGGAGGTGCATCTCTTGTCATTTTTTTTTTTCCTAAAAAAGGGAACTCTAAAAGACTTGGGCCTTTTTTCACCTCAGTAAAATTTTCATATATATTAGTTCATTGCACATGATCTGTTTATCTCATCATCTTTTTTTAAAAGATTATTTATTTATTTGACAGAGATCACAAGCAGGCAGAGAGAGAGAGGAGAAAGCAGGCTCCCCGCTGAGCAGAGAGCCCGATGCAGGGCTCGATCCCAGGACCCTGGCATCATGACCAGAGCCAAAGGCGGAGGCTTTAACCCACTGAGCCACCCAGGCACCCCTATCTCATCAACTTCTTTTAAAGGAACATGTATTGGTAATACTTGGGCTCTCATCTTTGTCCTCATCTCTCTTAATTTCTCTTTGTCCTTTTTTTCCCTACGTTTTGGGAAAGCGTCTCAAATTTGTATTCTGAAACACTGATTTGATTTTCTGCATCAAGAAGTCTGCTCTATACTGCCCCCTCAATGGTTTTTATTTGAGTTGCTGCACTTCTAAATTTTGGGTTCCTTGAAGGCTTTTCTAGCTTGTCTTCTTTTCACAGTCTGTTCTCGTTTCAATTTAGCCTGCTTTCTCTTTTTTAATAGCTTGTATTTCATAGACATGGATTTGAGATATAAATATCTATTAAAATGCATAAACCTTAACTGTACCACTCAATAGAGTTGTACATATAAATACACTCATGTGAACATTACCCCAATCAATTGTAGAATACTTTCAACACTCCCAAATATTTCCTTATTCTTCCTATCTATAAATCCCTTACCAAGTTTAATTAATATTCTGATTTCTATCACCATAAATTTGTTCTATCATGATTAGGTTATATGTTTTAGAATTTCACAGAAATGGTATCATATAGTATATACTCTTTTGTGACTGACTTCTTTAGTTTTTATAGATTTTTGTGACATTTTTTATTATAGTAAAATATATATAACATAAAATTTACCATTTTAACTATTTTAAGTGTATGGTAAAGTGACATTAAGTATACTCACATTATTGTTCCACCATCCATCCATCTCCAGAACTTTCCATCCTCTCAAACTGAAATTCTATATCCATTAAATACCTACTTCTCATTCCCTCCTCCCCTCAGCCCCAGGTGACCACTATTCTACTTTTTGTCTCTGTGAATTTGACTATTATAGGTACCTCATATAAATGGAATCATGTAATATCTGTTCTTTTGTGTCTGGCTTATTTCTCTTAGCATAATGTCTTCAAGCTCATTTATATTGTACCATGTGTAAGAATTTCATTCCTTTTTAAGGCTAAATATTATCTCATTGTACATATATACTACATTTTGTTCACCTACTCATTTGTCAATGGACATGTAGATTATTTTTTAAACTTTCTGATGTTTCTTCCTGTTCCTATAATAAATCAGTATTAGATGAGGATAAAGACTCTTCAAAAACAGATTCTTTCCCTTGTGTTTTACTGCATACAAAAATGTATTTCATACATCCCACTTTTTTCCTCCCTATTTTTTTCAACTTGGAGTTGGGAGAAAAATATTTAGGCCCAGAGTTTGAAAAAAAAAGATAAAGTACAGAGTTTTGCTGTTTAGTTCTCTCACCATCCAACTTAGGTACTGACTGACTTGCCTCTAATATTCTGTGATTTGATATACACAGCCTTATGTCAGTTTTTATTGTTTAATAGGCATTTTTCTTGTGTAGTTCCTTTGAAATGAAATAGAATCACTTCCTGATTCTCTATGGGAAAGAGGATGTGTAACCTACAGAATGTAACTGTATTTATTCTTTAATGACACTGAGTGGTGCATGACAACTTTACCCTTCCGTCAGTTTTCACTACTTTTAATGTTCCTCTACCTCACCTGAAATTCTTTACCTTTGAGAGGACTACATATACTAAGGTCCCATTCTTTTTATCCTAGCTGATAATGTGCTGGGGATTATAGAAATTGAATTAAGAGACATTGTTATGAAAGGAAGGGACACTCTGATTGTTCAGAAGTCTGTTTCCACACAGTGAAGGCCATGTCTGTCTACCTTTCTCATTTGTGAAGCTCTCTGTTCCCAAATTATGGGTAGCAATGAGGGGAATCATGGGGAAGTTATGATACGGAGTTTCTTCTACCTATTTTCTGGCTGTGCTTTCCTGATTCAAAAGATGCTGCATGCCTGATATATCAATTCTGTTTCTTAATTTGGCACTATTAAAAACTTTATAATAGAAATACTTCCAGGAATCTCTCTTATGACTTTTATTCTTTATTTTGGAGTTTGTTGTGCATTTTCATCTTTTGGTAGGACTTAGTGAATATTTAATAGAAATCGGGAGAAGAACTATTAAGTGCCTTTATTACTCAGCCATCATCCTAACCTTAAAGTATGGCTCCAAGATTGTTTAACTTACTTTGTATAATCTGGGTATTATAAGATACTCAAGGAAGAGTCTCTTCCCCCACTAGCCTGATACCTTAAATGCAAATATTAAAACAATTTATTTGTGTTAAGTACTTGCCATTGTCAGGAGCCTCATGAAATGCAAAGATTCTCCAAAGGGATAAAATAGATCAACATCATGAGTTTGATAACTTAAAGTCATCAAGCAAAGCTAGTTTGCTCTGGCAGTGAGGGAGTGAAGCACAAAAGCTCATGACAGCTAGTGTACTCTCCAGGATTCAGACCACCACTTTAAATTAGGGAAGCAGAAACACTTATACTGCTCTGAACCTTCCCCAGTGCCCCTGGGGCAAACTCTGACAAGTCCTCAATACTTCCTATACAGAGGATCTCAACTAGTTTATAAGCATCAGAGAAGAGTTGGAAAGCACCATCATATACGGCCAACTGCTGATCAATCCCAAGATCTTTATTGCAAACCGGTGATTCTTTTTGTGTTTTACCAATGTGAATCTTAGTTCTTATGACATGTTATGACATAGTCCATTAGGAAAAACAGATGAAAGTGGACTGCTCTAGGGGCGCCTGGGTGGCTCAGTTGGTTAATTGTCTGCCTTTGTTCAGGTCGTGATCCTGGGGTCCTGGAATCAATCCCCCCCACCTCCACCAAAATCAGGCTCCCTGCTCAGGGAGCCTACTACTCCCTCTCCTTCTGTCCCTCCCCCACCACTCATGTGTGTGCATGTGCTCTCTCTCTCTAATAAATATATAAAATCTTAAAAAAAAAAAAAAAGAAGTGGATGACTCTAATTGAAACAGGAAGTGGTGCCAGAGAGTATACCTTCTCTTCACCACTTTTGGTACCGAATGGGCTCCATGGAATGCCTAGAGCTCTGAATAGCATAATTCTAAATCACTATTCTAGACATCACTAAAGGATGTTTGCGCAAGCTACCCACTGAAGAAGAGTATGAGAAAGGGCATCGAGATATCTCAGCATAACTAGAATGCTTGAGGTCTGACTTTGGTCAGTTATTTTAAGAATACACTTGATTGATATTGTCTATACTTAGCACTCTTACCCCCTTCCTACCCCAGGCAACTACGGAGGGAGTTCCACTGGGCTGTATGATCTCAAAGACCTTACTCTTCCATTATATTAGTTTTATATATCTTAACAGACATCCTTGGGAAATGTTTTCCTTACATCTACTCTCAAAATGTGACTTCCAATTCTGATCAAATTAGAGTACATCCCCTATGACTTATCTCTCTGATTACAACTAAAAACTCTGGACAAAATACACAAAAACGATGACCCAAGGACTCTTAAAAGTATATAAAAGCAGGCAGATTGTGGAGTAGAGTCAAAACTTGAAGAAGCAACACATTTGAGAATGAGTGTTCTGTTGTTACACCTCTTTTATTTCTTGGCTTTGCCCCAAGGGCAGGCCCATCCTGCAGAACTGTTCAGCAGCAGTGATGAGAGCAGGTAAAACTCTAAAAAGAAACCTCCCCTTTCTGCACAGAAGAATTGGGAAAAGGGACCTCTGTGGGGACAGAGAACAGAAGAGGAAACTTGGAAGGAAGTGAGGTTGAGAAGAGAATTCCTTAATACTGTGTAAGAAACTATACCAGTCCCTAGTTTACTCTTGAGCTGGATATTCATAGGACAGACCCAAAGCTGCCTAGCAAATGCTTTGAGAATTGAACTAAGAATTAAACCTCCCACCAGGTCTCAGAGGGAAATAAAGGGAGACCATCAACATGGATCACTGCACAGTCAGTCAGGGCTGCTGTATATCTTTATTACCTCAAGGGGTAGGTGATGTAGGCATCATAGCCAAAAAGGCATGCAGCAGCAAGGCCCAGTGCCCCTGCAATGATTATGGAGCGATTTCCTCTGTCGACAAGGACAACAATGGAGGTGATTAGGTAGAGGGTGACGGCAATGAGGGATCGGAAGAAATCAGTCCAAGGCCAGTTGATGGATTGTATCTTGGTGGGTAGGTCACACATGTAGACGACAAAGAAGATCTCAGCAAGGATCATCTCAACCACTGACAGAGTGGAGTATCCTGGTGTTGAGATGCTGAACCAGATTAGAATCACCAGGCACAGTATAGTCTCAGCAAATAGGAGAGTTCCCTTTCTGCTGCACAAGAAATTGGTGAAGGCAGTCCAGCAGCCACGGGCTGATAGGCGCTCAGACTCCACCATGGTGAGACCTGGAGTTCCTGGAGACACGAAGGATCTGCACACTTGAAGGAGGGTTCCAGGATGTTGTACAGCCAGCTGTTTTGCTTGCTGTCTAAAAAGTGGTTTTGAAAACTTGCAGTCTGAAGCTAACTGAGTTGACGACCTGCTAAAACAGTAATGATGATGATTATGATGGTAATAATGATAATAATACCCCTTAGAGAATTTTAATAGGATTCATATCTATACAATTTAATAATCAAAAAGTCAAGAATACAATTCAAAATTACCTGATAAGCAAATAACTAAGAAATGTGGTTCTTTGGGACTTATTAAGGGAAAAGACAATGAACAGGTACAAACTCTAAGATAACACAGGTGCTGAAATTTAAATACTTTAAAACAATAGGTACTATAATAAGCTCCATGAGATAAAGGTAAACACACACTAAATAAAATGCATAGAAAGATAAAAGTACTCAGCAAAAAATTTAAATTATAAAAAAAGAACAAAATAGCTTTAAAACATCCAATCTCTGAAATTTACTGGCTGAACTCAATAGAAGAATGAAGATGACAGAGAAAAGGGTCAGTGAACTTGTAGATTAATGGAAATCATTCAGTCTGAAGAACAAATGAAAAAATTGGGAAGAGATGAATAGAACTTCAGGAAGTCATGGGACTATATTAAAAAATCTAACATTTATAACAGTGGAGTCCTATGAAGAAACTGATGCAGAAAAAATTTTTAAGGAAACAGTAGCTGAAAATTTACTAAATTTGGTGAGAAACATCAACTTGTATATTTAAGAAGTTAACATAAAACAGAATAAACTCAAAGAAAATCACACTCAGACACATTATAATCAAACTACTGAAAACTAAAGAAGGGGCACCTGGGTGGCTCAGTGGGTTAAAGCCTCTGCCTTCGGCTCAGGTGATGATCTCAGGGTCCTGGGATCGAGCCCCGCATCAGGCTCTCTGCTCAGCAGGGAGCCTGCTTCCCTTCCTCTCTCTCTGCCTGCCTTTCTGCCTACTTGTGGTCTCTGTCTGTCAAATAAATAAATAAAATCTTAAAAAAAAAAAAAAACTAAAGAAAAAAATCTTAAAGGCAGCTAAGGAAAAAATGACAAATATAGGAAAACAATGATGTTAATAATGTTGGTGGAATTCTCATCAGAAACCATGGAGAACAGAAAATAGTAGAACAACATTTTAAAAATGATAGGAAAGAACTATTAACTCAACATTCTATATCCAGCAAAACTATCCTTCAGGAATGAAGGAGACATAAAGATCTTCTCAGATGAAGACGAACTAAAAGAACACATGGTAACTAAAAGAAATGATAAAGAAAATTCCTCAGACTGAAGGAAAATAATACTAGAAGAAACTTGGAACTTTAGGAATGAAAGAAGAATAAAAACAGTAATACCCGAGTAAATATAGAATACTTTTTTTAAAGTTCCTTAAAATATGTGTAATTATTTTTTTTAATATTTTTTGAAGTAGGCTCCACACTCAATGTGGGGCTTTAACTCATGACCCTGAGATCAAGAGTTGCAGACTCTATTGAGCCAGCCAGTTACCCCCAAAATATGTGTAATTATTGGAAGAAAAATTTTCACATTGTCTGACAGGGTTTTATTTTTAATTTTTTGTTTATTTGAGAAAGAGAGACAGCACAAGCAGTGGGAAAGGTCAGAAGGAGAGGGAGAAGCAGGCTTCCTACTGAGCAGATAGCCCAACATGGGACTCAATCCCAGGACCCTGAGCTGAAGGCAGACACTCAACCAACTGAGCCACCCAGGTGCCCCTGTCTGATGGGGTTTTAAATGCACGTTAATTTAGGGGCACCTGGGTGCCTCAGTCAGTTAAGCATCCAACTCTTGATTTTGGCTCAGGTCGTGCTCTTAGTGTCATGGGATGGAGCCCTGAGTTGGGTTCCATGCCCAGCAGGGAGTCTGCTGGAGATTCTCTCTCTCCCTCTCCTGCTGCTGTTCCCCTGCTTGTGTGCTCCCTCCCTCCCTCCCTTCCTCCCTTCTTCCCTCTCTCTTTAATAAACAAATAAATTCTTAAAAATAAATTAAAAAATGAATGCATGTTAATTTAAAACACATGACAACTGTAACATAAAGGGAAAAGAGTAAGGGATTTATGTAGTTGTAAACTTCTACATATTACTTAAAAATTAAAACATTACTCTAAGTAGACTCTAAAATGTTAAATATTTCTACTGTACTATCAAGAGCAGTGTTTAAAATATAAAATAGAATATAAATAGATAAAATACAATATAATAGTAAAACCATTTAACTATCCAAAAACAGGTAGGAAAGAGGAAAAAGGCAAACAAAAAAATATGTAGAAAAATAGTAGGCCTAAAACCAACCACACCAATTATATTATAATTATATTAAATAATTATTTTAAAGTATATGGTAATCATACCAATTAAAAGATAAAAGTAGTCACATTGGATTAAAAAAATCTACATGTTCTTCTCAGGAAACCTAGTTTAAATATAAAAAAAAGTTAAAAATGAATGGGTAGAAAAGATGTATTATGCAAACAATGATCAAAAGGAATCCAGAGTAGCTAGTTTTTTAAAAGATTTTATTTATTTATTTATTTGAGAGAGAGAGATTCTTTCTCCCACACATGATTTAGGGGAGGGCAGTGGGAGAGGGAGAAGCAGAATCCCTGCTGAGTAGGGATCCCTATATGGGGTTTGATCCCAAGACCCTAAAATCATGACCTGAGCCAAAGGCAGATATTTAACCGACTGAGGCATCCAGGTGCCCCTGGAGTGGGTATTTTAATATTAGACAAGGTAAACTGCCAAACAAGGAATATTATTAGGATAAAAGACATTAGAGAATTGTAAGATGGTCACTTACCAAGAAGACATAACAATATTAAGTGGGTACACACCTAGTAATGAGACTTTACATAAAACACCTGGAAGCAAAAACAAATCTTTTTTTTTTTTTTTAAGATTTTATTTATTTATTTGACAAAGAGACAGTGAGAGTGGAAACACAAGCTGGGGGAGTGGGTGAGGGAGAAGCAGGCTTCCCGCTAAGCGGGGAGCCCAGTGTGGGGCTTGATCCCAGGACTCTGGGACCATGACCTGAGTGGAAAGCAGGTGCTTAATGACTGAGCCACCCAAGCACCCCAACAAGAACACATCTTGACAAATTCAAATAAATTAAAACATACAAAGTATGTTAATTGAACATAATAAAATATTATAAATCAACAACAGAAAGATAATTCTCTTTTAGTTTTGCATATGGGTGTCAAATTGATCACAGTTGCTGAAAAACTAATTTTTCACCACTGAGTTCTTTGACAAACCTGTAAAAAGCCAGTTGACCAATTTGTATGAAATTAAACTCTGTTTTATTCAATGGATCTATATGTTTATCCTTTACTAGTGCTATACTGTCCTGATAACCATAGATTTATAGTAAGTGTAAATCAGGTAGTGTGTTTTCCCATTTCAAAATTGTTTTGGCTATTGTAGGTCCTTTATGAAATGTTAGAATCAACTTGCTAATTTCTGCAAAATACTCTGTTGAGATTTCAATGGACATTACATTAAAATTGTATATCAATTTGGGCAAATTAATATTCTAAAAAGCCTTCCAATCCATTAATATAGTATACTCGCCATTTGTTTGGGTCTTCTTCTATTTCTTACAGCAATAATTTACAATTTTTAGCATATATGTTACTAAATTATACCTAAATATTTCATATTTTTATGTTATCATAGTTTTCTTTTTTTTTTTTAAAGATTGTATTTATTTGACAGAGAGTGTGAGCAAGCATGAGTAGGGTGGAGATGCAGAGAGAGAGGGACAAGCAGACTCCCCACTGAGTGGGGAGCCCAACATGGGGCTTGATCCCAGAACCCTGAGATCATAAAATGAGCCAAAGTCAATGCTTAACCAACTGAGCCACCCAGGGGCCCCACTATCATAGAGTTTTTGAATTTCAATTTCTAATAGTTTTTGCTACTTTATTAAAGTAGAATTGATGTTTGTATACTGACCTTGAATCTTATAACTCTCCTAAATCCACTTACTATCTCCAATAGCTGTCTTATACATTCTTTGGGGTTCTCTATTTGTTGTCAGTCAATAAAGAGGGGTTTCTTTCTTTTCAGTCTGTGTTTATATTTCTTTTTCTTGTCTTTTTGCACTGGGTTGTCCCTCTAGTACAGTGTTAGATAAAAGCAATAAGTCTTTGACAGTCTTTCACCATTATGTTAGTTACAGATGTTCTCTACTAAAATAGGTGAAGTTTCTTTTTATTCTTAGTTTGATAAGCTTTCTAAAAATTCAAGTATAGATGTTTTTTCTGTACCTCTTGAGATGATTATGTGGTTTTCCTTTTGTATTTTGTTGGTATGGTAAATTACAGATTTACCAAAAAAACAGATTTTTTAAAAAAGATTTTGTTTGTTTATTTATTTGACAGACAGAGATCACTAGTAGGTAGAGAGGCAGGCAGAGAGAGAGGGGGAAGCAGGCTCCCCACCAAGCAGAGAGCCCGATTCGGGGCTCGATCCCAGGACCCTGGGATCATGACCCAAGCTGAAGGCAAAGGCCCAATCCACTGAGCCACCCAGGCACCCCCCAAAAAACAGATTTGTAAATGTTAAACCAACATTCCATTTCTTGGATAAACCCAAACTTATCATGATGTTTTATCCTTTCTATGTATTGCTGGATTCAATTTAATAAAATTTTGTAGGTTTTGTTGTGTCTATGTTTATATTACATTTCTTTCTTCCTTTTTCTTTTTTGCTTGTTGTATTATCATGGCAATGCTAGACTCATATAATAAGTTGGGAAGGGTTCCTTCCCCTACCATTTTCTGGTAGAGTTTGTGTGGAATTGATATATTTCTAAATATTTGGTATTAGAGTGTTGTTTGTTGGAAGTTTTAAGCTATAAATTCCATTTCTTTAGTAGATATTTAGGTTATCCATTTCTTCTTGAAGGAGTTTTATTAATCTTTGTTTTTCAAAGAGTTGCTCTATTTCATCTAAGTTATTTTGTTTCTGGAAATCAATTTTTTTCATCATATTCCCCTATTGTCCTCGTAATGTTTGTAGTGTTTGTAGTGATGGACCTTATTTCATTCTTAATATCAGGGTAGTTGATATCTTCTCTTTTTTCTTAGTCAGTTTGGCTAGATGTTTCTAAATTCTATTGATTTTTTCAAGGTCATTTGGATTTTTTTGTTTTCTCTATTATTTTTCTGTTTTCAAATGTATTAATTTCTATTCTTACCTTTATTATTTCCTTCCTTCCTTTGCATTTAATTTGCTTCCCTTTTTCTAGATTCTTTTTTTTTTTTTTTTTTGAGGAGGGGAGGGGCAAAAGGAGAGGGAGAGAGAGAGAATCCCAAGCAACTCTGAGATCATGACTGGAGCCAAAATGAAGAGTCAGCTGCTTAACTGACTAAGCCACCCAGGCAGTCCTCCTCCCTTTATTCTAGATTCTTAAGCTGCAATCTTAGGCTACTGATTTTAGACCTTTGTCTAATACAAGCATTGTTTCTATAAATTTCCCTTTTTTTTTTAAAAGATTTTATTTATTTATTTATTTGTCAGAGAGAGAGAGAGAGGGAGAACACAAGCAGGCAGAGCAGCAGGCAGAGGCAGAGAGAGAAGCAGGTTCCCCGCCGAGCAAGAAGCCCGATGTGGGACTCGATCCCAGGACTCTGGGATCATGACCTGAGCTGAAGGCAGCCGCTCAACCAACTGAGCCACCCAGGCATCCCTAAATTTCCCTTTAAGTACTGGCTACATTCCACAAATTTTTAATATGCTATATTTTCGTTCAGTTTTAAATATTTTCTAACTCCTCTTGAAATTTCCTCTTTGGCACCTGGTTTATTTAGAAATGCATTGTTTAATTTCCAAATATTTGAGGATTTTCCTGATACTTTTCTATTATTTTCTTATTTAATTTTGTTTTGTTAGATAACATAGTTTTAATATATTTAATAACAATTTTTTCTCTAATTGATTTTACCCACTATGGTAAAAGATACATAATATGAAATCTGTCATTTTAATCATTTTAAGTGTATAGTTCTATGGATTTCCACACATTCACAATGCTGTGTAACTATTACCACGATCTACTTCTAGAACTTTTTAATTATTTCTGATAGAAACTCTGCACTTATTAAACAAAAACTCTTCCTTCTCTCCAGCCCCTTGTATCTGTATCCTACTTTCTGTCTCTATGAATTTGTCTATTCTAGTATGGTTTTAAGTCTTTAAATTTGCTAAGATTTGCTTTATGATCCAGACTGTGGTCTATCTTAATAAATGTTCCATGTGCATTTTAAAAAATTTATATTCTGCTGTTGGTAGAATATTTTATAAATGATCAAGTTGGTTGAAAGTATCATTCTTTCATACTCTATTGATTTTTTATCATATTGTTCTATTGATTTCTGAGAAAGAAGTACTGATATCTCCATGTATAAATTTCCCTTTAGTTCTATAAGTTTTTGCTTCATATATTTTGAAACCCTATTTTTAGGTTCATACACATTTAGGATTGCTACATCTTTTTGATGAGTTCTCCATTTATAGTTATGTAATATCTCTCTTCATCCATGCTAATACTTCTTTCTCCAAATCTTTTTCAATATAAGCTCTCCAGATTCATAAACTGGAACTCCTCCCTCTTACACTCTCACATATCTTAATCTACTTTTGTCAGATAACTACGTAGTTTACATGTTTCTAAAAACAGAACTATTTGGCTTTCAGAACAAGTTGAGAGCTGTGTAGTGACTGAAACATACGCCCTCCAAATTCAAGGCGATCTCACATTAGCAAAAGAGAAAAATTTTAGAAAGCATTCTATGGTGGTTAGTTGACATAATAGCTTGAAAGAACCGAAATTCTGTATGGAACACTTTATTTTTCTTACATTTTGGGATCTCTAGCCTGTTCCTTGTCCTGTTTTCCCCGAAACTGTGTTCTAGTAAACATCAGAGGGACTGAGCATCAGAGTGACCCCTAATGCCAGAGTATACACACTCCCACTCCCTAAATGCCAACCTAAATTCCTGAGGGAGCCAGGATTGGCTTGATATCTATTTCTGGATCTCAAAATAGTGGAGAGTTCTGTTAGGTTGTTTTTAGTCCTAACAAGGCAGCATTGGCCATCAGAGCTTGCTGTGTCAATGGTAGAGGAACCAGTAATCCCTTGCCACCTATTCATGACCATTATTTCCCCAGCATGGAGCTTTAAAAAAAATCACTATAAACCAGAAAATAACTCTTACTGCCTAGAGGAAGGGAAAACTATCTTTGCTGTGATTTGACAGAAAAATTAAATGATGAAAATGGGGAGTATCCTTTCTGAGTCTAAAATTTTTCACCTGGAATATGAGGACTATGATAATGCCTTCACCAGATGTTTCTGTGAGAAACAAATAAGATAATCGATAGGAAGTAATTTAATGAACTGTAGAACTCTAATATTAGTTATTAATATTGCTTTTTATAGTACCTATAAGACTTATCATCTTAAAAATTCTGATTTAGCTGGGAAAGATGATGCCTTTATTTGGCTTATATTTCTTTCAGATTCCTTTTTTGCTTTATGGAGAGAAACAATTGGCATTTCAGCAAATTTTTTTTCTTTCAGTTTTATTGAAATATAATTGATATACAGCACTGTATGTTTGAGCAAATAGCATAAAGATTTGACTTACATATATTGCAAGTAAATTAATATTTTTAAGATGTATTTATTTATTTGAGAGAGAAAGAGAGAGCATAAATGGGAGGGGCATAGGGAGAGGGAGAGAGAATCTGAAGCACACTTAGCACTGAGTGTGGAGCCCAACATGGGGCTCAATCTCAAGACCCACATACTACAACCTGAGCCAAAACAAAGAGTCCCACACTTAACCAGCTGCACCACCCAGGCACCCCACAAGCAAATTATGTTTAAAAGACTTTTATCCTTTATAGCAATTCCTGTGCTTTCTATTTTTAACAAGATGATTCAATCTGTCTGTATTCTTTTCAATGAATCCATGTTCACTTAAAGGTATTTAAGAAAACAAAATATTTCTATGAATACACATGGTACATCTTATCTTTAAAAGACTATATTTGAAAAGTTAGAAATCTTTCTTCAGCTATTTCTAAAATATATCACCCTTAAATACCAGTCTTCACGTTCTCAGAATTCATATTCAATCATCACTACAGCTCAAGATATATATATATACATAACTTCTGTTTCAGATGAGGTCAGCTGGAGTACAGTCTTACTGTGTAATCAGGCTTTTTAGACTCTGCAAAGCATAGTATTTTTTTTTCCTATGGAAGCATAATTGACATACAATATCCCGTTAGTTTCAAGTGTATAGCATAATGATTCAATATTTTTATACATTACAAAATTATCCCCATGATAAGTCTAGTTATTATCTGTCACCATACAAAGTTATTAAAATATTATTGACTATATTCCCTATGCTGTATATTATATCCCATGACTTCCTTAATTTATTACTGGAAGTTTGTACATCTTCATCCTTTTCACCTATTTTACCCTGCAAAGCATAGTTACTTTTTTTTTTTTTTAAGATTTATTTGTTTGTTTGAGAGAAAGGAAGAGAATGCGAGCAGGGGGCCAGCCAGTGGGAGAGGAAGAGAGAATCCTCAAGCAGACTTCCTGCTGATCATGGAGCCAAAGCCTGGTTGTAGGGCTCAATCCCAGGACCCTGAAACCATGATCTGAGCCTAAATCAAGAGTCTGCTGCTTAACCAACTGAGCTACGCAGGTGCCCCCTTGCAAAGCATAGTGTTAAAGTTTCTGCACATATATAGTATATGTGGGTTTTGAAATATGTGAGGTTGATGAAAAAAATTAAAGTACAAAAAATTACATTTTAAAATAATTTATTGAGCACAAATTATAATGAATTACTTACATTATTCAGAATTAGTGGATTCAGCACCATCTTTTTGAACACCATGTATTGACATAAACTCTGTTCATAGAAACTATAAGAAACAATTGAAAGCATAATCTAAAAAAGTTTTAACTTATGTTGAGCACTGGGTGTTATATGTAAGTGATATATCACTAAATTCTACTCCTGAAACCAATATTACACTATTATATGTTAACTAACTAGAATTTAAATGAAAACTTAAAATAAAATAAAATAAAAATTGAAATCAACACAGCCTTAAAGAATATAGTTACAAAGAAATAAAAATATTTTTTTAAAAGTTCTCCAAATTAGGTTGCCTGTTTGAAATTAATTTTGATTGGGATTTTCTCTGCAAATTTGGAGTGTAAAATTTTTTCAATTACTTGATTAACTCAACTGCTTGTACTCTAAATTAACTGGAGTTTAATGTGTTTTTCACAGAACAGGCAATTGGGAAAAGGAGAATGTATTCATAATGACTAATGACTAAGAATTGGCACTGGTGAAAGATAAAGAAACAATTATTTATAAGTGGATTGTTCATTTCATTATTCAGTTTCTCACTATTAGTATATAATGATCAGATTTCTAAATAGAAGCATTCCAAAGGATTAAAAATTTTAATTATAAGTACTTTTTAACTTTTTTCATAAGGAGACAAATACAGGTTTTTCACTAAGATATACTATTTATTTAAAAAGTTTATAAATTACATGGAATAAAATATCAGAAAGGTGTTGGGTGAATGTATTAACAGTTAATATTTATAATTTTAATAAATATTTGTTATATTTACCAATGCTTATTAAGCCCTTATTATGTGCCTTGTGTATTTGTAGACTTTGATCTGATTATCATAACCCTCTGACATATCTCCATTTTATAGATAAAGACATTAAGCCTCAGAATATGAATTCACTTATACATATCAGGAAGCCAGTATAAGATAGAAATATAATTTGAATAAGATGTCTGACTTCATAGTCTGTGAATTTGCATGTGTTTAAATGTATTTGTGTATGTGTGTTTGTTTTAATATACAAGTAAAGACTCTGTACTATTTTCAGTTGCATTAAAAAAGGAAGCTAAAAAATTTTTCCTTTTTCTAGTACCTAGTATGAAGGACCAAATATTTTTATAATTTTTAAGGCTTTTCAAAAATATGGTGTGTATAGTTACATTGCATATCTCATGAGTACATTTATGTTTTTTATATTCTTTGACCTTGAAGGAATATTCTTATCTGATATTTTAATAGAAGTATGGTATCCTTGGGCACCTGGATGGCTCAGTTGGTTAAGCATCTGCCTCTGGCTCAGGTCATGATCCCAGGCTCCTGGGATAGAGCCCCACATCAGGCTCCCTCCTCCCCCACCCCACTTGTTCTCTCTCTCTCAAATAAATAAATAAAATCTTTTTAAAAAAAGGTTTTTTAACATTATAAATAGTTTTGACATTATAACATACTTTTAACATTACAAAAATTAAACATTAAACTACTTTTAACATTGTTAAAGTATGAAAAAATTTGAAAAACCAAACCATTCGAGTGGCTGAGAAGCCAAGTTTAGATGTGCTGTAAAACATACTAAATAACTTGGGGTGCCTGGTTGGCTCAGTTGGTTGGGCGACTGCTTTCAGCTCAGGTCATGATTCTGGAGTCCCAGGATCGAATCCCATATCAGGCTCCAAGCTCCATGGGGAGTCTGCTTCTCCCTCTGACCTTCTCCCTTTTCATGCTCTCTCTCTCCCTCTCTCAAATAAATAAAAAATCCTTAAAAAATACTAAATAACTCACAAAGAGGAGTTTTAAATATCTACATTTTTAAAAAAGATTTTATTTATTGATTTGAGAGAGAGAGAGAGTGTGTGCTCATGAGGTAGGGAGGGGCTGAGGGAGAGGGAGAAGCAGACTCCCTGCTGAGCAGAGAGCCTGATGCAGGACTCTATTTCAGGACCCCGAGATCATGATCTGAGCCGAAGCAGATGCCTACCCCACTGAGCCACCCAAGGACTCCTAAATATCTCCATTTTTGAAAAGAATTTTAATAGACTTTCTTTTTTAGGATAATTTTGGGTTTAGCAAAGTTGAGTGGGAAGTACAGAAAGTTCCCATATATCCCTGCCTCTGAAATGCAAAGGCTCTTCTACTTAACATCCTGTACCTAAGTGACACATTTGTTATAACTGATGACCCAACAATGATGCATCATTATCACCCAAAGTCCATAGTTTACGTTAGGGTTCAGTCTTAGTGTTTTACATTCTATGGGCATGGACCAATATATAATGACATGTAGTCACCATAATAGTGTCATACTGAGTAGTTTCATTGCCCTCCAAATCCTCTGTGCTGTACCTGTTCATGCTTTTCTCCCCCCAACCACTGACATCACTAACATTTTTACTGTCTCCATAGTTTTGCCTTTTCCAGAATGTCATATGGCTGGAGTCATGTAGTATGTAACCTTTTCGGATTGGCTTCTTTCACTTAGTAATATGCCATTTAATTTTCCTCTGTATCTTTCCATGGCTTAATAGCGCTTTTTTAAAAGATTATATTTATTTATTTGAGAGAGCAAGCAAGCATGTGTGCCTGCGTGGATGCAAGGGGAGGGGCAGAAAGGGAAGGAGAGGAAGAGGGAAAGAGTCCCAAGCGTGGAGCCCCATGTGGGACTTGATCTCATGACCCTGAGCCAAAACCAAGAGTGGGACGCTTAACTGCCTGAGCCACCCAGGCTCCCCGTATAGCTCTTTTTAAGTGCTGAATAAAATTCCATTGTCTGGATGTACTACAGTTAATCTATTCACCCACAAAAAGACATATTGGCTGCTCCAAGTTTTGACAACTATAAATAAAGCTGCTATAAACATCTATGTGCAGGTTTTTGTGTGGACATAAGTTTTCAACTCCTTTGGGTAAATACTAAGGAGTGCAATTACTGGATTATATGGTAAGAGTGTGTTTAATTTTATAAGAAACTGCCAAACTGTCTTCCAAAGTGGCTGTACTATTTTGCATTCGACCAGCAGTGAAGGGAAGCTGCTGTTGATCTATATTCTCTGTCAGCATTTAATGTTGTCAATGTTTCACATTTTGGCCATTCTCACAGGTGCATGATGGTACCTCATCATTTCTTCGATTTTCGGTTCCGTACTGACATATGCTGTTGGGCATCTTTTCATATACTTATTTGCCGCCTGTACATCTTCTTTGGTGAGATGTCCGTTTAGGTCTTTTGTTCACTTTTAAATTGGATTGTTCACTTTCTTACTGTTGAGTTTTCAGGATTCTCTGTATACTTTGGATAAGAGTCCTTTATCAGATATTGTGCAAAATATTTACAAATATTTTCCCCCATTTTGCGACATGTCTGCTCATTCTGTTGTCCTTGTGTTTTTCAGAGTAGAAGTTTTTAATTTCAATGAAGCCCAAGTTATCAGTTATTCATTTCATGGATCGTGCCTTTAGTGTTGTATGTAAAAACTCATCACCATACCAAGATCATGGATTTTCTCTTATGTTCTCTTCTAGGAATTTTATAGTTATTGTTTTACATTTTATATTTACACGAGATTCTTTTTGAGTTCATTTTTGTGAAGACTGTAGGGTGTCCAGATTCATTTTGTGTGTGTGTGTATGCCCAGTTTTTCCAGTACCATTTGTTGAAAAGACAATCATTGCTCCATTTTATTGCCTTCGCTCCCTTGTCAAAGATCTGTTGACTATATTGATGTAAGTCTGTTTCTGGGCTTTCTATTCCATTCCATTGGTCCATATATCTATTCTTCTACCAATACCAAACTATCTTGATTATATTAGCTCCATAGTAAGTTTTGATTGGTGTTTTAGATCATTTACATTCAATGTAATTGTTATTTTAGGACTTAAATGTACCATTTTATTTTCTTGTTTTGTGTTTATTGTCTTTTTTGCTTTTCTGTGTTCCTTTTTCTGCTTTCTAATAGTTTACCTGATCAATTTTTATAGTTCCTTTTTTATGTATATATGGTACATTTGCATTTATCTCTTTGTATAGATTTTTAGTCATCATTCTAGGTATTACATTTCATATATGTACAACCTATCACAGTTTACTGTTGTTGACAATTTACCAGTTCAAATAAAGAAACCATGTTTATCTTTATATCCCTTTAACCTCCCATTTTTAATGTAATTGTCTTAAATATTGCCTTTACATACATTTAGAACCACACCAGGCATTGAGACATCATCCAGGGTGGGCCTGACCAAATCAGACAAGACTTTAAAAGAAGATGATGAAACATTAGAGACCACATTCCCACTACTCTGTTGTCTATGAGGGCACTTGTGGAGCTGAAAGTGGTCCTGTACCAACACCTAGTAAGAAAGTGGGGATCTCTGTCTTACAACTGCAAGAAAGTGAATTCTGCCAACAACTTGTGGCAGTTTGTTACACAGGGATAGAAAACTAGTACACAGTTCTTGCTTTTGAGTTGGGGTAGGTGGAACTAGAGCAGCTTTGAGTCTATGGCCATTTCTGTCCCTCTACTGAGGCAAAACCTTTCTGGCCAACATTCTGTGAATTAGGAGGATTTCTACTCTAGATAGGGAACAGGTATCATTCCCGTCAATGGATTAACTCCAGGGATTATTTCTTTTAAACCTTTTCATTGCTCTTTCCCCAGCCTCAGGTAGTGTCTTACGTGTAAATGTTATTCAGTAATCAGCTGAAGACTCTCAGAGGGAAATCTCTTCAGTCTCTGGAGTTCTTTCTCTTTGAAGCTCCAATACTTTTCCTTGTAGACAATAGGCACCCTGGTCACCTGAGAGTCCTGGCTCAGGGAGGTTCCTTCTGCCTAAGCTGTGGCCTGGAAACTCCCTCTGGCTAAGTTGGGACCATCACAGGGCTCATTTTACTTGAGCCCACCCAAGCATCACAGGAGCATTATTCTTCCATCTAAAACCTGAGGACTATGTAGGAATCTATAGACAAAAGGCTAATTAAGAGAAATTCTACACTGATTTTCATGGGTCAATATACAGGGAGATGTGGAGAACATGGTGTGTTTGGGTAAACGTTAATAGTTTTAGCATTTGTAAGTGTTTAGAAAAAGTAAACCAAAGCCACTTTATTCTTCAGTATTTATCGAGTGTCTAAGCTGTGTCATACTCTGCTAGACTCTTGGGCTGTAATGATGAGCACAAGGAGGTCCAGTTCCTGATCCTATGTAGCTAATAGCCAACATCAAGTGCTGTATTGTCTAATGTGGAATGTATGTGTCGAATAAAATAGCATCTGATTATCTTATGAAGGCATGCCAAGTAATTCTTAAGATGCAAACACAGAAAGCAGCAATTCCAGGTTGAGTTCTTTTTCAGCACACTATTAACCCACTTCTCATCACTAGTGGCCTAAACATCTGCCCTGTGCTCAGGGAATGCAAACTAATGTTAATATTGGTTTCATCAGACATAGAAGTGAAGGGCAGAAGGAAGAAAAGAGGAAGGAAGGCAAGTCTTCTGCCCCCAGAGGCAATTAAACACATTTTTTTCTATCTCCTGTTTTCTATGTATTATCCATTCTACTCTTTTTATTAGTCCATTATGTTTAGGTTTGTTGAATACTGGCCTAGAGTGATGTTGAACAGAGTACGTTTCACATTGCTGACTTTCTCTTCTATCTACAGAGACCTGTATTCATAGAAAATGGGTTTCTCATGGGAACTTATTTGCAATTTTGGTAAACAACATGGCTTAGTGAATCTAAAACAAACAACTATAGAAGAATAAGGGACAGGGTTGAGGGTATTTAGGGAGGGGGAATCTGTTGAACCCTGTTACTAATGAATTATTCTTTTCTAAGCATTGCACATGTGTTTCAAATAGATCTCAAGAGGAGTTTGTATATCACTTTTTAAAAAGATTTTATTTATTCTTTTGAGACCGAGAGACACAGAGAGAGAGCATGAGCAGGGGGAGAAGCAGACTCCCTGCTGTGCCTGGAGCCGGACGCAGGGCTCGATCCCAGGACCTGGAAATCATGACCTGAGCCAAGGCAGACACTTAACCATCTGAGCCACCCAAGTGCCCTGTGTATCATTTTTCAGAGGAGGAGGGAAAGAAAAATTTAATACTCTTTCTGCTCTTAACTCATTGAGTGCTTTTTTTTTTTTTTTTTTTTTTTGGTTCTAATGTATTCTTCCTCAAAAGGGCAGAATCGAGGCCTGGTGCAGTATGAGAGAAGGGGTTAGTCTGTTCTATAAACTGTTAGGGAGATTTAAAAAATGGGCAATCTAATTGACTCATACATGGCTCACAGCCATATAAATGCTTACAAAATTGCTTCTTGCGCAGCAGTAGTGACCACAGAGAAGCAGAAGTAAAATGGAAGCAAGTGAGATGAGAACTCTTAGGAAATCTTTAACAGGACTTTAAAACCCTTGTCAAACCTTTTGTTTAACTTTGTGCAAAAATATCCTTTAGAAAATTAAATGCACTTCAAGGAGCATACTCCAAGTCAAAATTCACATACTTTGCCTCAAAATAATACCTCTTTGGTGTTAAAGTCTGTCTCTACAAATACGTTGCCTTTTAGAACAAACTGCTGCAGAAAAACAATTTTTTTCACAAAGAACTGTGACTCCATTGTTACTAGGAGATTTGTAATCTGTTTTAAACATGTTACTAAAATAGAAGTTGACATAACTACTGAATTTGCTGTTTATATTTAATTAAAGGCATTACTAAAATAAAATATATTTGGGTGTTTCTTAAAGCTATTAGCAACATACACGTTTATAACTTTCTCTATATTCACTTTTTTAATTGAAGCATATTGGACATATAATATTGTATTAATTTCATTAAATTCACTTTTTTCCCCCTGTATTCACTTTTAACAAAAATGTTCTTGTTGTCTTCTTCAAGACTCTCTGTCTTTATATTGATTGGCTTTATCTGTGATTATTTCCTCCTTTCTCCGTGTGCTCTGCAGAAAGTTGCCTCATACCTTCACTCCGCATTATTTGTTCTTTCCTTATCAACCATACTACAAAAAAGTTCCTTCATCTGTGCTTTCCTTTTACTAATTAATTAAATGTAATCAGGTGAAATATAATACAATTCATTTGTAATTTTAATCTCTAAATTGGTTGGTTTGTCACCAACTTGGAAGTAGGAAATTATTTCCCTCTGTGTAAGACTTCATTCTAAAAGCCTATGTTGTCATAATGATAACAATATAGTTACTCAACATGTTCTTTGTTACAAAAATTTATTTCCACAATTACCAAAGACACTTTTCGGGCATCCACTTGAATTTCTAAACTAATTCTCTGATTTGTTTCATTACCCTCCTGTGTTAGTTTTTACCAATTCCTAGAACTTTGTATCATCATTTTAAGTCAAAATGAAAAACTGAACCTCTTTAGGAATGAAACTAAGACCTGAGATTCATTATTAAAATGATAATTTTTTTTTTGCTTCTGGTGATTTAGTTATGAAAAACTTAAAAATATTTTGCGTATGTGTGTGTATGACTTACTAGACTATGACACAAACTAATAAAATTGTCGAACCATTCTAAAGGAATAGAAGATTGATTTAAGTATTTGATTTCTTGGGGCAGCGGGGTGGCTCAGTTAGTAGAGCATCTGACTCTTGATTTCCCTTCAGGTCATAATCCCAGGGACATGAGATCACGCCTTGCATCAGACTTTGCTCTCAGCACAGATACAAATCCAATCGAGTTTCTGCTCTGGCCTCAGAAAATTCACCCTGTATGCTATACCGCAGCTAGTTCCAATCATGTGAAATTTCATGTGAGTCTCAGAAGATATTTTGAACATTTTCCAATCAAAAGTCTTAAGTATTCTCATAAAATTTAGGGATTACAATTAAAATATGTGGGAAAATGGAAGCTATAACTTTCAAATCACCACCAGGAAATGTCCTGTCCTCTTTCTCCTACTCCTTGTGGCTACTCATAGAGGCAGAGGTCAACTAGAGTTTTGGGAAAATACTGCACTTCTTAACCCAAAGAAGGCAGCAAGAGCAGAACCATACGTCATAACATTAGCTACTTCCACCAAAATTTTGATCCTTCCTTTAGGAGAGCCAACAGTTAAAGAAACTTACTTCCAGCCCATCTAGAAGAAAAGTAAATGTGAATAAATTTAACTCCTACATTGCTGTTATCTTACCTTCCAAATCACTGGTTGCTTAAGAGAATGATCTGTTTTCTCTTTCACTGCCAGGTTTACATATATGGGCCTTGCTTTTCTCTGAGACAGAAAGGCTGTCACTTAAGTGCTATAGGTAAGCCCTTTACCTGTGTTGACAGAACTCCACAGGGCAGAACAGGCAAATGAATGGGGTTGTTGCTAGGATACCAGGCTGTTTCCAGGACAGCGGCCCATTGCTGTTTGCTATTCTCTTGACTAACTAACACTACACCTGTTCCTTAAGAAATAGCTTATTTTCCTTCATTGTAAAGCAAACACAGAGTGGGAAATCACACAGCTGCATGTCTGCACCTTCACTGTAGCTTTCCAGAAGGAATACAATACACCAAATATAATTTGATTTGTGGAAGGGGAATTCATATACGCATACAATATCTAAATCTTCATATATAATAAAATATTTATGTGATTGTTTGAATCGTTTTTGTAATTCTAGTGCACCATGTGCCATACAGGATGTGAGGCAACAATGCGTATTCTTTTGCAGCCACCCCAAGATTTATTCTACAAGTACATATAAGGTGACTATTTGTTTAAAATGAGTTTCTCAAAACTACACATGATGGTTTCCAACAGAACTCACCATTTCCCCCCTTCTACTTGAATCTAATTTTCACCAAAATTACTACCACTGCTGTCTATGATTGCTAACCAGGCCTGCAACTAGGGTGCCTATCCACAAGAACTAGGGAGGCCCCCATTTTCAGGGGCATGCAAGTGCTCTGTTGCCAACATCTACCCAAAGGTGGTAAGTATCTGAATCAAGTGTGCCAAAATCCACATCAAAAGCAAATCTCCCAGGGTGCGTGGGTAGCTCAGTGGGCTAAGCGTCTGCCTTGGGCTTGGCTCATGGTCTCAGGGTTTAGGATTGAGGCCCTGAATCAGGCTTCCTACTCAGCGGAGAGGCATGCTTCTCTCTCTTCCACTCCCCCTGCTTGTGTTCCCTCTCTTGTGCATGCTCTCTCTCTGTCAAATAAATAAATGAAATCTTAAAAAGAAAAAAAAAAAAGAACAAGTCTCCTTCTACCGATGAAATCACTAATTCCAAGGGTTCTTAATCTCTCAACAGTTTTGACGCCCTCCTTTATTGTCTCCCCAGTCCCCTAAGACTAAAGCATAAGTCTGTGAGAAACTGGGCTAGAGAACAATTTAGTTGACAGACACTGCCTTATTCAGAACTATCCGTCTCTTCCAACACTGCCTATCCAAGCAGGAGTCTTGGTTCTTCACGTGAACAGACTTCTACAGCACAAACACTGTTCCTTAAAACGTGCACACATATTCACTTTGGATTCTAGGTAAATAAATTTCAGGTTTGAGATGGAATTTGAACAGCACATAATTCCACTCTTCGGAAAGCATGTTCACTTGATATCATATCTTCATTATGTGGTATTTAAAGCTATTGATTATTAGTGTATCTATTGGATAACTGAGAGTTTGACACAGTTCACAAGGTTATATAACCAAGCCCAATGGATTACAAAGATACGATGATTCACTGTAGCTACAAAACCACTTCATAGAGAAGTGATCATTCTCCTGCTTTCAAAGGGTCTCTGTAGTGCCTGAAAACAGAGTTCAAAGAGCTTCCCTTCTTGCCCAGTAAGTTCATTGTTCACAAGTTCATTGTTCACAAGTGGAGGTTTGCTCAGCTTTTTTTACTCTGCTTCAATCTGGGGTAAGACTTGCCTAAAGGCATCTGGACTCTTCCCACTATAAATAAAAGGTCCCACACATGTCAGGTATAGAAAAGGGAGTAAACCCTTAGAATTAGGGTTTATCCATCAGAGTAGTTAATGCTGCTCCATTTGATTTTGACTTGAACCAAGATTCTTTCTTGCTCCATCCACTTTAGTTGCTTTCCTGAGCATGACCACACAAGCTCATGGCATTGTAAACTAGGTTCTCATGATCTCTTCTCTACTGCCTTTAGTTTGTCTCGTTCTGATGCAACCAACATTGTGATCATTGCCTTCCCTTCTCAAAAACATGAAATGATTCCCTAGTGCAGAGGTCAACAATCTATACCCTGTGCATCAAATCCGGCTGCCTATAGCTTTGTACAGCTTGTGAACTAAGAATGGTTTTTACATGTGAATGTTTGTAATGCATTTGTTGGGTACACTAACTTGGAACCCCAATTAAGCAAAACGTGATCCCCAAAAGAATTTTGTACTATAGCCCTATGTTACGAAAAGTACTCTAATCTCTTCTTCTTAACATCATTATTATTATATTTGGATTTCACTGTGAGAATTTGTTCTCTCTCTTGTTGTTTAAGTACTTACATAATACCCTTGATTTTGCCTCTTGGCCTGCAAAGACTGAAGTATTTGCTATCTGGATCTTTAGAGAAAAAGGCTGTTGGCCTGTGCCTTAGCACATTTAGAGTAAATCTGAATCTTGTAACCCAAGGTGCAAAAACCTTTTTATAATCTCACGCTTGACCCCAACCTGTACTTTCACTGATCTATTTATTGTTCTACACTTTCCTTCCTGTTTTCTTTGTCTTTTTCTCTTTCTCGGCAATGTTCTTCCCCTTCTGTCTCTTGATACTAAAGCCATCCCCTTTCTATGAAGTCTTTTGAGATTTCCACTGTTTGATTACATTTTCTCCTCATTTCTCTTGTATGTTACAATATACCACAGGTATAATCAGTCTTCAGCTAATTAGGGTAATAAGACTACATGAGTGTTGGGGGCAAGAGTGGAGGTGGAAATCATATAGGCTGTCAAAGTTAGAATATGTTTTAAAGTGGATATAAGGAAAACTTATTTGCTTGCAATTAAGGCTAGTGTATAGTGAGCACTTTCTTACCTACCTTTCCAGAAGTTGTTCACCCGTCTTCTAACCACAGCCTGATGTCCAGGCCACATGATCTGAGAGTAGTTCTGCCCTCAGTCTATGCTAAAGTACATGACTTTGGCTTAAGTCAATCAGTGCATTACATCTCCTTTGCCAAAGTGGTCAGGGTGCACATATGGTTTGGGCTAATCCGGAGTGAATCTTTGGGCCTTTGCTTGGAATACTTGGAAATACAAAGTGGAAATATGTAGCCCTCTACAACCATCTTGCAACCAGAATGGGAGAAACCAACCAAGAATGGAATCAGAATAAAGGAAGAGGAGCCAAAATCAGAAAGAGAAAAACAGAAAGTTTAATAACATCATTTCATCCTTTATGTCCACCTGCATCTGAACCTCGACCTAACTATGGACTTCAAGGTTAGCAAGCCATTTAATTTCCTTTTCTGAAAGCTAGTTTGTGTGAGGGCTTCTGACCTTAGGAACCATAAGATCCTGATAAAAGAACACATCGATCAGTCTGTAAGTGTCTTTCAGAAGTATGACAAGAATACAAATCCAGTTGTTTGGAAGAGAACAAGCCAGGAAGAAGTACATGGTGCCGGCAGTTGGTGGTGTTGTTTGGTGCCTCCACCCTTTTGTTATCATCATTCTCTTCTTCTCCACTAAGCAAACATGCAGTGTGTTACAAGAAGTTACAGAATAAATTCACTTTTAAAAATCTGAAAAGCAAATGAGACATTTGACCCCCATCCCATATAAAATTCAAGATCACATTTACCTACACATTATTAGAAAATAAAGTGTTGTTACTAGGTTGACATAATGCAGCAAGGATTGTAGTTCATAACAATATATCAAAGTTTTCATTGATTCATCATCATTTTATGTTATTGTACTTATTTATTTATTTACTTAAGAGAGAGCAAGGGGGTCCTAGCAGGGGGTTGTTTTTATTCATTTATTTAAGAGAGGGTGAGGAGGTGCTAGAAGGGGGCAAGCCAGAAGGGAAGGGAGAGGGAGAGAGAATCTCAAGCAGACTCCACACTGAGCACAGAGCCTGACACTGGGCTCGATCCCACGGCCCTGAGAGCATGAACTGAGCCTAAACCAAGAGGTGGATGCTCATCCAGCCGGGTGCCTCCATTTTAAATATAGACATACACATATAAGTCTGAATATGTCCACCTGTATTTATCATGTTTCATCTTAAAGTGGTTTAGTCCAGTGCCAGCTTATTGAAAATTAATCATAGTGTATAGAACTAGCCAGAGATAGGTGGTACATGGGAATAATAGGAAAATGCCCTTAAAACCAGAACTTGTTCTTCTGGCCATAATGGAATAACAGAAGCTAGATTTACCCTTCCACCTCAAACAGCTTGGATACAGTTGGTGTTCAGACATTGGACGATAAGCAGCACAGGACAGCCCATAAGGGAGATAAGGGGACAAATGAGGTGAGAGCCCAAGGGATACCACAACTCACAGGCAGCAATGCAGGGAAGAGGAACACAGGCCAAAGCCAATAGTCTCATTGGATTGAGGAGCCAGAGCTGAGAGTTTCAGGAGGCTAAAGCAACTAAAATTTATGGGTAAAGCATCAGAAAAGCGAGAGCTACATTGAGAGAGTCGTAATTCTCAGAGCTTTGCAGAGAAACCCTCTCACATTTTAGTCTCGGTGTGGAAAAACTATTGAGGTTGAGGAGAGAATCACAGGAAAGGGGCAGGAGGAAAATCCCTACAGGGTTATTCCCACAGGACTGAAAATAGTTCAGGTTTCCACTGATACTGGATAAAGTGCTCAGAAGGGCAGTGTTTCAGTAGTGAAGTCACGTTAGCTCTGGACTCAAGGCTGTTCCGACGAAGTAGATCAACGGGTACCTGAGGCTGGGGATAGAAGTGGGAGATTTATTACAAATTGTCTTGCAGAATGACATATCAGATAAAGGGCTCGTATCCAAAATCTATAAAGAGCTTATCAAACTCAATACCCAAAGAACAAATAATCCAGTCAAGAAATGGGCAGAGGACATGAACAGACATTTCTGCAAGGAAGACATCCAGATGGCCAACAGACACATGAAAAAATGCTCCACATCACTCGGCATCAGGGAAATACAAATCAAAACCACAATGAGATACCACCTCACACCAGTCAGAATGGCTAAAATTAACAAGTCAAGAAAAGACAGATGCTGGCGAGGATGCGGAGAGAGGGGAACCCTCCTACACTGTTGGTGGGAATGCAAGCTGGTGCAACCACTCTGGAAAACAGTGTGGAGGTTCCTCAAAAAACTGAAAATAGAGCTACCCTACGACCCAGCAATTGCACTACTGGGTATATATCCTAAAGATACAAACGTGGTGCTCCGAAGGGGCACGTGCACCCGAATGTTTATAGCAGCAATGTCCACAATAGCCAAACTGTGGAAAGCGCCTAGATGTCCATCAACAGATGAATGGATAAAGAAGATGTGGTATATATACACAATGGAATACTATGCAGCCATCAAAAGACATGAAATCTTGCCATTTGCGACGACGTGGATGGAACTAGAGGGTATCATGCTTAGCGAAATAAGTCAATCGGAGAAATATAACTATCATATGATCTCTTTGATATGAGGAAGGGGAGATGCAAGGTGGGGGGGTTTGGGGGGAGGTAGGAAAAGAAAAAATGAAAAGATGGGATTGGGAGGGAGACAAACCATAAAAGACTCAATCTCAAGAAACAGACTGAGGGTTGCGGGGGGGAAGGGGGACGGGAGAGGGTGGTGGGGAAATGGACATTGGGGAGGGTATGGGCTATGATGAGTGCTGTGAAATGTGTAAACCAGATGATTCACAGACCTGTACCCCTGGGGATAAAAATACATTATATGTTTATTAAAATAAAAAATTAAAAAAAAAAAAAACAAATTGTCTTGCAGGAAATTTTTTGGAGTGACAGAGAGGTACTAAAACTAGATTGTAGTGATGATTACACAACTGTACAAATTTACCGAACACCATTCTCATGAGTGAGTCTAAAGGGTTTTTTTTTTTTTAAGATTTTTTAAAAAAGATTTTCTTTATTTGAAAGAGAGAGAGACAGTGAGAGAAGGAACACAAGCAAGGGGAGTGGGAGAGGGAGAAGCAGGTTTCCTGCCTAGCAGTGAGCCTGATGCGGGACTTGATCCCAGGACCTGGAACCATGACCTGAGCTGAAGGCAGGCGCTTAACAACTGAGCCACCCAGGTGACCCTAATGGGTATATTTTATCATGTATTAGTTATATCTCAATAGAGCTGTTAACAACCAACCAAACAAGATTACCCTGTGGCTACCCCTCTATCACTGAAATCATCTTCAAGTATCTTTTACAGTTTGTGCTGTGATTTGACTCTTCCATTTGACTAAGTTCATCAAAGATAAGGACTGCAATTTGCACAACTTTGCAACTTCTCCACTTATCAGCTGGGTTTCCTGCTCATAAAAAATATTCAATACGTATTTATTGAGTGTTTTAGGACTTTTTTTTTTTTTTTTTTGCTTCCTGGATTTTTAGTTTTGGCTCCTCCTTGCTAGCCTAACTTAACTGCATGCCATATTTTACCACCACAAATACTAAACATACAAAGAATACTACTATTTGCCCTTGAATACACTTTTTTAACACTGTTCTAGTATAAAGGCCTGTTATTGGTCATTGGGCTGCAGGGTCTGAAGAGACAAACAAATTGAGCAAAAGACAAGGACTGATTTGTGTTTCTAGTAGCATCAAAAGTAATGAATATGGTGCAAAAAAAAGGGCAGAGATGAGGATGGTGCCATTTTAACACTTAACTGTTATATTTACTTAAACGATTCCTTCCTTTTCCCATCAGATACGTCCACTCTACAAGGAGAAAAATAGTAAAGCTTCCTATTCATCTGACTTAGGAAAGAAAAGAGAAAAAAAATGAAATTTTTTCCAGAAACCAGAAAGTCTGCAGAAGGACACACCTTGTCCTAATCAGATATTAAAACAAACATAGAGCAACTCATAGAAACCACTTCAAATAAAGTATTCCTCTTACCCAAAATTCTCGGGGAAAAAAATAAAACCAAGAAAATATGACTGTCCTATGTAAACTAAATAAAAAATAAGGTATAATTGTGGGCAAAAGTTCCTTGAAACAGATGGAATTCGTTCTGCCACTGAAAACAAATAAATCTTGTCCTGAAGTAGTAAACAGATGAATCACAAATGCTAGCTACCATGGACTAAAATTCTTACAGAATACCAGTCACCTATCTTGACATCATAGTCATGAAATCCTTGACAGTTCTCTTTCTTCTGTTTTAAGTCATAACAACTTTTGGTACACCACTCTCTCCCCCATACCCTTCCTCCCAACCAAGGATAAACAAACTCACCTTATTAAGGGGATTATCAGAACTTTAGAAATGATATTAGCTCATAAAGCTTGAGAGAAAAATGGAAAGAAAGGTTGATGAAAGAAATGTGAAGATCCATTTTATGGAAACTGGCCCAAATGCATTATGCCTTAGCAATGCTACCGATTGGACTCACATGTGCCAGGAATCCTCCTCTAAGCACTTCTGTGCCACTGTCCACGGGATTCAGACTCAGCACACATTTATTACCAATCCTTTGTTATCTAGCCGAATAAACGTGGATGGCACCTGACTCCTTTGCCTTACTCTTATGCATTTCCAGTCTTTTCCTCCCTTAGGCGTTTTAAGGGGAAAATCCATGGTAAAATTGCTTAAGTTTTGGCAGGATCCCAGACTGAGATTCAGGAAAAAATGGGATAACTGGAGCTATTTTAGCTTATTTTAATAAAGTTATTTTGAATTATATTTTCCTTACTAATACTCAAACAATTTTCCCATTTATTTGCAAGAGCTTAATTATGCTATGTACTGTGACTTAAAATATAGAATATATTATAATTCACTTTTATATCAATTTGCCTTATACCATTTTTTAGTTTCTCTCTCCATTGAATTAATTAATTAATTATATTAATATATAATGTATTATTTGCCCAAGGGGTACAGGTACAGGTTTGTGAATCATTCAGGCTTACACATTTCACAGCACAGTCCATAACCCAACCACCCTACCCCTAACCCCCCACCCCCAGGCAACCCTCAGTTTGTTTCATGAGAGTAAGAGTCTCTTATGGTTCGTCACCCTCCTGATCCCATCTTGTTTCATTTTTTTCCCTCCCTACCTCCCACCCTGTCTCTCAAATTCCTCATATCAGAGAGATCATATGATAGTTGTCCTTCTCTAATTGACTAATTTCACTTAGCATAATACTCTCTAGTTCCATCCATATTGTTGCAAATGGCAAGATTTCAGGGGTTTTTTGATGACTGCATAGTGTCATAGTATCCTATGGTAATTGTCTTTCTCTGATTGACTTATTTAGCATGGCATAATACCCTCTAGTTCCATCCACATTGTTGCAAATGGCAAGATTTCATTTCTTCTGATGGCTGCATAGTATTCTGTTGTATATATATGCCACATCTTCTTTATCCATTCATCTGTTGATGGACATTTAGGTTCTTTCCAGAGTTTGGCTATTGTGGACATTGCTGCTATAAACACTCAGGTGCACATGCCCCTTCGGATCACTACATTTGTATCTTTAGAGTAAATACCCAGTAGTGTGATTGCTGGGTTGTAGGGTAGCTCTATTTTCAACCTTTTGGGGAACCTCCATGCTGTTTTCCAGAGTGGCTGCACCAGCTTGCATTCCCACCAACAGTGTAGGAGGGTTCCCCTTTCTCTGCATCCACACCAGCATCTGTCATTTCCTGACTTGTTAATTTTAGCCATTCTGACTGGTGTGAGGTGGTATCTCATTGTGGTTTTGATTTGTATTTCCCTGATGCTGAGTGATGTGGAGCACTTTTTCATGTGTCTGTTGGCCATCTGGATGTCTTCTTTGCAGAAATGTCTGTTCATGTCCTCTGCCTATTTCTTGATGGATTATTTGTTCTTTGGGTGTTGAGTTTGATAAGTTCTTTATAGATTCCAGATACTAGCCCTTTATCTGATATGTCGTTTGCAAATATCTTCTCCCATTCTGTCAGTTGTCTTTTGGTTTTGTTGACTATTTCCTTTGCTGTGCAAAATCTTTTGATCTTGATGAAGTCCCAATAGTTCATTTTTGCCCTTGCTTCCCTTGCTTTTGGTGATATTTCTAGGAAGAAGTTGCTGCAGCTGAGGTTGATGAGGTTGCTGCCTGTGTTCTCCTCAAGGATTTTGATGGATTCCTGTCTCATATTGAAGTATTTCATCCATTTTGAGTCTATTTTTGTGTGTGGTGTAAGGAAATGGTCAAGTTTCATTCTTCTGCATGTGGCTGTCCAATTTTCCCAACACCATTTGTTGAAGAGACTGTTTTTTTTCTACTGGACATTCTTTCCTGCTTTGTCGAAGATTAGTTGGCCATAGAGTTGAGGGTCCATATCTGGGCTCTCTATTCTGTTCCATTGACCTATATATCTGTTTTTGTGCCAGTATCATATTGTCTTGATGATTACAGCTCTGTAATAGAACTTGAAGTCTGGAATTGTGATACTGCCAACCCCAGTTTTCTTTTTCAACATTCCTCTGGCTATTTGGGGTCTTTTCTGGTTCCATACAAGTTTTAAGATTATTTGTTCTACTTCTTTGAAAAATATTAATGGCATTTTGATAGGGATTGCCTTAAATGTGTAGATTGCTTTAGGTAATATAGACACTTTCACAATATCTGTTCTTCCAATCCATGAGCATGCAACGTTTTCCCATTTCTTTATGTCTTCCTCAGTTTCTTTCATGATTACTTTATAGTTTTCTGAGTACAGATTCTTTGCCTCTTTGGTTAGGTTTATTCCTAAGTATATTATGGTTTTGGGTGCAATTATAAGTGGGATCGACTCCTTAGTTTCTCTTTTTTCTGTCTTGCTGTTGGTTTATAGAAACACAACTGATTTCTGTGCATTGATTTTATATCCTGACACTTTACTGAATTCCTGTATGAGTTCTAGCAGTTTTGGAGTGGAGTCTTTTGGGTTTTCCACATAAAGTATCCTATCATCTGCAAAGAGTGAGAGTTTGATTTCTTTGCTGATTCAGATGCCTTTTATTTCTTTTTGTTTTCTGATTGTTGAGGCTAGGACTTCTAGTACTATGTTGAATAGTAGTGCTAATATTGGACATCACTGCCATGTTCCTGACCTTAGGGGAAAAGCTCTCAGTTTTTCCCCATTGAGAATGATATTCGCTGTGGGTTTTTCATAGATGGTTTTTATAATATTGAGATGTATACCCTCCATGCCTACACTGTGAAGAGGTTTGATCAAGAAAATATGAGGTACTTTGTCAAATGCTTTTTCAGCATCTACTGAGAGTATGATACAGTTCTTGTTCTTTCTTTTATTAATATATTGTATCACATTGATTGATTTGCAGATGTTGAACCAACCTTGCAGCCCAGGGATAAATCCCACTTAGTCAGGGTGAATAATCCTTTTAATGTCCTGTTGGATCCTATTGGCTAATACTTTGGTGAGAATTTTTGCATCCATGTTCATCAAGGATATTGGTCTGTAATTCTCCTATTTGATGGGGTCTTTGTCTGGTTTGGGGATCAAGGTAACGCTGGCCTCATAAAATGAGTTTGGAAGCTTTCCTTCCATTTCTATTTTTTGGAATGGTTTCAGGATAATAGGTATTAATTCTTCTTTAAATGTTTGGTAGAATTTCCCTGGGAATCCATCTGGCCCTGGACTCTTGTTTGTTGGGAGATTTTTGATGACTGCTTCAATCTCCTTACTGGTTATGGGTCTGTTCAGGTTTTCTATTTCTTCCTGGTTCAGTTTTGGTAGTTCATATGTCTCTAGGAATGTATCCATTTCTTCCAGATTGTCAAATTTGCTGGTGTATAATTGCTCATAATATATTATTATAATTGTTTGTATTTCTTTGGTGTTGGTTGTGATCTCTCCTCTTTCATTCATGATTTTATTTTATTTTATTTTATTTTTTTTTTAAAGATTTTATGTATTTATTTGACAGAGAGAGATCACAGTAGACAGAGAGGCAGGCAGAGAGAGAGGGAGAGAGGGAAGCAGGCTCCCTGCTGAGCAGAGAGCCCGATGCGGGACTCGATCCCAGGACCCTGAGATCATGACCTGAGCCGAAGGCAGCAGCTTAACCCACTGAGCCACCCAGGCGCCCCACATTCATGATTTTATTAATTTGGGTCTTTTCTTTTGGAGAAGTCTGGCCGAGGGTTTATCAATCTTATTAATTCTTTCAAAGAACCAGCTCCTAGTTTCGTTGATTTGTTCTACTGGTTTTTGTTTTTGTTTTTGTTTTTTCATTTCTATTTCAGTGATTTCTGCTCAATCTTTATTATATCTCTTCTCCTGCTGGTTTAGGCTGTCTTTGCTGTTCTTTCTCCAGCTCCTTTAGGTGTAGGGTTAGAATGTGTTCTTGAGACCTTTCTTGTTTCTTGAGAAAGGCTTATATTGCTATACAGTTTCCTCTCAGGACTGCCTTTGCTGTGTCACAAAGATTTTGAGCCGTTGTGTTTTCATTTTCATTTGTTTCCATGGATTTTTAAAATTCTTCTATAATTTCCTGGTTGGCCCATTCATTCTTTAGTCTCTATGTATTTGAGTTCTTTCCAACTTTCTTCTTGTGATTGAGTTCTTGTTTCAAAGCACTGTGGTCTGAAAATATGCAGGGAATGATCCCAATCTTTTGGTACTGGTTGAGACCTGATTTGTGACCCAGGATGTGATCTATTCTGGAGCATGTCCCATGTGCACTAGAGAAGAATGTGTATTCTGTTGCTTTGGGATAGAATGTTCTAAATATATCTGTGATGTCCATCTGGTCCAATGTGTCATTTAAAGCCTTTATTTCCTTATTGATCTTTTGCTTAGATGATCTGTCCATTTCAGTGAGGGGAGTTTAAAGTCTCCTACTATAATTGTATTATTGTTGATGTGTTTCTTTGATTTTGTTATTAATTGGTTTATATAACTGCTCCCATGTTAGGGGTTTAGATATTTAAAGTTGTTAGATCTTCTTGTTAGACAGACACTTTAAGTACGATATAGTGTCCTTCCTCATCTCTTATTATGGTTTTTGGCTTAAAATCTAATTTATCTAACATAAGGATTGCCACCCCAGCTTTCTTTTTATGTCCATTAGCATGGTAAATTGTTTTCCACCTCCTCACTTTAAATCTGGAGGTCTCTTTGAGTCTAAAATGAGTTTCTTGCATACAGCATTTTGATAGGTCTTGGTTTTTTATCCATTCTGATACCTTGTGTATTGGGACATTTAGCCCATTTACATTCAGGGTAACTATTGAAAGATATGAATTTAGTGCCATTGTATTGCCTGTGAGGTGACTGTTACTGTATATTGTCTCTGTTCCTTTCTGGTCTGTTACTCTTAGACTCTCTCTTTGCTTAGTGGAACCCTTTCAATATTTCCTGTAGGGCTGGTTTAGTGTTTGCAAATTCTTTTAATTTTTGTTTGTCCTGGAAGCTTTTTATCTCTCCATCTATTTTCAATGACAGCCTAGTAATGACTCCAGAAAAACATACACTAACCAAATCTGAAGAGACCTGAAACTGAGGGGAGAAGAAAGGAGGGGGGAAAAAATTATATATATACACACACACACACACACACACACAGAAACACATATGTATATGTGTGTATATATCTATATATCTATATCTATATCTATATCTATATCTATATCTATGTCTATGTCTATATCTATCTATATATATATCTTAGACTGGTGAATATAACAGGGCCATACACTTGATTTTGGGTGTATTTTGTCTGTTAGAAGAAACTGCCTCCCCAAATTTCATTTTATTTTTTATTTTATATTTTCACATATTTTTTAAAGATTTTATTTATTTATTTGACACAGAGAGATCACAAGTAGGCAGAGAGGCAGGCAGCGAGAGGGCGAAGCAGGCTCCCTGCTGAGCAGAGAGCCCAACACAGGGCTCAATCCCAGGACCCTGAGATCATGACCTGAGCCGAAGGCAGAGGCTTAACCCACCGAGCTCCCCAGGTGCCCCCCAAAATTTTAGAGGAAGTAAAACTTATATATATACAAAAATAGGGTAAACATGATGAAGGGATGGAATATGACCGTAAAGATGACTTTTAAGAAGACTCTAAAAAAGAAATTGATAAGAAAAGAAATTGGTTGAAAAAAAAAAAGAAAAAAAAGTAAAGAATGTGATCAGGCTGGAGACTAGAACAAAGCCATGCCCTATACTTTGATCTATTAGAAGAAATTGTATCCCAAAATTTTAAAGAAAAAAACCCCCTATATGTATACAAAAAATAAAGTTAAATACAATGAAGGGATAAACTCTGAGTATAAAATGAAATTTTAAAAAGATTTTTAAAAAGGTATTGATAAGATAAAATAGTTAAAAATGTTAAAAGAGGAAAGAGGAAAAATTTTTAAAAATAGAATAAGAAAAAATGAAATTTAAAAAATTTAATTTTGAAAGACTAAAGGATCATGGGAAAAAAGCCATGAATTCTATGTGTTGCTTTCCCCTAGCTCTGGAGTTCCACAGTTCTTATTGGTCAGTGAACTTGGTCTTGGCTGGATATTCTTGCTGATCTTCTGGGGGAAGGGCCTCTTGCAGTGATTCTCAAATGTCTTTGCCAGAGGCAGAATTGCACTGCCCTTGCCAGGGGCCAGGCTAAGGAATCTGTTCGGATTTGCTCTCAGGAGGTTTTTTCCCTGAACACTTTCCGTAGAGCTTTGGAGGACGGGAATGAAATGGCAGCCTCCCAATCTCCAGCCTGGAGGAGCCAAGAGCTCAGGGCCCCACACCTCAGTGTGCCCTCGGAGAGAAGCAGTCAATCCCTCCCGTCTCCCTGGTCTCTGGCCAAACTATGAGCTCGCCCGGCCTGTGACCAAGCATTTTTATCTCTGAAGCATGGCTCTGTTTGGAGTCTCCAAACCCAGCTGATTCCTGCAGCACATTCCTGCACTGCTCCTCTGGGATGAGGAAGGTGAGTCTTCCCGGATCTGCTACTTGTCAGGTCCCTGCTCGAAGAGCAGTGGTCCAACTGTGCCTCAGATCATGGTTTAAGGTAACCCTGAGCTGACAGTCCCCTCCTCGGCTCTGTCTCTTTAGTCAGCTTTCCTGCTCCAATACCTGGAAGCTCTGCCACACTCAGACACCCCCGGTCTTTCTGTGACCCCGCGGGTCCTGAAACCACACTGTCCCTGCAAGGGCTCCACCCACCACTTAGCCTCTGGCGTCATGTCCTTCAGTGGATCAGACTTCTAAAAGTTCTGATTTTGTGCTCTGCTGCTCTATCACTTGCCGGAGATGGCCCCTCTCCCTGCAGTCTATTTTCCCAAATATTGCCTCAGATTCACTTCTCTGCACATCCTACCTTCTGGAAAGTGGTCAATTTTTGTTCCTAGAATTGATGCTTTTCTTCTCTCTCCTGTTGAGTTTGTAGCTGTTCAGAATGGTCTGATAACTATCTAGCTGAACTCCTGGGACCTGATGATATTTAGATCTCCTACTCCTCCACCATCTTGCTTCTCCACCTCTCTCTCCATAGAATTGTTAAATTGATAAAGTTTTATGATAAATTTTGCATAATATACATATCAAAATTGGAAAAAAACTAAAGACTAATAGTTTTTTTCTAATTTAAAATCAATTAATGTGTATTATCTGTTTGTGTATTATTAGTTTAAGAGGTAGAGTTTAGTGATTCATCAGTTGCATATAATACCCAGTGCTTATTCCATCAAGTGCCCTCCTTAATGCCCATCACCCAGGTACCTCATCCCCCTACGCCTCTCCCATCCAGCAATCCTCGGTTTGTCTCCTGCAGTTTAGAGACTTTTATGGTTTATCTCTCCTCTCTGATTTTGTTTTATTTTATTTTTCCTTCCCTTCCCCCATGTTCATCTTTTTTGTTTCTTAAATTCCACATATGAGTGAAATCATATGATACTTGTTTTCTCTGACTGAAGAAGAGATGGTACATATATATAGTGGAATATTACTCAGCAATCAAAAAGAATGAAATCTTACCATTTGCAACAATATGGCTGGAAGTAGAGCTTTGGGTTTTTATTAAAAATATATTTATTGGGAGGGGCACCTGGGTGGCTCCGTCGTTAAGTGTCTGCCTTTGGCTCAGGTCATGGTCCTAGGGTCATGGGAACGAGCCCACATTGGTGGCCCTGCTCCATGGGAAGCCTGTTCTCCCTCTGATACTCCCACAGATGAATGAAGCTTGCAGGTATGTTAAGTTTAGTGCTCCCTTTCTCACTGTGTCTCTCTCAGTCAAAAATAAAATAAAATAAAATAAAATAAAATAAAATAAAATCTTTTAAAAAAAAAGATTTATTTTTTGGGGTGCCTGGGTGGCTCAGTTCATTAAACATCGAACTTCCCCTTAGATCATGATCTCAGGGTCCTGGGATGGAGTCCCATGTAGGGCTCACCTGGAAGTCTGCTTGTCCCTCAGCCTCTCCCCCGACTCATGCTCTCTCTGCTTCTCTTCTCACAAATACATAAAATATTTTAAAAATAAATTTATTTATTTATTTGTGAGAGAGAGAGAGCATGGGCAAGTGGGAAGAGAGGCAGAGAGAGAGAGAATCCTGAAGCAGACTCCCCACTGAGCACTGAGTCCACTGCAGGTCTCAATCCCAGGACCCTGAGATCACAACCTGGGCCAAAAATCAAGAGTCAGCCACATAACTGACTGAGCCACCCAGGCACCTATGGCTAACAGTTAAAACAAAAACAAAAACAAAACTAGAACTCAATTAAAATAAAAATGATTTTAATGTTACTCTGTTGATTCCAATGTATGTAACAACCTAGTCTCTTTGCTGAAATATACTGTATATTTTGATGTGTCAACTCTCCAATAAACTACAATCACAGAATTCCATAACACATCCATATTCAGATTATATGGACAGGAATGATCTTATATACAGGTAAGTGATGATGTGTTTGAAGGGTTGCAGAAAAATTAGCCCTTATTGAGTGCTTTCCTCATATGTTGTTTGATGTCTGAAATTCCACCATATTAATAGTAAGTAATGGTAGTCATAGAGGCTGTAATAGTGACTGCATATTAAGCAACTACTGTATTAGACTCTGATGCATGCTTTTTATATGTTACACAACTTAACCTAGAAATTTTGCAAGGCTGAGATGCTTTATTCCCAATTTACAGACAATGAAGTTAAGTTCAATGATATTAAATAACTTGCTCAAGCTTACTGAGCCTATGGGAGACAAAACTGAGATTTCAACAGGTGAGGGGCACTTTAAAGCTCTTTCCACTGGTCCATATAGCCTTCCAATGGTCAGCATGTCTTCCTGCCACCCAAGGATACAGTTGGGTAGCCCACAGATGAATGAAGCTTGCAGGTATGTTAAGTTTAGTGCTCCAACACTCTGACACTTTGGGAGATTTCTCAGAAAAACCTGAGTTGTGAAATAAATGCCAGGAGATCTGGTAATACTGGAGCCCATAAACCCATTTGCCAACAGTCTACAGGAGCTGGGCGCCCTCTTTGAGAGAGGCTGGGGCTCTCCTTTGGCTCCATCTCCATTATCTCCCTGCTTTCCTAAGATGCCACCCACCTTGCTCATTTACATCATCTGTCCTGTCCCTGTGCTTTGATCACCACTACTTTAGGTTTAGGCTTTTTTCCTTGTAAGGACCTCTGGGAAGGAACACTTGAAGTCATATTACTCATTTATGTTTTCTTGGGAATATATCTGACATATTCCTGAGAAAGAAAAGAAAAGATGGCTGGAAGTAACTAAACAAACTAAAAAGGGGGGAAATGAAGACTAATGGAAAGGGAGATTCTTGGTGCCCAATATGAATAGTATTCTTCACAAATTCGCTTGGAGCTGATTTTGCGGGGAAGAGCATTTCTTTTGCTGGGTAGAGGTGAAAATCCTTGTTTATGAAAGCCCACGCATTGGGGCACCTAGGTGGCTCAGTCAGTTAAAATTTCTGCCTTCAGCTCAGGTCCTGATCTCAGGATCTTGGGATCGAGCTCCACATTAGGCTCCCTGCTCAGCAGGGAGTCTGTTTCTCTCTCTCCCTCCATCCCTCCCCCACTGCTTGCGTGAGCACACTCTGTCTCCTTCTCTCTCTCTCAAATGAATAAATAAAATCTTTAAGAAAAAGAAAGAAAGAAAGCCCACACGTGGAACTCTTGCCTAGACTGCTCCCTCCACATCCTGAATAAGATTTGGCCAGATTATTTCTGGCCTTATGAAAATTCTGCAAGTTTTTTTACTGCTTAAAAATTTCAAGGACTGTTTATATTTTTAAAAGCTTGTTTATCTTTCCCAGTAAGACTTTTAGATGCATTCAAATGGAAAAGAGGGAAATATTTTGGCAAAAAAGGCATATTATGTCACAGTGCATCTGAATGTAAGCCACATGAAAACAGTTTAACATCCTTCTGGGTCTTGTCTGGGAGGGCAAGGCAATATACTTTGCTCCTTGGGGCTTTGATTCCATTCCACATGACAGCCTCATCTACACACCAGAAAAATTATCTGAGCTCTGTTATCACTGGGAAGAGGTGGCTCTAGCATTAGCAATGGAAGCATGTAGGCATATGTTAAGGGAAAGAAAACACATTTCTCATGGAACATGAGGTGCATGGAGTATGCATTAAAATAACACTCAACTGTATTATCAGGAATTCCATTTTAATTTCTTCATTTTGGGGTTTTACAAGTTGGGTGGAATAGGGAGAAACTTGAAAGTCTGGAGAAAAAAGTAAAAACTAAACAAATAAAATTTAGAAAGAGGTTGAGGAGATGGGAGATCAGGGAAGAGCAAAAGGCAACTGAGATGAATTCAAAATAAAAGAAGAGCCACCACGACCAGGAGCTCTCTCTACAAATGATCCCTCATGGAGATATTCAACCTTTGTGACAATAAATGTGACTTGTTACTTAACATCAAAATAATATTTATACTATTTGTTGTTTCAGAAATTCTTCTGCTAAATCCTATAGTCACTGGCCAAACTTAGAATCTATAACTTAGGGGTACAAAGTGCTTCTCAACTTTATTTATTTATTTATTTATTTATTTATTTATTTATTTGACAGACAGAGATCACAAGTAGGCAGAGACGCAGGCAGAGAAAGAGGGGGAAGCAGGCTCCCCACCGAGCAGAGAGCCTGATATGGGGGATCCTGGGATCACCACCTGAGCCGAAGGCAGAGGCTTTAACCCACTGAGCCACCCAGGTGCTTCTCAACTTTTAAAGAGATAGTTATTTCACTTCTTATACTTGACTCCTGGTGAAACACAACCACATTGGGACACCTGAGTGGCTCAGTAAGTAAAGCATCTGCCTTCTGCTCAGGTTGTGGTCCTGGGGTCCTGGGGTCCTGCAATCCAGGACCGCCATTGGGCTCCCTGCTTGGCGGGGAGTCTCCTTCTCCCTCTTCCTGCCACTACCACCGCCCCCCACTTGTGCACTCTCTCTCTCTCTCTCAAATAAATGAAATCTTTAAAAAAAAAAAAAGAAGAAGAAGAAGAAAAGAAAAGAAAAAGAAACACCACCACTAATTTTACTAAAAATACCTGTCCTTAGAACCTGAAATGGTACTTTGAAACTTTATTTCATATAAGATGCAGTGTCCTCCATTTTGGCACATTGGACTGAAAGCCACTTCTACCTTTGCAATTCACCGAGGCTAGTTGCTCTCTTTGTATAGGATCACAGTCATCATCAAGCTCTTGTTTTCTTTGCATTGTCTTTCTTGGCTCAGTGGCTGCATCCTTACACATAACACATTGGTGGTAAATAACAACATCTGAGGGTCCAACAGGACATTCTGAAATACCAGCATGGCAGGGCTTGTTTCTTTAACAGGTGTGCATGTGAATCTAGGGTTTGTCCCTGACACAAAAGTCACAACCTTTTAGGACAGGTACTGTTTGAAGCCAAGGTAGCTAATATTGAAGGGCCAGATCTGCTTTAATCACACCAAAACTTAAATATGGCAGAATATTCTTGAAGAATTAGATCGCTTTCTAAAGAAGGACTGAAGCCTGTAGTTTGGAAATGTAAAGTGGTATCTAACAGTTGACATGGCTTTATCAATGATAGAGTTTGTGGTTGTTTTTTAATCTTGCAATATTTGTTTAAAAAAAAAAAAAACTCTTGAGAGGAGAAAAGTCTGGTTAGTCCAACATTAGATTGCTAGTATCACATTACCACTAACAATGATAGATTATTACCATGGCTGGAATAAAATTTTGCATCAGGAATTTTATTTTACATACAGGAAAGCAATCTCCAGTTTTTATTTTATGAGTCTTCGTTTGAACATTTTAATTCCTGTATCTTCAGGAGTTGTGCACAAAAGCATCTGTGGTGTGTTCTTGGGGACCACTATCATTTTTTGAAATTGAAGTACAGTTAACATAGAATGTTATGTTATTTTCAAACAAAGGAGACCACTATCTTGCTAGACTCCATGATTCCCAGTTAACTCATTCTTCAAAATCCAACTCAAAGAAACGATACATGTACAAGACTGTCCTTCATAGTAACATCTATCACAATAGAAAGTTGGAAATTAACCTAAATATCTTACAGTAAAGGATATTTATGTAAAGGAATACAGGAAAGGAATACTATGTAACCAGTTTATTTCTTTTTTTGATGGTTAATGATATGGGAAAATGCTTATGACATATGTTGATTGAAAAGAATGAACAACAAAATCATATATACAATATGAACTCAAATCACACACATACACACAAAACAAGCACTGCAGAATGTCAGCTGTGGTTTTCACTGGGTGTTGGGGTATTAAGTGATTTTAAAATCTTTTAGAGACTTCTCTATATTTTTTAAATTCTCTACAATGAATTTGTTACTTTCACAATTAAAAGAAAGCCAATAGGGGCGCCTGGGTGGCTCAGTGGGTTAAAGCTTCTGCCTTCGGCTCAGGTCATGATCCCAGGGTCCTGGGATCGAGCCCCACATTGGGCTCTCTGCTTGGCAGGGAGCCTGCTTCCTCCTCTCTCTCTGCCTGCTTCTCTGCCTACTTGTGATCTCTGTCTGTCAAATAAATAAATAAAATCTTTAAAAAAAAAAGGAAGCCAATAAATGATAATATAATTTTACAAGATCCAGCTCAAATGTTTCCTCTCTGAGGCCTTCACCAACAAGTGTTGTTCTTCCTTCATATTCATATAAAACTTAGTATATATCACTCCTACCATTCTCTACTCTGAGCCAGAATGATTGTCTAGAAAGTAAATCTTCTGACCCAGCAGTTCTACTTCTAGATATCTACCTAAGAGAAATGAAAACATATAGCCATTCAAAAACTTGTACACGAGTGTTCATAACAGCATTATTCACAATAGCCCCAAAGTGGACACAACCCAAATAACCATCAACTGATGAACAGACAAATAAAATGCACATACTTATAATGGGTGGTAGGCAAACCACTGTATGTCCACATCCAAATTCCCACGATCTGTGAATATATTATATTACACGGCAACAGGGAATTATTAAAGTAGCAGCTAAAATTAAGTTTGCTAGTCAGCTGACCTTGAAATAGGGAGATTATTCTGGGCTATTCATGGGGCTCCAATGTAGTCACAAAGGTTCCTAAGAGTGGAAGAGGAAAGCAGGACATTGGGGTTATGTAATGTGAGAGGACTCAGTCTACTGTTTTTGGCTTTGAAGATGGAAGGGGACCACCAGCCAAGAAACGTGGGCAACTTCTAGAAGCTGAAAAAGGTATGGACACAGTTTCTTCTCCAGCACTTCCAGAAAAGTGTGCTTCCCTGACAACACCTTGATTTTAGCCCAGTGACACCAACACCAGACTTCTGACCTATAGAACTGTAAGATAACAAATCTGCATCATTTTAAGCCACTAAGTTTGTACTAAATTGTTGCAACAGCAATAGAAAACTAAAACAAATGTTATTTACAATAAAAAGGAGCAAACACTGATACATGCTACAACATGGATTGAAAACGTTAAGCTGGGGCACCTGGGTGGCTCAGTGGGTTAAGGCCTCTGCCTTCGGCTCAGGTCATGAACCCAGCGTCCTGGGATCGAGCCCCGCATCGGGCTCTCTGCTCGGCAGGGAGCCTGCTTCCTCCCTTCTCTCTCTGCCTGCCTCTCTGCCTACTTGTGATCTGTCAAATAAATAAATAAAATCTTAAAAAAAAAAAAAAAGAAAACGTTAAGCTAAATAAATGAACCCAGTCACAGTAGCCTGTGTATTGCATGGCTCCATGCAATATGTGTCCATGAAATGTCCGGAATAGGCAAATCTGTACACACAGAATGACTTGTGTTTGCCTACAGCTGGAGAGGGTGGAGTGACTGTTAATGGGTATAGAGTTTATTTTTGGAGACATGAAATGTTCTAAAGTTGATTGTGATGATGGGAGCACAACTCAGGGAATATACTAAAAATCATATGATATGTCCATTATATCTCAATAAGGCATTCATACATATATATGTATGAATATATGTGTGTGCATGCACACATATATGTGTGTGCACACACATGTATTCTCTACAGGAAAATCTTCAATGGTTTTGCTGCCCTAAAAACTAAAATCTATTAAAAATTTTTTTTAATTGAAGGGAGCCTTGGGGCCCTGTGGGACAACTACAGGATCTAAAGATCCTATCAGAGTCTCTGAAGAAGAGGAGAAAATTTAGGCTTGAAAAAGTACTCAAAGAAGTTATGGCTGAAAACTTCTCAAATCTGGTAAGAGATAAAAACCTACAGATTCAAGAAGCTGAGTAAAACCCCAATGAGATAAATTCTAAGAAATCCACACCAAGACCATAGCCAAGTATTTGAAAACTAAAGACAGTGAAAAAAAATCTTCAAAGCAGAAAGGAACAACACTTTGTCAACAAAGAAATAATAATTCAAAAGACAGTAAATGTCTTATCAGATACCCTGGAGGCCAACAAAACTGACACAACATCCACACAAACTGGTCTGGATAATGCAGCAAACATAGCCCCTCGTTACCTGGCCCCTATTCATCCTAGCAGTAGCCCTTGCCACTTTCTAGTATGTATCCCAGGATCCAGACATAGTAAATGATTTGTAGTTTTCCTCATTTCTGTGCCTTTGCAAAAGTTGCTTCTCTGTCTAGAATATCCTTAGCCCTCTTCTTCCTCTTACCTCCTCCTGTTAGTTTTTCTGTACTCAGTTTTAATTTTACCTATGGGAAGATTTTCCTGCATCATTCCTCAAGGTGAGGTGGGTACTCTTTGATAATTTCTTATATTTGTTGGTCTCCTCTATTAGACCATAAACTCTTAAAATCTTATTCTTAATAGCTAGTATAGGATCTAGCACATGCTGGCACTAAATTTATTAAAAAATATTTACTGATGATTACTATCTCAATTACAATGCCTCCTGTATTGTATTATAAATTGTGTCCTTACTTTTTCAATAGATTGTGACCTTCTCACTCTTAGTCAACTTAGTCAACTTTGCATTCCTTAGGCAACCCAATTTTGTAAGTTTGTAACAAATACTCTATAATAGAATTGGTGGATGGGGTGCTTGGGTGGCTCAGTGAGTTGAGCATTTGAGTCTTGATTTCAGCTCAGGTCATGATCTTGGGGTTTTGAGATTGAGCCCCTTCTGGGCTTGAAGCCTCCCTCTCCCTCTGTCCCTCTGGCACCCCACTTCCCTCATGCTGCTTACAAGCACACACTCTTTCTCAAAAAAAAAAAAAAAAAAAAAAGAATAGATGGATTGATGTTATACATAATAGTTTTTATGTTCCTTAACAAATTTATTAGAAAACACAAGCCTCAGTTTTTTGCTTTTTTAGGACAGTGACGTTTCAATGGCTTTGGGAAAGTCCCAGAATGTGCTTTTAAAAATGACAATTTATGGGGCGCCTGGGTGGCTCAGTGGGTTAAAGCCTCTGCCTTCGGCTCAGGTCATGATCTCAGGGTCCTGGGATTGAGCCCCGCATCCGGCTCTCTGCTCAGCAGGGAGCCTGCTTCCTCCTCTCTCTCTCTGCCTGCTTCTCTGCCTACTTGTGATTTCTGTCTGTCAAATAAATAAAATATTTAAAAAAAATTTTTTTAAAATGACAATTTATGCTGCAAGTGTGATTTAAATATATAGAAATATGTCAATAATTTAGTTTATCTAGTTCAGAAAGATTTCATTCTACAGAGAAATATAATTTGTAAAGGAGAAGTATGCTCCAGATAATTAAAACTCACATATAGCTAAAGTAATTTAACAATTGAACATCTTTCCCCGACAGACACGAATTCAAAACAATCTGTCTTTGTTTGTAGGATGTGATTGAAACCTCAGCAGTAAATAGAATTCACTGGTCCATTATACGAACACAAAGGCTGTTAGAATGTGCATATCTGGTAAGTATTAAACACTGAGGTTCATGGGTCCAGTGGAACAGTGTTTTATAAACTCAATCAGTCTTTATTACAGAAGAAATAACAAATGCTTTCACAGAAATAGTCATCATACTCATCATATCACAAAGAGTTCATGTAATTCAAATCTGAATGGCCACATTTGAATGATCAAATATACTTTTACATAAAATAATAACAAAATTTTAATTTTGAAATCATTGCAAATGATGGTTGATTCAGGAAGACTTATGGGAAATAATCATATTATATACCCATTTACCAATGAAGAAACCAAGGCACAGAAATGGTGAGTGACTTGTTCAAGATCACATCAGTAAAAAGTGGTAGGTCCGACCTGATGCCAAAGTGTTCTGGCTTTCAATCTGGGATTCTTCCCATTGTAGCATGCCATCTACACCATTTTAAGACATGTGTTGGAGACCCAACACAATACGAATTGAAAAGTTTATAGAGGAGATGTGAACTTCAAGTCCCACTGATGACCAGCTAATTGATGTGGTCATCAAGTCCAATGATGAGCCAACTTGATGATGTTAGGTGCCAGTCGATGGGTTGTCCCCAGATTTGGGCTTCCCAGACATTTCTTCCTGACCTCATGGACTGAATGAGGCTGAATCATTGGTTGGCAATGACACAGCTCGCAAAGGCTCAGAAGTGAGTGACAGGGTTTTAAAGGAAGTGAATTGGTCTTGAAAAAAGTGTTTCGCCTGACTTTTTAGACCGGCTAAATTATAGCCAGCTTCCCTAGGACATAAACTAATTTACTTGTACTTATGGGCACCAGTCATTGCACTAAGTGCTTTACACATTTCATCTCATTGTATCTCCACAAGAATTCAGTGAAACACATACCATTCCTACCATCTTATTTTACAGATGAGGAAACTATAATTTAAGGGAGATTAAGTAATTTGCTCAAGATCAGGAAGTAGCAAGAGTTAAAAGAAAGAATTCAATCAAGAGAGTAAGATTCCAGAGCTCAAGCTATTACTCTCTTGTCTTTGAACATGAAAACTATTGAGGTTGTCCTGTGATGAACTCCCACCCCTATTGGGCCCAGCAGTGAGGACCGCCACGAAGATTTTACATGATTTCAGACTAACAGGTTGCAAAACAAATAGCCGAAGTAAAATATACATTTTAGGTTAACATAAGAATTTGCTAAGCTTTAATGTGATAATAGAATATCATTCAACAATAAAAAGGAATGAACTATGTACACATGTAACAACACAAATGAATCTTAAAAGCATTGTGCTGGGAAGCCTGGGTGGCTCATTTGGTTGGGCCGCTGCCTTCAGCTCAGGTCATGATCCCAGGGTCCTGGGATCGAGTCTTGCATCACGCTCCTTGCTCGCCAGGGAGCCTGCTTCTCTTCACCTCTGCCTGCTTGTGCACACACACTCTCTCTCTCTGGCAAATAAATAAATAAATAAAATCTTTAAAAAGCACTGTGCTAAGGGAAAGAAACCAGATTCAAGAGACTCTATACTATAGGATTTTATTTAAATGACATTCTGGAAAAGATAAAACTACAAGAACAAAAAAAACCCAAAACATTGGTGGTTTACTAGGGGCTTGGGATGGAGAGAGGGGTTAACTACAAAAAAGAACAAGGCGGGGAGGGTGCCTGGGTGGCTCAGTGGGTTAAGCCTCTGCTTTCGGCTCAGGTCATGATCTCAGGGTCCTTGGATCGAGCTCTGCATCGGGCTCTCTGCTCGGCAGGGAGCCTCCTTCCCCCTCTCTTTCTGCCTGCCTCTCTGCCTACTTGTGGTCTCTCTCTCTGGCAAACAAATAAATAAAAATCTTTAAAAAAAAAAAAGAGAGAGAGAACAAGGGAACTTTGAGAGGCAATGAAAATATTCTGTGTATAATTTTTGAACTTCTTATGATGTGTACCTAAAAAGGTGAATTTTCTGTGTATATGAGTCAGTAAACCAGACTTTTAAAAAGTAAAAATAGGGGCTCCTGGGTGGCTCAGTGGGTTAAAGCCTCTGCCTTCGGCTCAGGTCATGATCCCAGGGTCCTGGGATGGAGCCCCGCATTGGGCTCTCTGCTCAGCAGGGAGCCTACTTCCCTCTCTCTCTCTGCTTGCCTCTCTGCCTACTTGTGATCTCTGTCTGTCAAATAAATAAACAAAATCTTAAAAAAAAAAAGTAAAAATAAATATGGTCTCTAAAGCAGTGTTTTTCAAATCTCCATTAGCAAGATACAACCCATCAGTGAGATGTAAATTCCATTTAGAGCATTGTGATTGGCATTTTAAAAAGTGAAATAGAATAGGAGCACCTGTGTAGTTTAGCTGGTTAAGTATCTGACTCTTGATCTCAGCTCAGGTCTTGATCCCAGGGTCATGAGCTCAAGCCCTGTCTTGGTCTCCACATTGGTCATGGAAATTACTTTAAAAAAAAAAAAAAGGTGAAATAGAAGAGGAAATATCAGAGTCATAGCACACAGTGAAAGGAATATTGTTAAGGAAGCATTTGCTTCTGTTTCATGCATATGTGTGTGCTATAATGAAATACCAGGAAAATGGAAACCATGGTCAGTGTGTTTTTTAATGGAAGGAATTTAACTGGAAACTGGTTACACAAATAATGTAACAGCTGAAAAGCCAAACAGGGGAAGACGAGACAACCCAGAGATCAACAATGGCAGAAACCACTAATCCCTTTCGACTGGAGGGACATAAGGATGTGACAGTGTTGTTGGGTCCCAGAGCTGGGGTCATCCAGCAGAAGCTAAAATCATAGGACATTTTGGCTGGAGCCAGAGGGAAGACCCAGCCACTGTCAAAGATGCACTCGAGGCAGAGAAAGATGGAGGGAATCGTCCTCGCTTTTCCATTCCCCTCAGCCATCAGTGTCAGAGCTGCACATGAGTAGCACCCAGCCAGAAGTCAGTTACCATAACTTGGGAGGCTTGGAAATACAGCCTCTTGGGATCAGCATCCTTGAAACATGGCAGAAAAAGAGAAGAATAAGGAATGGATTTGACAGCAGATAGTCCCAGGGCTGGCACAGCTGTGAAGTAAAATGTATTTCTGATCAAAGGTCAGATTTCAAAAGGTTTAAAAGCCATTGCTCTAGAGGACAAAGCTATTTCTGTGTTGTTGTCTCTATATACAGGAAGAATAAAAATCACACTTTGACCATTACAGGATGCCACATTTTGCCTTTTTGTATGTGCTTGAAAAGGCAGTTTGAACTAAAGAAGTTGGATTGGGAGACTAACCCACTTCTCTCCTTAGTGTTGGAGTTAGCCATATCAAGATCTCTTAGCAGCAAAGGGAAAACTCCTGGCAGATGTAGATGGAATTTAGGCTAGGGAAACAGAGCAGGAAGGAAGTACACAAATGGCAAATGTGTGAGCAAAGAAATGAAACGCTTTTCTCCAATGGTGTGGAAGGAAAATTATAGCAGTTAAAAATTGGTATGCTGGGTATCAAATCACTTCCGTCAGCAGGTATTAGTGAAATGGATCCCGAAAACGGCCCGGATCCGCAAGGAATAGCTGCCATAATCCAGCAACACCAACTTGTTCCCCACTCTGATGACTATTCACTTCTTCCCATTCCAAAGCTTTGACCTTGAATTATTTGGGATTTCGGATCTCAAGAAATAGCTCCCAAGCCTCCCTCGTTAAGTCAAGCCTAATGCTTGATTCCTTGTGTTTAAAAACACTCAGTGCTGCTCTCTCCTCCTGCCTTCTGAGATGCTAAAAGGAAAGAAGACAAAGGGGAGGAAGGCAGCCTGGGCTTCTGCTGTCCTGAAGAAGCAGGAGGCCAAGAAGGCGGTCAATCCTCTGTTGGAGAAAAGGACCAAGAATTTTGGCATCAGATAGGACATCCAGACCAAAAGGGACCTCACTCGCTTTGTCAAATCGCTACATCTGTCTCCAGTGGCAAAGGGCTATTCTCTGTAAATGTCTTGAAGGGCCTCATGTGATTGACCAGTTCGCCCAGGCCTTGGATGGCCAAACAGCTACTCAACTGCTTACACTCGCCCACAGATACAGACCAGACACAAAGTAATAGAGGAAGCAGGAATCGTTGGCCGGGGCTGAGAAGAAAGCTACTGGAGAAGCAGATATCCCCACCAAGAGGCCGCCTGTCCTTCAAGCTGGGGTTAATATGTCACCACCTTGGTGGAAAACAAGACGGCTCAGCTGGTAGTGATTGTCCATGATGTGGATCCCATTAAACTGGTTGTCTTCTTGCCTGTCCTGTGTTGTAAGATGGGGGCTCCCTACTGCATTATGAAGGGAAGGCCAGGCTGGAGTGTTTGGTCCCCAGGAAGACATGCACCGTTCTGGCTTTCCCACAGGTTAACTAGGAAGACAAAGGAGCTCTGGCTAAGCTGGTAGAATCTATCAGGACCAATTACAAAGACAGATAGGATGAGATCCGCCATCATGGAGGAGGCAAGATCCTGGGTCCTAAATCGGTGGCTTGCATTGCCACGCTGGAAAAGGTAAAAAGGCTAAAGAACTGGCCACCTGACTGGGCTAAGTGTGTGCTGTTGAATTTCCTGTACGTAAAAGTGATAAAAAGTTCTCTTCCACAAAAAATTAAAAAATAAAAATAAAAACATGCAGTGCTTACTTTTGGACGTCTCCATCTACACCAGTCATGCAGGAGGAATGTACTTCAATCTGTTTCCTTCCTGTCTAGTCAACTTCTGTGATTTTAAAATATGGTTTGGGGAATATTGTTTTAAATTCAACTGTATCGTTATAAAGAGTTCTTTTTAAAGTCAGTGCGTATTGGGTGGATGGATGGGTGGGTGGATGGATGGATGGATGGGTGGATGGAGGCAAAGTGAATAAGTCTCCCTTCTAAGTTCCCGGCCGCCAGGCTCACGGGGTCTCCTCCAGCCAGTGTCCTGGTTCTGACTTGACTTCAGACCATCAGCGCTCCACTGTGCTGCCATCTAGCGGTAGCATGACTTCCGTGTGAGAAAGGTCCTTGCCGACAAACAAGCTTGTCTGCAAAATGAAAGTGAATGTTACAGTTCTTTTTCTGGTTCCAGCTGCTTATGGCTCCTCATTCGGCTATCTTTAATAGTAATAGCACTTCATCTTGATGCTTAACACATATACAAAGAACACTCACAGGATATATAAATCGATGTCACCAGCTCTGGCACCCTATGGTACAATAGGTCCTTCTCAGTACAATAAATGCCAAAGGTCTCGGCATGTTTTAACACACAGTCAATAGGCTCGTGATTTCTAAAAATGTGATAACCAGCTGTTTTTAGGGGAAAGTATAATAATCACTTTATTGCTTCCAAACTTCAGTTTTAATTTGATGACGCTTTAAAAAAAAAAAAACACTTTTCCCCTCTATATAAACACTAACATCTTAATTGTAACAAAACCCACATTTATCCCAGAATATAATCATATACAAATAAAATAAAATGGTTGCAAACTTTAGGAAACCAGATGTGTAAAATAGGGACTCCACACCTGGGCATCCTGCCCCCTAGCCAAGTTGACACATAAAATCAACCATCACATGAGTCATGGTGTGAGCCTCTTTTGATCCATTGTACTGTGCTGTCATGGACTCTTTTCATCTGTAGACTCATGTGCTTCAGTTCTGAGACATTGTATTGATTTTTTGTTTTGAACCCTCTCTTCTACATTTTCTTCTCTATTTCTGGATTCCTATTATTTGGATTTTAGAACTTCTGGCTGGACTGCCAAAGTTTTATCCACTTTTACCATTTTTTCATCTGCCTGTCTTTTACCTTGTTTACTGGAAAACTTCCTCAATTTTTTCTTTCAACACTTTGGTTGAGTTTTTAGTCTCATTATCATGTTTTTAGTTTTAAGAGATTTTCTTTTTCCTTTGAGGGATCTCTGCACTCTTCTAAAACAGTATCCTATTCTTGTTTCACTGGCGATATCTTTTCTAATCTCAGGCTATTAACCACAGCATTCCTTTCAAAAAGTGTTTTTTTTCTCTCGTATGGTCCGTTTCCTCTGAGTTGCTTTTTTTTCTGCTTATTTCTTTGGTTTCTCTCTACCATATTGGACACTTCCCTCGGATGTCTGGTTGTTTTCATTTCCTCAAGAGTAAGGAAGTAAAAATAGGCTTGCTGGGCCTGAGCAGGGAGGGGAAAGGGAACACTTCACAATGGAGTAGTTGGGGATATCTACTGTCAGTCTCTTTAGTCCTGGTTTAGTGGGCTGGTCAAATTCCTTGAACACTTTTCTGGTCTCCTTTCATACAAACAAGGCTGCCGATTGCTGATTGGGAGAAGAGGCCAAGGTGTCTCAGGACCTGTTTTCAGTACTATGTGCCCCATTCACAGTTACACCTGGTGGCATCTGTGCTCATCTTTCCCGGCAATAAACCCCCATTCTCACAAGGGCTCCCCGATGGCCCAGTTACGGAGTAGGGAGGAGAACTGGGGTCCAATTACTTAATCGATTCTCAACCAGCTGTCCTATTTCCAGCTCTTTTCTATTTCCACTTTCCGACCTCCACAGGTGCCAGAGGCTGCCACTACCAGACCCCACCAGAGATCCTGCAGGGTAAATTAGAATGAATGTCAGCTTTCTGGGCTGCTGCCTTATGATTCTGTTTTGGGGGGTTTGCTAAGCCATATATCACCCCATCTGTTTTGTAGCTTCAAAATCTTGCTTCTATCCCCTCCTTTCTCTCTTCCCTCCATCCTGATGAGTTTCTGCCTTCCTGACACCCCCTTTGCTGTTGTTTTAGTAGGGTGGTGAGAAAGAGCAAAAGTAGATGGCTGCCTGTAACTACTATCTTTACCTGGAAGGCCTTGAGAGGGATCTTTAAAATTAATTTCTGTTGATGAAGTTTCTGTTCATTTAAAAATTCTTTAAGTGTTTTTAAAGTACGGACAGATTTTTTTTTTTTTTTGTAGTCAAACATAATTAACTTTGTGTAGATGATTTCTTCCCTTGTTTCTAAACTCAAGAACCCTTTGTCCTATGTTAAGATTCGGTAAATATTTACTTGGGTCTGTCCGATGTAACCATGGGGTTTTTTGGCACCAGCTTCCCATCTTCTAGTGGTGATTTTGTCCTATCCCTCCTTCTGGAGTGTTCCCAGGGCCTTTGAGAATCCCCATGATGCCCTCTGTTCACTAACATTCTCAGCCAAGACCCTTTCCTGCCTTCTGTGTTGGCTCCCAATGCTTCAAGCTTCTCCAGTCCCTTCCACCATATCAAAATGTACTTGTCCAGGGTCTTCTTTCATTATGCTCTGCTCTTTCTTAGCTAACTAAAGGCACCAAGAACTGTTCAGAGGAACTTTACATTCATTATTGATTTAATCCTTATGACAACCTAGTGTGATAGATATTATTAGTCCCATTTCATAGATTAATAACACTGAGGCTTAGAGAAGTTAAGCCTCTCTTATCCGGGATCTTGAAACTGGTAAGTCAAGGCAGTACAACAGCTTTAAAGACTGCGTACATTCTCCCTACTTACTGTGCTAACTCACACAACGAGACATGTAACAAATTTTAATGGCTATTTTTAAAACCATATTTTAACCTAAACAGCAAGCCTAAGAGTGAACATTTCAAACACAGCAAAAGTTTTGGGCACTAGGGCCTCTTATCACCATGTAGGGTTACCTTTCTTCTCCCATCCACCCCCACAGAATGCAATGTCGATTTGGCATTTTTAACACTGCAGCTAAAGATTATAAAAATAAAGCCATCTACGATGGTGAAAAGCTCTGTTGGAGCTCCGTTATAAACTATAGCACTCGGGTCGAGAAAGACAAGCTTTTAAGCAGTGTATTTAGATGTGTTGGCGTGTTATTAGACACATACTTGAGCCCATTCTCCACTTCACCTCTGTGTTTTCAATTCAAAGAAGGATTTTTATTCTTCACGGAAACAAATGATATCAAAATCACAAGGCATCTTCTCTGATTATTTCCATCTAAGGTTATATAAACACACAGTATTTATGATTTCATACACATTTTTTATCCTTACTGGGCTACATTGGTTTCCAGGAATGAATAGCAGAGTATTCTAGATCTCCTCCAGGGATTCTGCATTAGCCCCTCCTGTAACCCAGAATGCTCAGCTCCTCCACCTCTGACACCAAGTTGATCAGATCCCCTAGTTTCACACACAAATACACACATTAAAGGACAATGGTGTACATTGCATGGGACATCAGAATAATAAGACAATGACTCTCCCTTCCAGAAGCTCATGTTCTAGAAAAGAAAGACATATAATATGTGATAAAAATGTAAGAAAAAAATTTTAATTTTTTTCCAAGTGAACTCCATGACCAACATGGGACTTGAACTCACAACCCTGAGATCAGGATCACATGCTCCACGGACTGAGCCAGCCAGGTGCCCCAAGAAAAAAATATTTAAAAATCCATTCCTGAATTTTCCTTTTTATACTTCCAGACAAAGAATGGAAGTTTTGAACTCTTCTTCTTTGCCGCCCCGCCCCCCCATCAAATCAAAACAAAACAAAACAAAACAAAAAAACCAACAATCCTGAATCTTCTCATACCTCATCTTCTCCTCTCAGTAAATGGCAGAGGGAGAGGGACAGAGAATTCCAGGCAGACTCCCCGCTGAGCAGGAGCTGGAGGCAGGGCTTGATCTCACGAACCAAGAGATCATGACCTGAGCCCAAATCAACTGTCTGACGCTTAACTGACCGAGTCACCCGGGCACCCCTGTCACACTGATTTAAGCACCTTCATTTCTTTCTTGGACTGCTACAAATACTTCCCAAATTGTCTCTGCTTTCCTTTCTTCCATTTTTGCTTCATGACAATCTATTCTTCACACAGCAGAGAGAAGCTCCCTTAAAAGTGCACATCGGCTTCTGTTTCAACCATATGGAGTAACTGGGTCTGAAGAAAACTGGACAAAAATGTCTTTAATGCCCGCTTTCACACATTAGACAACCAGCAGCCCAGGCCTGTGGCTTCTGACAGAAAGGAAACAATCCAATGAACCGTGAGATTGTCCCAGGTCTCTTTAGGCAATTTCCAGGCTTGGTGGAGATGGCAGGAATCCAGACAGACCCCAGGAGTCTTACTGGATTGGGCAGAGAGGAATGACAGCTGGGAGAGTCCAAAGCAGCTAGAATTCGCACAGCACCATTTCTAAAAAGATTTTACTTTCCACTTCAAATTACCCTGGCTACTATGTCGCAAATCAACTGACCCTGCCGGTGTGGGTCTATTTCTTAGCTTTCAGTTTCGGTTCCCTTTATCTATTTATCAATCATTACATCATTACCACAGAGTCTGAATTAGCACAGCTTTAAACAGCCCTGTGATGAGGTAGCGAGTAGCTTCCAGCTTTCTTCTTTTTTAAGGCTGTTAGTGTAGGTCTTTTATATTTCCAGAAAATTTTTAGAATTGGCTTGTCAATTCCTAGGAAAGAAGCTTGTTTGGATATTTACTAGAATTGTGTTGAATTCAAAGATCACTTTTGGAAGACTATTAATCTAATTATATTGTATTTTCTAATGTGTGATCATGATATAAACTTCCACTTATTTAGATTTTCTCTTTTTTTAATAAGATTTTTAAAAATTTATTTGTCAGAAAGAGAGAAAGCAAGCATAAGCAGGGGGAGTGGCAGAGGGAGAGGGAGAAGCAGGCTCCCGGCTGAGCAAGGAGCCCCACACCGAGCCTTGATCTCAGGACCCTGGGATCAAGACTTCAGCCAAAGGCAGATGCTTAACCCACTGAGCCACCCAGGTGTCCCTAGATTTTCTTTAATATCTCTTATCAATGTTTGTATTTATCACTGTAGAAGTCTTACACAATTTTTGTAAATTTAATTTAAGTAGTTCATTTTTCATACTATTATAAATAGTATCTTAAAATTTCATTTTCTAATTATTTGCTGGTAAATAGAAATATGATTGATTTTTTATATTAAGCTTATATTCTATGACCTTGTCAAATTCACATATTAAATCTTCTAGTTCTTTGTACATTCATTTTGATGTTTCTGTATAAACCATCCTATCATTTGTAAATAAACAGTTTTACTTCCTCCTTTAATTCTGTTGTGGCCAGGAAACATACTCTGTAAAATTTTAATTTTTTTGACATTTCACGAGACTTGTTTTATGGTTTAACATGTGCCCATATTCAAAACTTTTCCAGATGCACTTTAAAAATGTTTTTCCAATGGGGCGCCTGGGTGGTGTGGTCAGTTAGCCTTTTGACTCTTGGTTTTGGCTCAGGCTGTGATCTCAGGGTCATGGGATGAGTCCCACATTGGGCTCCCACATTGGGCTCCCTCATCTGTCTCCACACTCGGCGTGGAGTCTGATTAACATTCTCCCTCTTCCTCTGCCCTTCCCTGCTGCATGCTCTCTCTCTCAAATAAATAAATAAATCCTTAAAAATGTTTTTTCCATGTCTTATGGCATCTATTGTTTCTTGTGAAATATCATTTCCATGATGAAATACCATCATACATCATTGCTCCTCTACACAAAACGTTTTTTCTTTTTGGTATCTCTTTCAGTTTTTGGTAGTTGGACTATGATGTACTTAGTTGTGACTTTCTTGTATTTTTCTATTTATCTTGCCTGGAATGTGTTGAGCTTCTTGAGTAGGTAAGTAAGTTATTTCCACAAATTTGTGGAAATTTCAACTGTTTTTTCTTTAGCTCTTTTTTTGGTCCCATTCTCTTTCTTTTCTCATTCTGAGACTCAATTTGCACTTGTATCAGATCACTTCAAATGTCCCATTATTTGTTGATTATTTGTAATGTTCATGATTTCTAATCTTATTTCCCTTCCTTTTCCAGGACGCATAATTTCTAATGATCTTTTTTCAAATTCATGACTGTAGTGGTCATGAGAATATCCTCCCAGGCCACCAGCTACCAGGAGCATACTTGAGTGAGGACCTGAGCTATTATATTGTGAAATATTGTAAAATTCATTCCTGTTTGTGCTTAGGCCACTCTTCTCATGGGTTGCTACTGTACAAACACTGAGGAACCCTGTGAGGGCTCCCGTTGTTTTGAGGACTCCCCATTGGGCTTCCTGAACTTTCCTTAGACTACATGACACCTAAAGTTTCTTCCTTAGACTACATGACACCTAAAGTTCCTTCCTTCTCTCCTTCACTCCAGGTCAGACTTGTAGTGTGATAGGACAGCTATCACAGCCTCTCCCATTTTCTATATGAAGCATCTTCCCTGAACCCATTCCTAATGTCCGCTTTGAGGGGCACCTGGAGTAACACAGGTGAAATCAGGAGTGGTCTGAGAAAGCACGAGGTAAGATGAGGATTTAAGAAGGGCTTGCCTGCCACCTGGCATACAAATATAATGTGACCCTTGGCAGGTGGAACAAGGAAAGTCTCTAGCAGAAGGCAGCAGCTCAGCTCCTGAAAGCCTTAGTGGTGGTGAACCGGGAAAATCCATCAATGGAGAGCAATGTGAAAGGTAAGGTAATACGGACATACGTGCGCACTGTGTTCTGGGACCTACTGCTGCGTCTGCATTGAGGGTACACTTGCCATGAATGTGTGGCAGGGAAAAAGGCAAACCTGCTCCTGGGAAACACAGGACACTTCCGATGGCTGACTTTGGCTCAAGGATTCTCTACTTTCCTTTCCAAGCCGCCATTAGACTGAACAGACTGTCCATCTAACAAATCTTCCTTTGGTCTCTCCTTCACTTGGAATCACACTTGAATCCAGGCTGAACCCCTGATCTTGGGGTCATGAGCATGCAATGCTTGATCTCGGGGTCATGAGTTTGAGCCCTGCATGGGGTATAGAGATCACTTAAATAAATAATTAAATAAAAACTTAAAGAGAAAAAGAAATTATACTTTCCAATTAGTGAATATATGTTTGGCTCTTTTTCATAGTTTCCATGTCTCTGTTGACATTCCTCATCTATTAGTCAGTCATTGTCCCACTACTTTTCATCAATTTCTTAATGGAGAAAAAAGAGCCCAATTTATTATCTAGACAAACAAACTTTTGGTCTAAAATATAATTGGGAAGGGACAAATCTGTCAGATGTTTTTGATTTTTTTAAAAAGATTTTTATTTATTTTTTGATAGACAGTGAGAGAGGGAACACAAGCAGGGAAAGGGAGAGAAAGAGAAGCAGCCTTCCGGCCGAGCAGGGAGCCCGAAGCAAGGCTCGATCCCAGAACCCCAGGATCATGACCTGAGCCGAAGGCAGACACTTAACACCTAAGCCACTCAGGTGCCCCAAGATGTTTTTGATTTTGAACTTCAAGATTTTAATCTAGTGATTCCACTTCTGAGTATATATCTGAAGGAAATATTCACTATTTTGATAAGATACATGCATCCCATGTTCACTGCAGCATTACTTAAAATAGCCATGACTTGGGAACCACCCATCGGTGGATGAATGGTAAAGAAAGTAGTGTATATATATATGTAACACATTATATATATATATATATATATATATATATATATATATAGGACTATTATTCAGCCATTAAAATAAGAAAAGGAAATCCTGCTGTTTACAACTACATAGATGAAGCTTGAGGGCATTATGCAAGTGAAATAAGTCAGACAAAGAAAGATAAATGTATCATCTCATTTGTATGTGGAATCTAAAAAAAAAACAACCAAAGTCATGCAAACAGGAATCCTGTTGGTGGTTGCCAAAGATAGGGGTTGGGGTTAGGGTGGAAAAAATAGGTGAAGGTGATCAGAAGGTACAAATTTCCGATTACAAGATAAATAAATTCTGAAGATATAATGTACGGCATGGTGACTGTAGTTAACAATACTGTATTATATATTTGAAAGTTGCTAAGAGTAGATCTTAAAAGTTCTCATCATAAGAAAAAGCATTGTAACTATGTGAGGGGATAGTGTTAACTAAACTTATTGTGGTAATAATTTTAATGACTAAAGTGTGAGTTTCTAGAGGAGACGATTTCCTATGTGATTCTGAGAGGGCAGTCTAATCATATAGGGCTTTGTCTTTACTACTATTGGGATGCGTCATAATTCAGAATATATCAGAATGTATCCTCCCTCTAGACACCATGACTGGTTCAAGTGATAGGCACATGATTGAAGTCAAGCCAATTAGAACTCTTTGGGGAAGGTCAGTATGAGACGATGGAGGGAAAGAAGGTTTTGTTCGTTTCTCTGTTGTCATTAGTTTTATATTGAAATTAATTCTACAATGATTTTTTTTTGTCTCTGCATGGAAATGAAGTCAATACAGAATAAACTATCTTAAGACATAAAAAGAGCCCAGTGACTCTTGGGTGGTTCAGTTGGTTAAGCATCTGCCTTTGGCTCAGGTCATGATCCCAGGGTCCTGGGACCAAGTCCCTGCCAAGCAAGGAGCCTGCTTCTCCCTCTGCCTGCAGCTCCCTCTGCTTGTGCTTTGTCTCTCTCTCTCTCTCTCAAATAAATAAATAAAATCTTGAAAAAAAAAAAAGAGAGAGAGAGAGAGAACCCACTGAAGACATGGCACTTGGATCCAGCCGTGCCTAGAGCCAGTCCATCCCCAGAGACATCAGGTTACATGGTAATGAAATCTTTTCCTTATATTAGTTTAGGTAAAGTTCTTATTTTTTGTGAAAGAATCCTGGTTAATATGATTAACAAATATAATAATAAATATAATATGTATTCATTTGATACTACAGTAGAATTTGTATAGCTAGGCCATAAAATACAATCTCTAAAATACTGATCCTTTCTGTGAATTAACTTTTCGATCTTGAAGAAATTGTATCTTTTCTTTCTAATATATTTTAGACAAATCCAACTCCAAATCATTTTTTTTTCCCACTAGACATTAATGTCTTTTTCATCCATGCTCCTGATTTATACTGGATACCCTTCCTGGGTAATCTTATTCACGGCCATTGTTTCAGCAACCACCTCTATGCTGATAAACCTAATTTCACATGTCTTGTTTGATCCTCTCCTTAAAGCATTAAGAACCAGATACACAACTGCCTTTGGCAAGAATGCTATTTCCCATGCACCTCAAAGTTAACTTATCAAAATTAAATCAAGCATCTTTCTCACTAACCATGCTTTTTCTTATAATTTAAAATTATTAATTAGGGGCACATGGATGGCTCAGTCAGTTAAGAGTCTGCCTTCAGCTCAGGTCATGATCCCAGGGTCCTGGGATCGAATCCTGCTTTGGGCTCCCTGCTCAGTGGGAAGTCTGCTTCTCTCTCTCCTCCTCCCCCTGCTCGTGCTGTCTTTCTTTCTCTCTCTCTCTCAAATAAGCAAATAAATAAATCTTTAATAAATAAATAAAAATATTAATTAAAGAGCATAGAATTTACATGACCTCAGAAAAAAGATGATATCATTGACTCTTTGCCCTTCACCTTTTACATACAATCAAGCCAGCAAGTCCATTATTGATTTGGTCTCACGATTATTTTTTAAATCCATCTTCTCTTTGCTACTACCATCATCTACTATAGTAACATCTAATTTTAGTTTAATTTAAATTTAGTTTTTAGTTAATTAAATTTACTTTTTAGTTTTTAGTTAATTAATTTAGTTTAATTTAAATTTAGTTTTAATTTTAGTTTGCTCCCTAGACATCTTCCACTTATGCCACAGCTCCATCTGAACTGAAAGGCTATCTCTAAGGTGGCTTCCCATTATGCAGAAATTACAAACTCTTCTTGTAATTTTGCCTCCCTCTCCTGCTTCCCTTCCAGATGCTCAGTGCCCCCTGCTTTACACTGGAGCCATTGAACTTATCCCACAATATTATTCTGTAAATTGATTTTCTACCTCGACTCATACTGCTGTCTTTTGAGCTCTTCCCATGCTGTTGTCACTGTGACTTTCCCCCTTTCTTTATGTATCAGTCCAGGCAGGAGCTACTACAGGAGGCCACTCCTGAATCTCTGAAACCACATTAGAGACTCAAGGCTCTCAGAAATTATGCGCCTATTCTTGATGATGATGATGATGATGATTGCTGCAGTAACCTTTTTTATTTGTCTCCTTCTCATTCATGCTTATGCTGTATTCAATATCTTGTAGGCAAGGTAAAATGACGAAAATATAGGCACACCTTGGAGATATTGCCCCCTTGGTTCCAAACTATCACAATAAAGCAGAAAATCATGATAAAGTGAGTCAAATAAAATGTTTGGTTTCCCAGCACATGAAAGTTATGTTTACATTATGCCTTATATATATATATATACACACACAAATATACAAAGTCTATTCAGTATGTCATAGCATTATGTCTAAAAAAAAGTACAAAGCTTAATTAAATAATACTTTGTTGCTAAAAAGTACTAACCATCATCTGAGCTTTCAGGGAGTCATACTCTTCCTGCTGTGGAGGGTCTTGCCTCCATGTTGATGGCTCCTGACTGATCAGGGTGGGGATCGTTGAAGGCTGGGTGGCTGTGGCAAAATCTTAACATGACAATGAAATTTGCCCCATCGAGTGATTTTTCTTTTCTTTTCTTTTTTTTTTTTAAGATTTTATTTATTTATTTGACAGACAGAGATCACAAGTACACAGAGAGGCAGGCGGAGAGAGAGGAGGAAGAAGGCTCCCTGCTGAGCAGAGAGCCCGATGGGATGGCGGGGCTCAATTCCAGGACCCTGAAATCATGACCTGAGCCAAAGGCAGAGGCTTTAACCCACTGAGCCACCCAGGTGCCCCTGAGTGATTTTTCACGAGCGAATCCCCTCATGAGTGATTTCTCTGTGACGTGTGATGCTGTTTGATAGCACTTTGCCCACAGTAGAACTTCTTTCAAAATTGGAGTCAGTCTCTTCAAACCCTGCTGCTACTTGATCTACCCATTTTATGGACTATTCTAAATCCCTTTTTGTCATTTCAACAGTCTCCACAGAATCTTCACCAGGAGTCGATTCCTTCTCCAGAAATCACTGTCTGTGCTCACCCATAAGAAACGCCTTCTTACCTTGTGAATATTCTATCCTGGGCTTGCAGCAATTCAGTCACATCTTCTGGCTCTGCGTCTAATGCTGCTTCTCTTGCTGTTTCCATCATCTCTGCTGTGACTTCCTCCACTGAAGTCTTGCACACCTGAAAGTCATCTATGAGGGTTGGAATCAACTTTTCCCAAACTCCTGGTAATGGTGATATTTTGACCTCTTCTCTTCCCACAAATCATCAATGTTCTTAATGGCATCTAGGATGGTGAATCCTTTCCAGAAGGTTTTCATCTGACTTTGCCCAGATCCATCAGAGGAATCATTGTCTAGGGCAGCTATAGCCTTGGGAAATTAATTTCTTCAATAATAAGATTGAAAGTCAATATTACTCCTTGATCCATGGGCTGCAGAATGGATGTTGAGTTAGAAAGCATGACAAACACATTCATCTCATTGTACATCTCCATCAGAGCTCTTGGCTGACCAGGAGCATTGTCAGTGAGCAGTAATATTTTGAAAGGAATCTTCTTTTCTCAGCAGTAGGTCTAAACAGTGACCTTAAAATACCCAGTAAACCATGTTATAAGCAGACGTGCTGTCATCCAGGCTTTGTTGTTCATTTCTAGAACACAGGCAGAGGAGATTTAGCATAGTTCTTCAGGGCCCTAGGATTGTCAGAATGGCAGAGGAGCTTTGGCTTCAATTTAAAGTCCCCAGCTACAGTAGCCCCTAACAAGACAGTCAGCCTGTTCTTTGAAGCTTTGAAGTCAGGCATTGACTTCTCCTCTCCAACTGTGAGAGGCCAAGATGGCACCTTGTTCCAATAGAAGGTTGTTTCTTCTACATTGAATATCTGTTGGTCAGTGTAGTCACCTTCAGCAATGACCTTAGTTAGAGCTTCTGGGTCACTTACTGTGGCTTCTCCATCAGCATTTGCTGCTTCACCTTGCACGTTGATGTCATGGAGACAGCTTCTTGTCTTAAACCTCATGATCCACCACCCTCTGCCAGCTTCAGACTTCTTACCTGCAGCCGCCTCACCTTTCTCAGCCTTCCCAGAATACCAAAGAGTCAGGGCCTTGCTCTGGATTAGGCTTCAGCTTAAAGGAATGTTGTGGTTCATCTGATCTTCTATCCAGACCACTCAAACTTTCTCCATCTCAGCAATCAGGCTATTTTGCTTTCTTATCACTGGTGTGTTCACTGGGTTCATGATTTTAACTCCTTCAAGAACTTTTCCTTTGCATTCACAGCATGGCTTACTATTTAGCACAAGAGGCCTAGCTTGCAGCCTAGCATGGCTTTTAACATGCCTTCCTCACTAAGCTTAATTATTTCTAGCTTTTGATTTAAAGTGTGAGACATGTGCCTCTTCCTTTCACTTGAACACTTCAAGGCCATTGTAGATTAGTAATTGGCTTAATTTCAATATTGTTGAATTTTTTGAATTGTCAGGGACTACGGAGGCCCGAGCGGAGGGAGAGAGACAGGAAATGACAGGCAGGTTAAGTGGTCAGAGCACACACAACGTTTGTCAATTAACGTTCTATGTCTCATATAGGCAGTTCGTGATGCCCTAAAACAGTTACGATGGTAACATCAAAGATCACTGATTACAGAACGTCATAAAAAATATAAAGATAATGAAAAACTTTGAAGTATTATGAGAATTACCCAAAGATAGTAAGAAAGTGAGCAAATACTGTCGGAAACATGGCGCTGAGAGACGTGTTGACGACGAGTCCGGCAGTAGTCAGTTGCAGATTCTCCCATTGAACACTAGATGGCGCTCTGATCTTTTGTTTGAAAAAATGAACACCTGCTTCTACCTTTAAACCCTGGTTTTAAAAAATTATCTTTTGCCTGGTTGAATCTTAGGGTTTAAAAAACAAGCTATCTGTCAGCCTAAAGTTTTCCTTTAAACCAACTTTTTAGACTTATGCAGATTCAACAATGGTTAAATGTCAAAACGAAAGCTATTCAAATTTATTTTTAAAAATCTGCTAAGTGATTTCTTATGAGTTAGCTTACCGTGGCCCACCAGCTGGTATTTGATGATTATCAGAAGAAATGTATTAATTTTTAAAAGTATATAATTAATTTTATCTTTGAAAACATGGAACTTGGGAAAAGGGCTGAAAATTGTCTTTATATTTTTTTCTAACCTTCACAAAATATAAACTCTCTCACCTTTTGCAATAAGAATAGTAAATATTTTATGATTTACTATGATTATGCACAGAAACTTCAAAGTATTCAATAACCTAAAAGTGGTCTGAAATATACCAAAACAATACTGTATCAAGGGGAAAACATTTAGAACACGCTTTAAAAAGCAAAGTATTGATAGTGATTTGATTGTTTTTTAAAAAAGTATTTTTTTAATATTTCTTATACAGAGGAAGACTCCTATTATATTAACTTTTTAAAAAAGTATTTCATTTATTTCTTTTGAGAGAGAGAGAGGAGAGAGAGAAAGAGAGAGAGAGCGCGCATGAGTGGGGGAGGGGCAGAGGGAGAAGGACAAACAGACTCCCCACTGAGCAGTGAGCCTGATGTGGGGCTCAGGGTTTGATCCCAGGACCCTGAGATCATGATCTGACCCAGAGACAGATGCTTAACCAACTAAGCCACCCGGGCACCCCTATATTAACTTTTATTTCCTTCTCAAACAAATCTCCCAGTTTACCAGCTTTGTAAATGGCCTCATGTAATTATTCTAACCTAGAATTTGGTGGTCATTCTTGATTTTTTCCTTTTCTCCTCTCTTCTAAATGCAAATCATTAACAAAGCCTATTGGTTCTGCCACCAAAATATATCTCTAATCTCCGTCTCCTCTGCCACCACCCTGGTCCAAGCTACTGACTGTCGCCAACAGGCAGCTTTCTTTCTGCTCTCTTTGCCCAAGCAGCTAAATCGCTAAGAGCTTCAACTCCGTGGGGGAAAAGACTTATTCCATTTTAAATGTATTCTACATGAATCCCTTAAGGAGCAACCTCAGGTAAAAACTCCTTACAAATTTGAACTAATCTAAAAAAGTTCACATACTGAAAAGAACCAGGACCCACTGTGATCCCAGGAACATCGCATAACCATCCAAATCAGTGCTTCAAGGGAAGAGAATTCAACATCACTGTCTTTCTATTTCAGCAGATGTCACTGACAATGTTCTTCTCTTTGTTGGATTCTAAATGATCAGAACTGCCAAAATGAGGTTATTTGTATTAGTGAAAGAACACCGAGTCTTGAAAGTTTTTCTTTTATGCCAATAATGCTTTTTGTTATACCTTGAATGGAGCTTCTGCAAATAATTGAAAATTTCATATTTTAATCAAACAGTTCAGCCTCTGCAATTCATTTTTTGAACATCTAACAAGCCTCTGCTCTATGGTGATTGAGATAGAGACAGCAAATTTTATTCCTTTCCTTAAAAAGGGGTAATTTCTCCCATAAAATTTATTGAGTACACTATAGGGCAGGCCAATCTATTAAATTTTCCTGGACACTTATTTTTAGCTTTATTTAGCAGATCAACCTTTAGCCTAGAACTAAATAACATGTGTATTTCATTGCCTGATAGAACAGAGAGACTGAGAATCATATTTTAAGGGATTGGAATGAAGTGTCCCTATTATCTTCAATTTTCATTTGTCTCTCAGGATCTTCTGATTCTACTTATTTTTCACCAAGTTCTTTGATTCATGTTTGGCACAGAGAAGGAATATTAAATACATATATAATTAACTGAAAATAATGTTTAAGCATCATGGTTAATGCATAGAGGGTTTTTTTTTCCTCCAAATTTAAAGTGCTTTCTAATATTTGTGTAAAATTATAAAGGGAAAAAAAAGAGCTTTCATTTTTTATTACAAAAATTTTCCCCACAGCATTGGATAAAGGAAGTAGGGAACAACTTGTCCAGATTATGGTAGTCTACGTTATAAATAGGAGTCCTGCCTTAGATATTTCCTCCCTATTTTAATGTTTTTCATTATATTGGTTACCATTTGTTGAACGTATTCTCTGTGTCAGTTGCTAAACTGGGTACTTCCTGTGTATCCTCATCTAATTCATTTAGTGTTCACATCAACCTTATGAATAAGGTATTACTATCTTGCCTTACAGTTGAGAGAACTGAAATCAGTAATGTTAAGTAACTACCTAAAGTCACAGAGCCAGTGTCACAGTACATGTACTAACCCAGTTTGTTTGTTTGTTTAATTTTTTTTTAAGATTTTATTTATTTATTTGACAGAATACAAGCAGGCAGAGAGGCAGGCAGAGAGAGAGAGGAGGAAGCAGGCTCCCCGCTCAGCAGAGAGCCCGATGCGGGACTCAATCCCAGGACCCTGGGATCTTGACCTGAGCCGAAGGCAGAGGCTTTAACCCACTGAGCCACCCAGGTGCCCGTGTTTGTTTGTTTTTAACCTATTCTCTTTTATGCCTTTTCCACCAAATCTTGAAAAACTTAGAAGCTTTGGGATGCCTGGGTGGCTCAGTCGGTTAAGCATCTGCCTTTGGCTCTGAGCCCATCTGCTTCTTCCTCAGCCTGCCACTCCCCCTGCTTGTGCTCTTTCTTTCTGACAAATAAGCAAATACAGATCTTAAAAGAACAAAAACAAAACCTACAGGCTTCAAGTGGGAGATTTCGACTCTTTGGCATTTTCTGTCCCTCTCAATAAACTAGTTTAAAAAGAAACATTAGGGGCACCTGGTAGCTCAGTCGGTTAAGCCTCTGCCTTCAGCTCAGGTCATGATCTCAGGGTCCTGGGATTGGGCCCCACATTGGATTCTCTGCTAAGCAGGGAGCCTACTTCCCCCTCTGCTCCCTGCTTATGCTCTCTCTTGCTATCTCTCCCTCTCAAATAAATAAATAAATAAATAAAATCTTAAAGAAAAAAGAGTAGCACCTCAAGATCCCAACATGACCAAATGCCAAAGGACAGATGAGAACATGTGAGATAAGGCGACCGTGTGTTGGGCCCATAGAGGTGTTGTGCAGTGGATGATCAGGTCAGTTTAGGACTGTCATTATTACCATACAGATATGTAATTAGCAATAATTAATTCATTATTGTATTTGCAGAACTTTCCTCTTAAATTCTGTTATTTTCCAGGAGGCTTGCTTTTTTTATTTAAGAAATGTTGGCCATTAGATTGAAGTGTCCCTGAAAACTGAAATATTATCCATTTACATTGTAGCCATAATTATAGACATGTATACCTTAAATTTTTATCCCTTATTTTACTCCCAGGGAAAATGTTTAAATTAAACTTAGGTTCGATCACCAAATATAGCTTTTCATCCTCACTATCTTATTTGTGATATTCAGCCTCAACCAAAGCAAAACATACGTGAAAACTAGGTGCCACAGATATTAAAGGAAAATTCATTTTGTCTTGATTATAGGACAACTTAACTTTAGAATTTTGACTTACGCATTCTCTAGGCAAGATCTAAAGAACTTCTAATAACTATTTGGTGTTTCTAATAATAGATAAGTAAAAAAATATTCCATCTAAGTAAGAAGGAAAAAAAAATCCTTGTGAAACTTGGGCCTTTAAGAAGTTAGAGGACTTTAGAGGAAAAAACATATAGGCTTAAAAATAATAGTTGGAACAATATTAAAGCTATTGAATGAGGATTTACGTTTCCCTTCTTCCTCCCGCCAAACACAACAGTGCTATTAAGGGAAGTAACACCTATTTAAAGGATGTTAAGAAAGTAAAATTTTGTTTTGTTTCACACCCGTAGTCTAACATTGTAGCTTCAGGTCTGTCAGATGACACCTTTTGCAATTACGGTGGCAGATGCTGGTCTGTATGGAGTCCCAAGAGAATTCCAGGCTCTGGGCTTAAAGTATTGGTTTCTCTTTGATATGGAAGGCTAGAGAATCTTCCTCCCCGCCCTTCCCAAAACCTTTATTTCCCTGCTTCCCTTCCCAAACTCAGGTTCTGCAAAAACCTTTCATTAAACTTTCTGTTTATTTTCTTTTAAAAATCCATCTTACTTCTGCTAATGTCCTGAGGAGAGAGCGGGGCGGGAGATTCTGGCAACATCTGAAGAGAACAGAAATAAAATAGTGTTTGCTTCTATAATGGTGAGTAAACACGAAAGCTAAATTCTTGTCAGTTTTTATAACTAGGTCATTATGACTTATCACTAAATTTGTTTTCTTTTGGAATTCTCTACCATATGAATGTCTGTATTCTTGAAGTTGGTCAGTGTCTAACAAAGAGCACAGGAAACAAGAACAAAGTGCTCAGATTAATTAAGATGCTTTATAAGGGCATTAACAGCCCCTTTCAAATCTGCCATAATCAAAGACGGAAGAGGATTTGTTTGGTGATATTACTTTATCGCAGGGTATGCTTGCCTTGGTTTCCAGTGTTTACATAAGGAGAATGAAAGGAGGATTCTCCAGTCTTCAGGACACCTACCCCTGTCTTTACTGCAGTACGTCAAAAATAAAATACAATTTGGCAGTTCAAGAAAGTTTATTTTTTTTAAGATTTTATTTTTATTTATTTGAGAGAGAGTGCTCAGATGGGTGGGTGGGAGGAGGAGCAGGCATAAGGAGAAGCAGACTCCTCGCTAAGCAAGGAGCCCCATGGGGGAACTTGATCCCAGCACCCTGAGATCAGGGCCCCAGCGTAGGGCAGAGGCCCAACGAACTGAGCCACCCCGGCGCCCCAAGAAATTTGATGTTTTTTGAGTATTTGAAAGAGATTTTTAGAATGTTCTAAATGATATGGGAGATGGAATGTGTATGGCAGACACTGGCTATTTTTGCCTGCCCAGAATCATTTCCCCTTCCTCAGGTAATGATGTCTGGATTTTCCTATGGGAAAAGCTTCCCAGTGCCATTCTAAGTAGGCGTGGTCTCTGACCACAGGAGACCAGCATCCTGGTTCAAGACTTGATCCTGTGACCCAGACCTAATTAATAAGAGTTGCTGTGACTGATTCAGCAGTGAGTATGTGTGACTCTTTATAATGACAGTCAGCCTTGGGTCTTTTCCTAGAGCAATGGAGAATAATATGCATTCTTAGCTTACTAAGTTGTTCAGATATATGTTCCAAGTTTTTAGAGACCACCTTTGCTAATACTCGGGAAGAAGTTGCCTGACCTCATTCTCTCAGAGAAAATCAGGGTCAAGAGATGGTGAGAAACCTATTTGTGATGATGTTGTTTAAACACCCAGGTTCAAATGTACTTCTAAATCCTACTTTATCCATAGATTCTTTATTTATATTAGGCAAAATAATCTCTTTTGTTTAGCTAATTTGAATTGGGGTTCTGTCACTTGCAACCAAAATAATTATAACTAATGCAGAAAGTAAAGGTAGAGGGGATCTGGAGGAGTGCATGGTAGAGTTAACCTGTTCTCCAGAAAGTGAGAGTCTGCTTGGAAAGGAGTCACAGCCAGCATATAAAAAAATAAAGCAAATAACAAAATGCCAAGTTATATGACGCAAATCCCAAAACTTTAACAAATGCAGAGGCCAACTTTCTCTGATGTATCTGGGAGAGAAGATAATAGAGAAGGTAGACTCTCAGCCTTAAAGGACAAGTAGGAATTTAAATAAGAAAAAATGTCAAGGAAGGGAATTCTAGCCAGGAAAAGCCTGAAAAGCAAAACACTGAGATGCAAAGGTGCATGTTGAGAGTAGGGTATAATAAAGAAATCCTCTAGATTGGAGTACAAGTATAGTGGTAGAGGTCACTGAAAGTCAGACTGCAGAGGTGAATGGGACTAGGTCTTGGAGACCTTGAATGTCAAACAGAAAATTTATAGTTTTTTAGGGCAGGCATTAAAGAACCCCCACATAAATTTGAAGCAGTGATTACATATTAAGGAGAGACATTTATCCGACAGTGTTGTGAATGAGGGGTAGTTTGGGAATATGAGAGAGACTGAGGTCAGTGTTCCTAGTGATGTAGCCACTATCATAGTTAAACAATAGATTTGTTATTTTATAAGGCTGTGTTTCAACTCCTTGATTAAATTCATTCCTAGGTATTTTACTCTTCTGTAAAGGGAACAATTTTCTAAATTTGTTTTTCCTGATAGCTCATTACTAATGTAGAGAAATACCATAGACCTTTGTGTCCTGCAACTTTAATGAATTTATTAGTTCTACAGTTTTTTGATGGGTGTTTAAGGTTTTCTCTATATAGTATCACGTCATCTACAAATAGTGACAGTTTTACGTCTTCCTTTCCAATTTGAATGCCTTTTCTTTTTCTTGCATAATTGCTCTAGCTAGGACTTCCAATACTATGTCGAATAAAACTGGCAAGAGTGGGCATCCTTGTCTTATTCCTGATCTTAGAAGAAGAGCTTTTAGCAGTTCACTACTGAGTATGATGTTAGCTGTGAGCTTGTCTCTTGTTTATGTTAAAATAACTTTGGTTCACAAGAATGATGAGATAATGAAAAGTAAGGCATAAGTGAGTTCTTTTTGAAGTCCGTATATAGCAACATATGGTATATAGCAACTACACATTTAAAAAACCAACTGAAATGAAATATAATGTTAGAAAACATGAGCACATCAGGCATTTGTACCAAGATCAAGATGTTCTAAGACTTATTAACTGGTTGGCTTTTAAAGAGTATATAAGCTACAAATCAACATGATTTACTTGGCTTCCATTTTCCCTGTATCAGCCAGTTAAAGCCTCAGTGCCCATGAAGAATTTCCAACAGAAGAAAAGCAAGAACAAATTAATAATTTTTTAAAAGCGGGTTTAATTGTTGTCTCTGAAATATTTCCTATCCATATCCAATTGCCTTTCAATTGTCACCAATTCTGTTGAAGTTTAGATCCTTATACCTCAACCCTGGGTTGTTGAATTGTGTTCCTCATTTTCTTGTCTTCCTTTTTTCTCTTTCTACTCTAACTCATGTACTGCTGCCAGATAATCTTCCTAAATTACAGCTTAGATCATATCAATTCCCTGCTCCAAAAACGTAACAATTTCCCATTGCCTTCCAAAAGCTTTAATGGGGTATTCAAGGTCATCCAGAGGTCTGTCCTCAATTTCCCTCCCCTGCTTGATTTCTTAGCACATCCTGCTTGTCCTGCACACTCCGTCAAGTCAAACTGTATCTTCCTTCCCGGACAAAAGCACAGCTTTTCTGCTTACCTACTTTACTCACACAATCCCTTTACCTGGGATACCTGCCACACTAATCTCTACCTTCTAAAATCTCTCCACTGCCTTTCAGACCTAACATAAAACCTTTATGAAACTATCTCTAAGGTCTCTCTACCTTTGCCCTCCTTGGGGTTCCCATAGCTTTCTGTTTTAACCTCTCAGGGCACACTTCACATGATCTCATACACTATAGCTGAGGATCTGTCTTCCCCCAGCTTGACAATAAGCATTTGAGGGACCAAATCTTACTCATTTTTTATCTTCGTAGCACCAGGAAAAACTTAACTTTTTTTTTTTTTAGATTTTTTATTTATTTGACAGACAGAGATCACAAGTAGGCAGAAAGTCAGGCAGAGAGAGAGGAAGGGAAGCAGGCTCCCTGCTGAGCAGAGAGCCCAATGCAGGGCTCAATCCCAGGACCCTGAGATCATGACCTGAGCCAAAGACAGAGGCTTAACCCACTGAGCCACTCAGGTGCCCCTATCTCTTTATTTTAATGAAGTACATTCTCTCATAGTTTCTGGAGAAAGAATGTGTGGAAGGTAAATCTTTGAGAATTTGCTTGAGTGACAATGTCTTTATTGGATCTTCCCATTTGATTGATAGCTTCGGTGAGTCTAAAATATCACTTGGAAACAATTTTCCTTCAAAAATTTGAGGGCATTTCTCCATTGTCTTCCAGATTTCAGGGTTACTATTGAGAAGTTTAAATCTATTCTGGTTCTTGATCTTTTGCATAAATCTGTTTTTTTCTCTCTAATAGCTAATTTTCAAAGATATGTTTTGGGGTGAGAGAATTCTCACTGTTGGGCTTTTCAGTTAAAAAATGTATATCTTTCATTTGTAGAAAATGTTCTTGAATTATTTTTTGATGATTTCCTTCCTTCCACATTCTCTGTTCTCTTTCTGGAACTCCTATTAGGCGCTTGTTGGGTCTCTAAGACCAGTCCTTTAATTTTCCTAAACAGAATCAAATTTTTCATTTCTGTCTTTTTGCTCTACTCTCTGGAAGAGTTTCTAAACTTTATTTTCCAGTTTTTCTATTTATATTTTCTTTATACAATCGCAATTTCCATTTCCAAGGGCTCTCTTTACATCATCCCCTTCTTTTGTATATTCAGTATCTTCTCTTATCTCTTTAGAGATATTAATTCTTTGTCATGTACAACTCCATGAATAACTTTGTTTTCTCCAAGTTTCTTGTTTAGTTTATTTGTTTTGGTCTTCATATTTCATGTCAATGACTTCTCTCCAATACCTGCTAGTTATGAGTTCATATTTAAGAGAACAGCCCTAAGAAGTTGATAGAGGAGTCTATGAGCACACAGGTCGGGCTTCAATATAGGATGATCTGGCTAGGTCAGTTATTTGAGGAACATCTCCACCAATACTTTAAGGTCTTTCTTTCTGGAATGGTTTAGCTTTCCTTAGAGAAGCTCTTCCAGTCACCTTGCTAGAGGGTAATGTCTGGATGCTATTGTTCTATGAGCTTAAGAGGAAAAGAGGGCTAATAGGATTCAACGTACAGTTTACAAGTGTTCACTTAATACCTCTGTCTTCAGAATAATACCCCATCTACAGTTGCACTGCGTGTGTCCAAGGCCTGGAACTCTCTATTCACCCTCTTCAGAAAATATACCTCCTTTATTTTGCCTGAAGGAAGGCAGTGAAGGAAGACAGTCACCCCCCTACGTGGAGTTGAGGAAGAGACCTAGGAATTTAACTGCTTCACAGATTTTCATCTTAGCCTGCTATTTAGAGCCCCAGTTTCCAACCACACTTGATGCTACCAATTCCCAAGTCTTTTGGAAGGTCCTTATAGATTGAGTTCCTCCTAGGCTTTTCCCACTGCCAGCTTAGGAATTAGTTTGTTTGTTTTTTTTTTTAAAGATTTTATTTATTTATTTGACAGAGAGATCATAAGTAGGCAGAGAGGCAGGCAGAGAGAGGAGGAAGCAGGCTCCCCGACAAGCAGAGAGCCTGATGCGGGGCTTAATCCCAGAACCCTGAGATCATGACCCGAACCGAAGGCAGAGGCTTTAACCCACTGAGCCACCCAGGTGCCCCAGGAATTAGTTTTCTTAGATCTTCTAGAAAAGTTGCCATACAGCCACCTCTTTGCAGCTTCCAAAGCTTTGCTCTTATTGTCTCCTTTCTGGATCCTTTCTGCCCCTATGGATTTCTGTCTTAAAAAAAAAAAAAAAAAAAAAAATCCCAGGGCACCTGGGTGGCTCAGTGGGTTAAGCCTCTGCTTTCAGCTCAGGTTATGATCTCAGGGTCCTGGGATCCGGCCCCGCATCGGGCTCTCTGCTCTGCAGGGAGCCTGCTTCTGCCCCTCTCTCTTCCTGCCTCTCTGCCTACTTGTGATCTCTGTCAAATAAATAAATAAAATCTTAAAAAAAAAATCTTTTGGGGTGCCTGTGTGGCTCAGTTGGTTAAATGTCTGCCTTCATCTCAGGTCGTGGGATCAAGCCCAGAGTCAAGGCTCCCTGATCGGCAGGAAGTCAACTTCTACCTCTTCCTCTGTCACTCCTCCTGCTTGTGCTCACTCTCTCTCTGTGAAACGAATAAATAAAAAATCTTTTAAAAAAAATTTTAAAGGGGCACCTGGGTGGATCAGTCGTTAAGTGTCTGCCTTCGGCTCAGGTCATGATCCCAGGGTCCTGGGATGGAGCCTTGCATCAAGCTCCCTGCTCTGCGGGAAGCCTGTTTCTCCCTCTCTCACTCCCCTTGCTTATGTTCCTCTCTTGCTGTCCCTCTCTCTCTCTGTCAAATAAATAATAATAAAAAAAATCTTAAAAAATTTTTTTTAAATACCTCTCTTTTCTTTTTTTTAAAAAATATTTTATTTATTTATTTGAGAGATAGTGAATGAGAGGGAGAGACCATCTGAAACTGACTCTGCACTGAACACTGAGCCTGATGCTGGGCTCAATCCCACAACCCTGAGATGGCGACCAGAGCCTAAACCAAGAACAGGACACTCAACCGACAGCCACTCAGGGGGCCAACCCCTTTATTATTTTCTTAGTAGGGTTTTAATAGGATGCAAAAATAAATGAATGAGTTGAATTTGTCATTTTTGCCCATAAATTGACTTTAATTGAAATGTTCGATTCTAAGTCTGAAACTATATTATTTTTGTTTTGTTTCTGTACATGACTAAATGTTGAATTTGGGATTATTTCCCAGCAGTGACCATACTTAAGTTTATACGACGATATAAACCCTTTATCTAATTATGCCTTTTAGTTTCGGTTTAGTTAGGTATTTGGGGAGCCAACTGCAATATAGAGGGGGGACACATATCTGGCCCTGGTCCTAAGCATATCTTTCTAGATTTCCTTAACCTCTAAACTCTAGGGTGCTTCTAAGAAAATAGGTAACAAATTCAGGAATTGCTCTAGCTGTTGCAAATAAGAAACTAGTTGTCTGGACATCATTGCTTTAGTGAAAATCTCATGGATCAGTCAGTATAGCTATAGAGTGGGATTAGGGAATGAGAAGACATTTACTTGGCATTTCCCATCCTTATATGCTTTTTCTGGGAGGGGTGAGGTTATGAACATACATTGCATTTATAAAAAGAAATTCCACTTCCTCCAGATCACTTATTCATTCACAAATATTTTTCAGAGCCATCTGTGTGCCAGGAATTTGGCAACAAAAAAGACAAAATCTCTATTACTCTATGTTTAAACTGTCTGAAAACCACCAGACTGTTTTTCTCAAAGTGGCTGCACCATTTTACATTCCCACCAGCAGTGTATGAAGCCCAAAGTTGGGCCCCAAAGCCCAGAGTTGGACGCTTTAACTGACTGTGCCGCTCAAGCACCCTCAACCCATTTTTCAATGGATTATGTATCATTTTATTACTGAATTTTAAGAATTTTTTATATATTCTAATACAAGTCTCTTTTCAGATATATGATTTATACATACTTTTTCCTATTATGTAGGTTGTCTTTTCACCTCCTTGATTTTGTCTTTTATTTATTTTTTTCATTATCTTTTTTTTTTTTTCGGTGTTCCAAGATTCATTGTTTATGCACCACACCCAATGCTCCATGCAATATGTGCCTCCTTAATACCCACCACCAGGCTCACCCAACCCCCTACTCCCTTCCCCTCCAAAACCCTCAGTTTGTTTCTCAGTGTTCACAGTCTCTCATGGTTTGTTTCCCCCTCCGATTCCCCCCAACTCACTTCTCCTCTCCATCTCCCAAGGTCTTCTGTTATTCCTTATGCTCCACAAGTAAGTGAAACCATATGATAATTGACTCTCTCTGCTTGATTTATTTCACTCAACACAATCTCTTCCAGTCCTGTCCATGTTGCTACAAAAGTTGGGTATTCATCCTTTCTGATGGAAGCATAATTCTCCATTGTTCCTTATCCATTCTTTTGTTGAAGGGCATCTTTGTTCTTTCCACAGTTTGGTGACTGTGGCTGTTGTTGCTATGAACATTGGGGTACAGATGGCCCTTCTTTTCACTACATCTGTATCTTTGGGGTAAATACCCGGTAGTGCAATTACAGGGTCATAGGGTAGCTCTATTTTTAATTTCTTAAGGAATCCCCATACTGTTTTCCAAAGTGGCTGCACCAGCTTGCATTCCCACCAAATGTAAGAGGGTTCCCTTTTCTCCACATCCTCTTCAACACTTATTGTTTCCTGTCTTGTTGATTTTGGCCATTCTAACTGGTGTAAGGTGGTATCTCAATGCTGTTTTGATTTGAATCTCCCTGATGGCTAATGATGATGAACGTTTTGCATGTGTCTGCTAGCCATTTGTATGTCTTCTTTGGAGAAGTGTCTGTTCACGTCTTCTGCCCATTTTTTGACACAATCATCTGTTTTGTGTGTGTTGAGTTTGAGGAGTTCTTTATAGATCTTAGATATCAGCCCTTTGTCTATCGTGTCATTTGCGAATATCTTCTCCCATTCCCTGGGTTGCCTCTTTGCTTTGTTGACTATTTCCTTTGCTGTGCAGAAGCTTTTGATCTTGATGAAGTCCAAAAAGTTCATTTTCACTTTTGGTATCTTTGCCTTTGGAGACATGTCTTGAAAGAAGTTGCTGTGGCTGATGTTGAAGTGATTTTGTCTTTTAAAACATAAAAGTTTTTAATTTTGATGAATTTCAATATATCTGTTTCTTTTGTTACTTATGTTTTTGTTGTAATTTACTCCTACTTTATTTTTATTTTATTTTTTTGAAGATTTTATTTATTTATTTGAGAGAGGGAGAGAGTGAGTGAGATGGCATGAGCAGGTGGGAGGGGCAGAGGGAGAAGCAGACTCCCCACTGAGCAAGGAGCCCACATGGGGCTCTATCCTAGGACCCTGTGATTATGACCTGAACCGAAGGCAGATATTAACTGACTGAGCCACCCAGGCACCCCCTCCACCCCCCATTTTAAAGACAGGAACACTGAGGTTCAATTTGCCTAATGTCATAGAATGAGTAAGTAGAAGAGCTGGGATTCAAACCCAAAAGTTTAGTTTCAATTTCATGCACCTAACTGCTTCATTATGTTGCTTCCTGGGGGTCTGATTTTTCTCAATCTATACTGTAATTTTAGAGGTAATCACTTTAACTAGAATTCTAAAGTTCTATTTGTATCTTGTAGAGAGCTACCAAATGGAAGGCAATATGGATGTAATAACAAGACATTCTTGCTTTATGTTTATCTTTTCAAATTGTTTTTACCATAAGAGCAATTCAGTTCTCTTCATAGTTTGTAATAAGGGTAAAATTAGATGTCACCACTACTGAATATTTCAACTTGCTGTGATTTATAAATTGTTTATAATATAGATAGGTAAACATGACCTAGCTCTACCTATTTGTCCAGCCTTATCTCTCTCTACCCTCTAACCACATTAATTGTTTCTTCATTACTAGACTACTTGGTTCCTATTACCCTTATTTCTAACTCCTATATACCTCAGATCTCACTTTAAATTATCAATTTTTCAGGAAATTTGCCACTGCTTCTCTAATCTAAATTAACTTCCTGATATATGCTTTCATAGCTCTCTGTATTCTTTCTTTGATGACATATACTATAATTGTAATCATGTTGTTCTTTATATGTCTGTCTTCACCAACACATTTAAACTTGATAGACATCTTGATTACTTATGCACCATCTTATTTCCAAAACCCACAAAGAGCCTAACATATAGTGATCACTTTTATTTTTTTAATAAACTATATGCATCTCATTGATAACTTTAGAAATAATAAACTAAATTATTGGCCTGATTCTGCTAATGGAGAAATGGAAAGTTGAACAAACTTATTGATAGACCACTAAAATAATAGTATGTTATTAAATTTTAATTTTTTTTAAAAAAGGTAATTTTTAGAAAAAGTAATAGCTTAATGATTGAAAGTGTGCTTGTTTATTCATATTCTGGACAGCCTACCTTTTTTGCCTCCAGTTCGCCTCTCCTGCAATGTTCACCTCTGTCCCATTTTCTTCACGAAGTCTTCTTTTATGTCGGAAATTCCCAGTGACTCTTACCCTTTCACCGAATTTCGGTGGCAATTAAAGTCCAAGGCCTCCAGGTCAGCTCTGGATCATATATATCACTTTGTATTGTTCACAGTTGTTTCCAATGTTAGTCTTATCTTACCTTATTAGATTGTAAATCCCTCAAGGGGAGGAACCCGTATCTTTACACATCTTCTATAACCTTCAGAGTGCCTACAGCAGTGCTGAGAACATGGTATCTACACAATCCACATGCATCCATTTGTTTGTGGCAAAAACAACAAATTAATCTGACAGTGTTGGTCCGTATCAATCAAAGATGTATGTGTTACAAAAATTGGAATTCCTAGGAGGAGTGGAAGATCCCACTTTACGGGCACTGGGTCTGTTTAAACCTTTTTAGTACGGGGCTTATTCTCTAACCAAAACTGGCCTGGATTGTCAGCGATAGGGAGGGAAAGAAGTTTCCTTTTTTCCTTTTCAGCATCTCTCAGGTCTTGCCATCGAACAGGCTAAAACATAATTTAAACTATCCATACTCTGGGATTAGCTTTTCTTTGAGAAAGACAATTTTTTTTAAAAGATTTTATTTATTTGACAGACAGAGATCACAAGTAGGCAGAGAGAGAGGAAGGAGGAAGCAGGCTCCCCACTGAGCAGAGAGGCGGATGCGGGGCTTGATCCCAGGATCCTGGGAACATGACCTGAACCAAAGGCAGAGGCTTTAACCCACTGAGCCACCCAGGAACCCCAAGAAAGACAATTTAACTTGGAGTGTTAAAAAGCAGCTGCTTTGTATTTTGGGGGCATGTACCTAATTAATCTGAGGCCAAACAAGTAGAATAAAACCAGGATTCCATTTTATTACTGAGTAAGCCCATCTGATCTCCGAACAGATTGGGAGCATGACATGTACTTGTCTTGCTGCTTTGATGAGCTTCTCAATGATCCACTGGAATGCTGACAGGTTCAAGCAGTATCCCTTGGGCAAAGGCAGCCCAGCTTACTGTGGACCCCTAGCCACGACTGCCAAAGGGTATTGCTAGCCATACAAGCTGAGAGAGGAATTCTGCGCTAAAGGTAGAAGATGGAAGGTGGGGCTGCTTTCCTAATCTCCCCTGTTGTATTCAACTGGTCATTTGTGAGGCATTCAAAAGTATTTCTTGAGACTCTAGGATGTGTCCAAAGTGACTGGTAAGAAAAGTAAGAATCGGTTTTAACAGTCTAGGAGCTTGCAATCTGTTTAGGGAGATAAGATATACACACAGGGCATGTAAGTAACAATGGAAGACAGAGTTTGATTACATATTGATTGGAGAAGGGCATCATCACTGTGAAGGGGGTTGTCAGGCAAGACTCTAGGGTAGTGGAGACCCTGCTGAACCTTGAAAGAGCTGTTTCCAGTGATATTTTCAGAGTCTAGTGCACTAACCACTACACAATCAAACAGTGAGATTTTCATAGCTCGGTGATTAACAGGTAACTTACCCTCCCCAATAATTTAATTTACATCAGATGCCTAGTTACTTGATTTACATAAACCGGTTTAAGTCAGGTAAGACTGAATGTGTAGTATTTTTCACTAAGAGTCTAGCTGCAGAAATGAAGGTAAGGCTAGATTGTTTTTGCCTATGATCACTGAGAGTTCAAAGCAAAGTTTCAATAGGAACAAATAATTGAAGTTGATTTAAAAAAACACCACGTAGCTTACCTACCTGTAAGTGTCTCTAAGTAAATAAAGAACTGTTTCTGTAAGCAAATCACTTTATCTCTGGGCTCTCCCTTTCTATAAAAATGAGGACATTGGTCTAGAGCAGTGTTTTAAAGAGGTTCAACAAAATGTTGATAAATGTTATGCAAACAAACAAACAAATGAGGCTCCATGATCATTGAAATTTCAGAAACATTAGGTTAAACAAAGTTATACTGGATTCTTACCATAGAATTTCTTACAGCCTTTACTATGACTATTTGAATTTGAGTTTTCAAGATGAGGGTAAAGCATATGCCATTTCCCAAACTTATTTTACCATTGAATAGCTTCTTTATGAAACATCATATAAGACTGTATTCTGAAAACTAAATTCAGGAAATAACAATGCCTTTTATGGTTTAAAAATGCTGTAATTCCACATTTGTACATTAAATGTAAATTTAGATCTATAAAAAACCTAAGTATTTTGCTAGTACTAATTTCACTTTGAATTGATAAGAATTATATGATTTTTATGCATTGCAAACTTAAAAAACATGTTCAGTTTTTTTCCTCAGGTAACCCAAACCAAATTGCCATTATGGGTAAATCTGTATTATACTAAAACACTGAAATGGTGTCAGGTACATAATTGAAGATCAATAATTGGTTTTGTATTAATTTTAGAATCTCTTGATTCTCTACTGTTTTCTCTAAGGATAGACACTTATAGACTAGTTTTGTGCTTAAGTTTTTCCATTAAATGGACTCTGTTTGATATATGTTGAGAATTACCTGATTAAAATAATAGTTAAGTCTAAGAAAAGTTACCTTCTTATTACATAAGACCTGGAGCTTTATTTGTATGTTGCAATTTGAGAACTGCTGGAAAGATTTTTTTTAAGAGACCAAAAAAAAAAAAAAAGAGGTTGCCAAGTTACCTTTGTTTGTTTGTTTCAATTTACATTAGAAAAAACTTACCCTGCATTGAGGTGTCACAGCCTCTGAGGTTTTGTAAGACTCCTGCTGATTGACCCTACCCTTGACCTTAGCTCCAAAGCCCAGCTCCCTTCTGACATGCTGGTGTAGAGAATTTATTTATTTTAACACTAGGGAGCCAGAATTCCAGAAATATTCTTACAGAAAGCCCCAAGATGTATTTACCAAATCTTCAACTCCACATGACTGAGAGGCCTCCACTAACACACTAAGTGAATAATCGTGAATTGTTGCTATCCTGGGCTCCATGGATGTGGGTCAGCTTTAAGAAGTAGAATCTAGAAGGGTGTGAAAGAGCTCCAGTAGAAAATGGGCTTTTGATCATGAAGGAAAAATGAAAATAAGCATATTTTAATAGCAGAGACCTTGCAGTAAAAGGAGTCAGGGCTGCAGTCTCGTAAGTAATTTAGGTAATATTTACCAAAGCACAGAAGCAGTTTCAGGGACAAGTCTCTATTTGATCTGCCTGCCTCTACCTGTTGATTCACATTCTCTCCCACAAATCCTGCTAATTTTACCATAGGATTATGAAGTGCAACTTAGTATGCATTTTTTACTTAAAAAAAAAAAACCTTTTAAAAATTTGATTGGATAATGCTCATTAAACATTTGTAAAATGTACAAAAAGGACAAAAAGGACAAGTAAAAATTATCTAGATGATGTTATCCAAATACTGACACTATTAATAATTTAATAAATTGGGGAGCTGAGATGGCTCAGCCAGTTAGGCATCCAACTCTTGGTTTCAGCTCACTTCCTGATCTTGGGGTTGTGAGATGGAGGGCCCATGTTGGGGTCCCTTGCTCAGCAGGGAGTCTGCTTCAGATTCTCTTTCCCTCTGCCCCTCCCCCTGCATGCTCTCATGCTTCTGCTCTCTCTCTCTAAAGTAAAAAAATTAAAAAATAATAATTTAGTAAATTTCTGTTAGCTTTTTTTGGTAAGGGGCAGTCTCTTTTTATTCATTTGTAAATATTTTTTTATTTTATTATTATTATTTTTTAAAGATTTATTTTTATTTATTTATTTGACACAGAGAGAGAGCGCGCACAAGGAGGGGCAACAGAGAGGAAGTGAGAATCAGACTTCCTGCTGAGCTGGGAGCCCGATGTGGGACTTGATCCCAGGATCCTGGGATCATGACCTGAGCCGAAGGCAGACGCTTAACCATCTGAGCCACCCAGGCGCCCCTGTAATTTTTATTATTATTTATTTATTTATTTATTTGACAGACAGAGATCACAAGTAGGCAGAGAGGCAGAGAGAGAGAGTGGGGGAAGAAGCAGGCTCCCTGCTGAGCAGAGAGCCTGATGTGGGGCTCGATCCCAGGACCCTGAGATCATGACCTGAGCTGAAGGCAGAGGCTTTAACGCACTGAGCCACCCAAGTGCCCCTGTAATTATTTTTTTTAAAGAAGATTATTTATTTGAGAGCGAGAAAGAGAGAGCATGAGTGGGGGGAGGGGCAAAGGGAGAGGGAGAAGCAGGCTCCCCACTGAGTGGGGAGCCTGATGCAGAGCTGGATCCCAGGACCCTGAGATCACAACCTGAGCCAAAGGCAGATGCTTAAACAACTGAGCCATCCAGGTGCTCCATTTGTAATGATTTTTATATACAACTTCCTATGTTTTGAAATATATTACTTTATGATTAAAATTATTAAAATTATAAATTAAAATTATAAACATTTCATTATTTTGTTATAAAAATTTCTTCTAGTATTCCATAAATTATCCTAAGATTTTATTATGAAAATTTTAAAGCGTGAAAAGAGTTGAAAACATTTTGCTATGAACACCTTATTCTCATGGCTTAGATTTTTAGATATAGTGAACATTTTACTCTACATGCCTTGTCTCTATCTCTCTCCACTTATCAATCCATCTTAGTCTTTATGCATTTCAAGGTAAGCTTATTGATATTAATTTCATGGATAGTCCTTGGAGTGAAATATGAGTTTTTAAAAATTATTTTCCTACTATTGCTCACTTTTCATCTTTCACTATTTTACAGAAAGCTTCATAAGAAGGACACTCTTGTAAGATTTAATTGTAGTTTCTGCCATAATGGAGAAGCAATACTGAAAAAAATAGAGACCATACTCTGGAAGGCTTTGAATACCGGGGAAATTATAGCAAAATGTACCATGAATAGCCACATCCTTGGAATCAGGTAGATCAGACAATTAGTAAGTAACTGACCCTAGAAATAATATTAAACCTCTCTGAGGCTCTGTTTCCTCACCCGTCAAGTGAAGAGAGTATTACTTGTCTTATAGGATAATTGTGAGGATTAAGTAACAAGTATGTAATCTATCTGTCTTTTATAAATAAGATTTCCCAAAACAATAGTTTCATTAAAAATTCAGGAAAAAATTCCCTTCAAGGGGTTAGTGGTAGGGAAGAGACTTGATCTGACCTGGACTTCAGGTGACTTAATCTTGTAGGATTATGTGTGATGGATAAGAGTGAGGGAGAAAAAGTTATAAATAGGTTGGCTTGATTCAGTTTAGCAAACATTTACTGAGTATATACGAAATGCAAAGCACTAGCTAGATGCTTTGGGAATATAGAACAGAGTGACATCGTGACAGTACCACAAAGACTTGTCATGGCTAAAACAATGGTCAAAGAGCTATGCAACAGAGCAGAATCCATCCATCTATCCATCCATCCATCCATCCATCCATCCATCCATCCAATGAATATTTACTTTGCTCCTGCCCTATGCCAGGGCAGTCACGGTTCTAGGCGCAGAAGGTAAAGCATGGTAAAAACAAAGCAAAAACAAACTGGGGTGCCAGGGTGGCTCAGTTAGTTATGCTTTTGCCTTTGGCTCAGGTCGTGATCCTGCGGTTCTGGGATTGATCCCACTTTTGACTCCTTGCTCAGTGGGAATCCTGCTGCTCCCCCTGCTTGCGCCCTCTCTCTCTCTGACAAATGGATAAATAAAATCTTAAAAAAAAAAAAAACAGACAAAAATCTTTACCCTTGTGTAGCACACAGTCTAGGAGAGAAAACAGATAATATACAAATAAATGAATAATAAAATATACGTAGTAATAAGTACCTTGAAAAAAAATAAAACAATGTAAAGGAATAAAGCAGTGACAAGGGTGTTATTTTACATAGTCTCTCTGAGAAGGTACTGTTTAAACAGAGAACTGAAAAAGACTAAGAATTAAAGTGTGCTATAGGGCACCTGGGTGGCTCGGTCGGTTAAGATCTACCTTTGCCTCAGATTATAAACTCAGGGTCCTGGGATTGAGCCTTACATTGGGCTCTCTGCTCAGTGGGGAGTCCACTTCTCTCTCTCACTCTCCCTTTGTGCTCTCCCCCCACCTCTCGAAGTACATAAATAAAATCTTAAAAAAAAAATAAGTAAAGCATGTTACTTTCTGAATAAACAGATTTCAAGGCAGAAATAACTGAACTGGCAAAGACCCTTAGGCTGGAGGGGCTTGAAGAAACACTAGGGAGAGTAATGAAAGTGAGTGCAGCTTGTGGAGAGAGAACATGGCAGGAATCAGGTTGGGAAGATAATCTGGGCTCAGGTAGGATCATTTAGGCCTTGGTTAGGAGATCGACTTTTATTCTAAGTAACACGGGTATGCCTGTACAGACAGGGGGTAGGGGGCATGGGTAGGGCAAGTGAATAGAAACTAGGAGTCCATTGCAAACATCCAGGAGTTTCAGACCAAGATGGTAACAGGATATGGAAGTGAGAAGTGGTCTTATTGGGGAGATTATTAAGGCAGAGTCAAAAAGCTTTCTTGATGGATTGAATGTGGGGTTTGCATGAACGCAAGGATCAAGGATGACTCCAGGTTTTGACATGGAGTGATAGGAGTGCTTGAAGTTCATAGGAAAATAAGCAAAGTGTTATGACAGCATATAGGACAAGTAATTACTCACGACTGGGATTATCAAGGAAAGTTGGTGAGCATTGAAGGGTGAAAAACCTTCAGTTCAACAGGCACCTCTGGTGCAAAATTTAGAGAGGCCCTCACTCTCAGGGTGGTAGAAATGCAAGGCTGGCACCTGGGAGGGAGTGTTTTCCTTATCTTTTGCACCCTTGGGGGCCTTGTTTGTCTCACCCTAGTCCCAGCTCTGGTACTCAAAGAAGAGGTAAGTGTTCGTTCAGGCTGGAGAAATGGCAGGAGCAAAGAGAGGAAATATAAGAGGCTGGTGAAAAGATTGCTGCAATTCTCTGGACAAGAGAAGTTAAATTCCAGAGAAGCTTCTAGGCTCTTACGCCCAAGCGGCTTCCTATACCCACCCACCCCCGCCCCTGCTTTTTTGGGAGGCCCTAAGGGTAGCCTACTTGTCTTTCCTTTTTTATGTTGCTATTGCCTCTGCATCCTTTTGTCATTTTCTTTCACAAGACTGGCTGTAGAGATAAGTATGCCTTCCATAAATTCCTTCTTCCTCAGATATCCAGAGGCAAACAACCTGGTCCTTATGGGTTTTTTGGAATTTATCATTAATCACTAAAGAATCTTAATAAACATAGAGAAGCTTCAAAGTTAAGAAATTCCTAATATCCGGGGCTCCTGGGCAGCTCAGTTAAGCGTCTGCCTTCGGCTCCAGTCGTGATGATCCTGGGGTCCTGGGATCACGGAGCCCGCATTGGTCTCCCTGCTTAATGGGAAGCCTGCTTCTCCCTCTCCCACTGCCTGCCCCTCCCCCTCCTTGTGCTCATTCTCTCTCACTGTCAAATAAATAAAATCTTAGAAAAAGAGAAATTCTTAATATTCAAAATATATAAAGTGTTCGGCCAACTTCATAGCAAACAAAAACAAAAACAAAAACAAAACCCAAACAATCTGATTAAAAAGTGGGTGGAGGGGCTGAACGGACATTTTTCCAAAGACATGCAGATGGCCAACAGGTACATAAAAAAATGGTCAACATCACTAATCATCAGGAAAGTGCAAATCAAAACCACAATAAGATATCACCTCACACCTGTCAGAATGGCTGTTATCAAAAAGACAAGAGATAACAAATGCTGGCATAGATGTAGAGAAAAGGGAGCCCTCTCACACTATTGGTGGGAATTTAAGTTGGTGTGGCCATCATGGAGAACAGTATGGAGGTTCTTCAAAAAATTAAAAATAGGAATACCATATTATCTAGTGATCCCACTTCTGGAAATCGGTCTAATTTGTTTAAAAAAACGAAAACACTAACTCAAAAAGATATATGCACTTTCATGTTTTTTTGTATCATTATTTACAATAGCCAAGGAATGGAAACAATTCAAGTGTCCACTGACAGATGAATGGATAAAGGAAAGGTGGTGTATATAAACCATGGAATATTATTTAGTTATAAGTATGAGATCTTGCCATTTGTGACAGATGAATGGATCTTGAGGGCATCATGCTAAGTAAGTCGGACATAGAAACACAAATACTGTATGGCCTCACTTATATGTGGAGTTTAACCCCTATCTCCCCCCCAAGAAAACAAGCTCTAGATGCAGAGAACAAATTGGTGGTTGCCAGACAGAGGTGGGGTCGGGGGCAAGGACAAAATAGGTGAAAGGAATCAAAAGCTACAATTTTCCAGTTATAAAATAAGTAAGTCATGAGGCTGTAATGTACAGCATAGCAACTAGAATAATAATAATGTATTCCATATTTGAAAGTTGCTGGAATGCCTGGGTGGCTTAGTCAGTTAAGCATCTCCCTTTGGCTCAGATCATAATCCCAGGGTCGTGGGATCGAGTCCTGCCTTGAGCTTCTTCCTCAGTGGAGAGCTGCTTCTCCCTCTGCCTGCCACTTTCTCTGCTTGTTCCTTCTCTTTCTCTCTCTCTCTCATTCTCTCTCTGACATATAAATAAATAAATAAAAAGAGCTTTATTTTAAAAAATGTTGACAAGAGACTAGATTTTGAAAGTTCTCATCGTAAGAAAAAAAGTCTGTAATAATACACAGTGACAGATGTTAACTAGACTTATTGTGGTGATCATTTTGCAATATATACAAATATTGAGTCATTATGTTGTACATCTGAAACAAGTGTAAGGTATATCAATTATACCTCAATTAACCTCAATTTAAAAAGTTGTACTGGTAAAAGAAAAAGAGAATATTCTTAAAGTTTGTAACAGTCTTAGTTATGACTCCATGCCTAAGATGGTCATGAAACCTCTGGCAAAATCTCTGTATTAACTTGCTCAGGCTGCCATACCAAAGTACCACAAATTGGGTGGTGTAAACAACAGAAATTTACTGTCTTACACTTCTGCTGGAAATCCAGGATCAAAGTGTCAGCAAGGCTGATTCCTTCTAAAAGTTGTTAAGAAAAGTCTGTTGCATGCCTCTCTCCCAGCTTCTGATGGATGGCTGGCAATTTTGATGTTTTATTTGGTTTGTAGATGTATTACCCAATCTCTGTCTTTATCTTCATATAGTGTTTTTCCTGTGTGCACGTCTGTGTCCAAATTTGTCTTTTTTATAAGGACTTCAGTCATTGAATTAGAAGCCTACCCTACTCCAGTCCGAACTCATTCTAACTTAACTAATTACATCTGCAATGATCCTGTTTCAAAATAAGGTCACATTCTGAGGTACTGGGGGTTAGGACTTCAACTTATGAATTTTGGGAGGGCATAACTGAACCCATAACAACTTTCCTCCACATTTTTTAATCCCTGAAGATAGAGCATCAAATCGCCTCTTCTTTAACATACAAGCCTTAAGATCCTATCAGGCTAGTTTTATAGTCTTTCTTAAGGACAAAGAGAAGGCATTGAAACGTGCTTAGAGGGAGAGTAGACTCTGGAGGCACTGCCAGGTTCATGTATCTTGACTATACCACATACTAACAGTAGCATCAGGAAAAACAAAATCGTTTAACTTGTGTCTTAATTTTCTTTAATGTAAAATGAGGATAATAATAGTACTTAGCACATAAGGTTATAAGAATGAAACTAGTTAAAACATGTAAAGAGCTTAAGACTGCCTGGAATATCCTGAGCACTATATAAAGTTGCAATAAAAATGGGGGAGGGGATGTGATCAGAGTTCTATTTTTTAAAAGATTTTATTTATTTGAGGGAGAGAGAGTGAGCAAGTGAGAGAGAGAGAGAGAGAGAGAGAGAGAGAGAGCACGAGCAGGGGAAGAGGGAGAAGCAGGCTCCATGCTGAAGAGGGAGCCCAACATGGCCCTCAATCCCAGGACTCTGGGATCATGACCTGAGCTGAAGGCAGACACCTAACCCACTGAGCCACCACGGTGCCCCCAGAGTTCTGTTTTTATAGACCACTCTGATTAATGTGGGGGAAGACAGGATTGCAGGCAGGCCTAGTCCATGCAAAACCTGCCAAGTAACTAATAGAATGTTCCAGGAGAAGGATGCCGCTAACTACTAGATTGGAATGGGTACCTGTGGATAGAGAGCAAAAAACTGATTCAAAACTTATTTCATAGTAAAACAGAAAAAGTTTTAAAAATTCTATCAGGGTAGAATAATAGGGTTCCAATTTCTCCACATCCTTGCCAACACTTGTTTTTTCCTGTGTTTTTTACAGTAACCATCCTAAATGTATGTGAGGTGATTTCTCATTGAGGTACTGATTTGCTTTTCTCTGATTTTTAGTGATGTTGAGTATGCTTGTTGCCCATTTATCTACTGTGAGAAATGTTTATTCAAGTTCTTCGTCTGCTTTTTAAATTGGGTTTAGGGTTTTATTTTTGTTGAGTTGTAGGAGTTCTTTATATGTTCTGTATATTAACCCCTTATCAGTTATATGATTTGCAGATAATTTCCCTCATCCCAGAGGCTGGCTTTTCACTTTGCTGTTTGTGTCCTTTGATGCACAGAAGTTTTAAATTTTGATGTATTTCAGTGTATCTATTTTTACTTTTGTTGTCTGTGCTTTTGGTCATACCCAAGTTATTGCCAAATCAAATATCATGAACTCCTGGGTTTTTAATAAGTGTATTCTTGTTGTTCATAATGTCTAGCTAATCTAGAATAGCAAATTGAATTTATCTTTAGTCAGAAAGATTTTTAAAACATCAAATAGATTTATGTTAGTTATCTTTTTATAATTAATTTATAGTTTTCTAAGTTAGGGTCAAAAATTATGGCTCAGGACTAAGATTTCCATTCTTCAGAATTTGTTAAGATTTTCTTTGTGGCTTAGAAGATTTTAGTATTTTAAGTATTTTGGGACTTAGAGAAGAATGCATACGCTATGGTTTTGGAGTTCAAAGTTATCTGTATGTATCACATATGTGTTTTGTTGTGTTACCAAATCCTCTCCTTTCTATTTATTTTTGGTCCATGAGATCTGTCAAATTCTTAGAGAAAGGGATTTAAATGTTTAAAATAAATTCTTTTATTCCCATTAGTATTTTATTTAGGTATTTTGATGTTACATATTTGTACTTTGGAATTAGCAGATCAAGGTTTGAATTCCATACCCATCTACACTGTGTGACACTGAGGATACCTAATCTCTCTAAAGCCTTTGTTCAGCATCTGCAAAATATAAGTGTTAATTACAGTCACTCCATAGCTTGTAAGAATTCCTTGAGAAAATCCTTAGTTAAGTGGCTGGCATTTAGTGAGTGTTCAATAAATATTCACTGTTCCTTTTATTGTTCCTTTTATCAAAGTAAACTAGTCTTATTGTCCTACTTGGTGCTTACTTTTTAATCATGCATTTCACTTTGATCTTATTTTGCTGCTTTTGTTTCTTTTTGTCTGCATTTTATTGGAACTTTATTTGCCATCCACTTATTTTCAATTTTTCTGTGTTGTTTTATTACTGGTATTAGTCATAAGGAGAATAGAATTAAATTTTCTCTTGAATTTTCACTCTGATTTTTTGTCTTTCTATAGGAAGATTTAGCTTGTGTGATTTATTGTTATTAATGCTAAGAATATATTCAGACATCTTGTTTTCTGTTTATTATGCTTTATCATTTTTTCCTCTTTTCTTGACTTTTGTCATTTTGGTTAAGTTTTCTTTGTATGTTTTCCCTCCTCAAATAATTTGAAAGTTTCACAACCAAATATGGTCATTATCATTAAATTTTTAAAAATTGAACCAATATGTGCTTATGAATATAAAGAAAAAAGGGTACATATTCTTGCCTTATTCTCCTCCCCAAACACATTCCAGGGATCCATACCTCCCACATTTGTTCAAATAAACTGGAACTTTAAATCTAGACTATTTTTAATATTTAAATTTTTGCTTTCCTATGCTATGAACCCTGTGTTAATATGTACATTAGATTTTATGAAAACATTATCAATAATTATTTATTTTAAAAATTAAAATAAATAAAATAAAATAATTTTTATACTTTACTGGGTTTTTACTCTCCCTTGTTTTTTGTATGTTCTAGTTTCCTTTATATTGGATCTTTTATTTAATTGCAAGCAATGTCAAATGCATTGCAAAGAAACTTAATAGCAAGTAGAATTTCTGTTCTTTTTTTTTTTTTTAAAGATTTTATTTATTTTTTTGACAGACACAGATCACAAGTAGTCAGGGAGGCAGGCAGAGAGAGAGGAGGAAGCCAACTTCCTGCTGAGCAGAGAGCCCCACATGGGACTTGATCCCAGGATCCTGGGATCATGACCTGAGCTGAAGGCAGAGGCTTTAACCCACTGAGCCACCCAGGCGCCGAAGAATTTTTGTTCTTTTAACAGAACTCTGAAGCAAGTTTGAAACACAGCTTGATGAAGGCTTTAACTCTAGTTTTGATTTTCTCAAATCTGCCTTCTTCCTTATGTTATCTTCCTTTGTGTTATTGGGGTGGTTATAGCAATTTAGGCTTTGCAAAAGCACATCACACAGTGAGAATGGTAGAATTATTTTTCCTGAACCTTTAAATGAAGTATCGCCCTTTACTTTAATTGGAGTAGTCCAAAACAAACTTTGTGACAAGAAAATGCCATATGTACTCATTGATTTAGACCTTTATTATTGTCCATTCTTGATCCAATTACAAGACCAAGGCAAAGGAAATTATAGTGTGCACCAAAGTGTTACCCAATGGGAAAAGTATGGTGTGGGAGGCAACTAACTGTACTACAGCTTTGTCTGGAATTCTGACTGATATGGTTTTCCTTCATAATCCTTCCTTACAGTCCTATAAATACTTTTCTTATAATGTTGCAGATTAGATGTCAGAAGATGATCTAATTATTTTTAAGGGGAGGTCTGAAATATCACATAATTTTATTTTTATTTATTTTTTAAAAGATTTTATTTATTTACTTGACAGACAGAGATCACAAGTAGGCAGAGAGGCAGGTACAGAGAGAGAAGGGGAAGCAGGCTCCCTGCTGAGCAGAGAGCCCGATGCAGGGCTCGATTCTAGGACCCTGGGATCATGACCCGAGCCGAAGGTAGAGGCTTTAACCCACTTAGCCACCCAGGCACCCCACATAATTTTATTTTTTAACCCAAAAGCAGAAATTTCTCAAGGATATGTGTAAGTGTATCAAATAATCTTGCCCTTTCAAGCTGAATACAGAAATTTATATTTATCTCCAGATAATTTTCTTCTATTATCTGTTTAAATACTGCCTCTCCATTTTAACTCACATACAATAAAATTTAACCTTTTTAAAAAAGATTTTATTTATTTATTTGTCAGAGAGAGAGAAAGTGCAGGCACAAGTAAGGGGAGTGGCAGGCAGAGGGAGAAGCAGACTCCCAGCTGAGCAGGGAGCCTGATGCGGGACTCAATTCCAGGACCCTGGGATCATGACCTGAGCCAAAAGCAGACACTTAACCATCTGAGTTACCCAGGTGTTCCAGAATTTACCCTTTTAAAATGTACAATCCGGTGGTTTTTAGTATGTATATTCAGAGTTGTGCAACCATCACCACAATCAGTTTTAAAACATTTTCATCACCCCCAAAAGAAACCCAGACCCATTAGCACTTATTCTCCATTTCTCCCCAAACCTCCTACCCTCAGGTAGCCCCTAACTTACTCCCTATCTCTGTGGATTTTCCTACTCTAGATATTTTTGTATAATTGGAATCATAGAATATGTGGCCATTTATGTTTGACCTTTTTCACTTAGCATTATCTTCTCGAGGTTCAGCCATTTTGGAGCATGTATCACTACTTCCTCTTTTAAAAACAATGACTGAACAATATTCCATTGTATAGATGTAACATCTTGTTTATCATTTCATGGGTTGGTGCACATTTTGGTTATGTTCGCTTTTTGGCTACTATGGATAACGCTGTTATAAACATTTGTGTAAAAAGTTTTTGTGTGAATATTTCAAATTCTCTTGGGTGTATATCTAGGAGTGGGATTGCTGGGTCACGTTATAATTCTACTTAATTTTTTGAGGAACTGGTGAATCATTTTCCACAGTGGCTCTGCCACTTTACATTCATACCAGCAATGTATAAGGGTTCCAATTTCTCCATGTCTTTGCTCACATTTGTTACTGTATTTTTAAAAACAAATTTTAAAACTTCTTTCTTATTATGGTGAACTATATATAACATAAAATTTATAATTTTAACCATTTTTAAGGATATAGTTTTGTATAGTCTTGTGACATTAAATACCTTCACATTTTTGGGCATCCATCACCATCATCCATCTGTAGGACTTTCTTTATGTCTTACTCTAACCTTAACCTTAACTGTACCTATTACACAATACCTCCACATCACTTCCCCCACCTTGGCCCCAGCCCAGCCACCATTTTACTTTCTGTCCCTATGAATTTGGCTACTCTAGGTACCTCAGAGAAGTTGAATCATACTCTATTTGTCCTTTGTGACTGGTTTATTTCGCTTAGCATGATGTCTTCAAGGTTCATCCATGCTGTTGTATGTCAGAATTTCCTTCCTTTTTAAAGATGAATAGCATTCCATTGTTATTTTCTGTTTTGCTAATGGCTGTTCTAATGGGTATAAAGTGATATTTCATTGTGGTTTTGATTTATATTTCCCTAGTGGCTAATTATGTTGAACGCCTTTTTGTATGCTTATTAGCCATTTGACAATCTTCTCTGGAGAAATGTCTGTTCAAATCTTTTGTCTATTTTTCATTTGGATTAGTTGTCTTTTTATTGTTGAGTTGTAAGAGTTCTTTATATATTTTGGATAATAGATTTTTTTTTTTCCAAAGAAAGGTCCGCTTTTTTTTTTTTTAAGATTTTATTTATTTATTTGACAGACGGAGATCACAAGTAGGCAGAGAAGCAGGCAGAGAGAAAGGAGGAAGCAGGCTCCCCGCTGAGCAGAAAGCCCAATGTGGGGCTCGATCCCAGGACCCTGTGATCATGACCCGAGCCAAAGGCAGAGGCTTTAACCCAATGAGCCACCCAGGCGTCCCTGTATAATAGATTTTTATCAGATCTGTAATTTACAAATCTCCCACACTGTGGGTTATCTTTTCACTTTTTTAATACTAGCCTTGGTGTACAAAAGGCTTTTTAAAAAAATTATTTATTTATTTGAGAGAGTATGCATGGGGATGGTGCAGAGGGAGAGGGAAAAGGAGAAGCAGACTCCCGCTGAGCTCAGAGCCCAATTTGATGCTCTATCCCAGGACCTTGAGATCATGACCTGAACCGAAGTCAGACGCTCAACCAACTGAGCCATCTAGGTGCCCCTGATACACAAAAGCATTTGATTTTATGAATCAATTTATCTTGTTTTCCCTTGTTGCTTGTGCTTTTGGTGTCATGTTAGGAAACCGTTGCCCAATGCAAAGTCAAAGAACCCTGTAAATAGAGTTTTAGACTTTCATCTTTTACATTATATTTAAGATCCATTTTGAATAAATTTTTATATCTGTTGGAAGGTAGATTATTTTGATACCCTTGTTGAAAGTCAATTAACCATAGATTCATGGGTTCATTTCTGGACTCCAAATTCTATTCCATTAATTTATATGTCTATCTTTATGTCAGTTCCACTGTCTTTTTTTTTTTTTTTAATTTATTTGTTAGAGTGAGAGAGAGAGAGAGAGAGAGCACAGTCAGGCAGAGTGGCAGGCAGAGGCAGAGGGAGAAGCAGGCTCCCCGTGGAGCAAGGAGCCTGATGCAGGACTCAATTCCAGGATACTGGGATCATGACCTGAGCCGAAGGCAGATGCTCAACCGAGTGAGCCACCCAGGCATCCCAGTTCCATTCTGTCTTGTTGTAACTTTGTAATGAGGTTTAAAATTGGAAAGTTCATTCTTCCAACCTTCTTAATTTTTATTTTTTTATTTTATCTTTTCAAAGGCTTTATTTATTTGAGGGAGAGAGTGTGCACATGAGCATTGGGGAGAGGCAGAGGGAGAAGCAGACTCCCTGCTGAGCAGGGAGCACCACGTGGGGCTCCATCCCAGGACCCTGAGATCATGACCTGAGCCGACAGCAGATGCTTAACTGACTGAGCCACCCAGGTGCCCCTGACCTTCCTAATTTAAAAAAAAATTGTTTTTACTATTCTGAGTCTCTTGCATTTCACTACAAATTATAGGGTCAGCCTGTCATTTTCTGCAAAAACAAAACAAGACCAAAAAAACCAGCTGGAATTTTGACAGAGGTTGTGTTGAATCTAGATCAGTTTGGAATTTTTAGATACCTTAAGAATATTAACTCCAACAACACATGATATGTTTCCATTTATTTAGGTCTTTAGTTTCTTTTAAGGGTGTTTTGTTGTATACTACAAGATACATATTGTATATCACAATGATATTAATATATAACACTTATTCCATCTTTTTTAAAAAAAGATTTATTTATTTGAGTGAGAGAGAGAGAAGGGAGAGGGGCAGAAGGAGAGGGAGAGAGAGAATCTTCAAGCAGACTCCTTGCTGAGGGTGGAGTTCAAGATAGGATTGGATCTCAGGATGCCAAGATCATGACCTGAGCTGAAATCAAGAGTCAGATGCTTAACCAACTGAGCCCCTCAGGTGCACCATATCATCTATTCCATCTTGCTTCTAAAACTTCCAACATATGAATTTGGATCTCCTGGATCTTTTAAGAATATTTATCTTCTCTTCCATATTTTCTACTTTTTTGTTGTTGTTGTTGTTCTGCATATTGGAAGGATTCTTTGAGATGGTCTTATAATTAATTAATTCAGTTTTCAGCATGATCTTTTCTTCTATTAACTGCTTCTGTCTGTAGTCTTTTCAACTTAAAATATTCATGTATTTTTAAATTTCTGAGGATATTCTGGTTCTCAGATTGCTCTATTTTCAACCTGTCCTTATCACTCTTTAAATTTCACTAAGAACATGAACAGATTCTTTAAAAATGTTTTCTCCTATTTACTGTATTAACTCCATTTTAGTGAGTGATATCTGCTTTAATTTGACCTCTTCTTTCAAACGATTGATTTCCTCTTAATGATTAGTGATATTTTTTGTCTGCTCGTATTTTTAAAGGAAGATCTAGATCACTCATGGCTGGTAACTGGCATCCCATCTGAAATTAGAGAGACCACCTTTCAATTCCCCACAATGAGTCTTTTTTTTTTTCCTTAAGATTTTATTTATTTATTTGACAGAGATCACAAGTAGGCAGAGAGGCAGGCAGAGAGAGAGGGGGAAGCAGGCTCCCTTCTGAGCAGAGAGCCTGATGTGGGACTCGATCCCAGGACCCTGGTATCATGACCTGAGCCAAAGGCAGAGGCTTAACCCGCTGAGCTACCCAGGCGCATCCCCACAATGAGTCTTATCCTCTGAGGATGGTGGTACTAAGTTGGAATTTGGTTTCCCTCAATGAACTGGTCCCCAGTAGGAAAGTAGTGCCCATCTTCCTCCTCGGAGATAATGGTTGATGGTACACAGGATGCTGAGTCACCAAGCTTCAAACCTTAAGTTGAGAGAAAAAGGTACAGAGAGAGGAAGCAAGGGAATAAAGTATTGGAAACTACGTCCAGGAAAGAACTTTGGGTGTGACTGTTGGCACATGGAACTCAATGGAAGCAAATAAATATGAAGTCTACTATATGTCTGAGGCAACTGCTTTGTCAGATAAGCCACAAGTTTGGCCTTAAAAACCTTTAATTGTAAAAGAACTCTCAGGACCCCAAACTTGTACTGCCAGGAAATGAGCTAGGAAAACTGTGAAGTCTCCAAGGAGGGAGTACATCCCCATGCCCACTTCAGATGTGGCCATGAAGGATATTGAACAAGAAAGAGTCTTCCAGAGTGTGGAACAAGGGCTACAGAAATTAATGCAGAAGGGTGTACATCCTTGAAAGCAGAACCAGGACATAATCATAGAACTTCTCCCATTGCGGAGATGGCGGATCATCACAATAACAACTTGGAAGGATTCTATTATTTATAAGGATCCTAACTGTTGTGAATCTCATATTTTTCACTGAATTTGAATTCTGATGCAGAATATCTATGGAGAAGCATTTGGGAATCATTGTCACAGAGAACAGTGGAGGGATCTGCAGCAGTTAACATTTTATAGTTTGCCAGGTACTATGCATTGTCAAAATCCACGTAGCTCCTCTCTGAGGTATGTACTATTGTGATGTTATTCTACAGATGGGGACACTAAGCTGGAATCAAGTAACTTGGTCAAGGTTACATAATAGGTAGGTCTTGGAGCCAGGATCCAGAGTGCTCACGCAGCCCTATCATATTTTATAATCACAGAAGTCTATTGGGCATGATGGGTAATATATAAACCCAGGAGAGATTTATATACAAGCAGATAAATTCAGGGAAAGGGAATGTATTATCTAATAAAGGAGACATTAAAATGTTTTCAATCCAGAAAGAGATTAGTATCACTAACTTTCAACCTTGTTAGAGACTTGTTTTGTTTTTTGATGAATCTTAGTTCCCACTATACCATCTGGCTCACAATACGGGTTCAATAAATATATATTGAATGAATGAAGAATGAATACCAGAGCTCTATAATGTTAATCTAAGGTCCTTGAACAATTCTGCCAAATTTGCTTTTACATCTCCAGAGCCTAGCGTGCTTGGCACTCCACAATGGTCCTTCAACTAAACTGAAAGAAAATTGCACTGTGGTTTTGCTTTAAGGCTGCTCATTGTTGCGAGTTTCCTTATCTTTAAAGTGGATGGTGACCCTCTCCCCAACTCTACAGAGCTTGTGAGGGATTGAGTTTTTCCAAAGTTTCTCTCACCTGCTTTAACCTCTTGTGAGCTTAGTTTGTATTCGCAAGGTTAACTTGAAATCTCAGGTTTCTACTAACTCATTTCCACATGTATGTCTAGTTCTCATGGTGAGTGTGGATTCCTTCTTGATATGTTGAGCTATACTGTTAATCATCTGCATCTCTCTATGCTATAGTTGTTTAAAAACCGTATTGATTTCATTTACTAAGCCTGTATTGTGTGCTAGATCCAGAACTGTGGGAATACAGCAGTGATTGAAAGCCGTGTTTCCTGCCCCTGTGGCACATTAAAAGCATTTCTATGTGATTTTAAAGACCTGACAATAGGGATTCGATTGTAAAACAAACCAAAAAACCATTTCTGCTTCTTATCACCACAAGGAACAAAATGATTTTAAAGAAAATGGCAGTTGAGCGTCTCTTCCCAGTGGAGGAGGGAGAGAACACAAATGAAACCACAAACAAATTGCTTGCTTTTGCTAGTCATAATTGAACTTAAGTTATTTTCTGGTGATTCCACACTTCTGGTCAATTCCCTTTGGATCGACCAAAAGAGAAGGGTGTGTGTGGGGGGAGGGGGTATTACATTTCGGTTCTTTAAAAAAAAAAAAATACAAGACAAGCAAAGGAAAGGTACTGACTTAGAGATCATAGAGATCATATGATATCTACTTTAATTGAAGTTGTCTTTAAACTATAATTGACAATGATACCGTAACAATAGACTGATAAGCAACCTGCGCAAGACTGGGTGCCGCTCTAGCTTCCTTATTTCCACCAACGTGCTGAGCTACCCGGGGCTATACTTGCCCCCAAGACACTAAAAGTAGACCAACTTCTCTTTACCTAGACTCTTCTGCCACATCCAGCATGGAGCTGTTTCTTCCAGAGGGTGGGCAGTTCAGTAAAGGAGTCTAGTAGCTTATCTCTGGCAACAATGACAGTTTTTAAAATGGAACTGCATCTCTACTAACAGAAACCACCAGCTGTGAAAAGTGGAGCTCAATCTGTCACTATAGGCCGGCCGAGCATCTCTTGAGAACGTTTGTTCCCGGCGCACCCGTCATGGTCCAGGGCCTGCTGGAAGTGGCTGCGGGTGGGGCGGACGATCCCTCCTGATCCCGGAGGCTCGGGACAAGCCACCGCGAGCAGGCAGCCTCCCCCAGCGCCCGGCCGGGGTCCGCTGGCGGGGGGGCGTGCTTATCCAGGAGGTGCAAAATTTGGCTCTGGCCCGGAGCTCCCGGGTTTGTTTAGTTTTGTCCGCGTCCTGCTCCCCACCCTACCCCCCTTCGTGAAAAAGGCCAAGGGTTTTTGACCCACCATTGCCCAGGCCGAGTTCACACTAAGGCCCTTTAGCCGCCGTCCTGCGGACAGAGAAAGCAATCGCGCAATGAAGCGAGAGCACTCTGTGAATGAACGCGGAATCCGCGAGAAAATAATATTTATTCCTGGCTGAGCGCGTCAGCCGCACTCTGGGGGGCAATCCTCTTTCCCAGAACATCCCCTCCACACCACCACCCTCCACACCCCACAGTGGCCACACACATCATTTGGGCCGTAGAGTTTGGAAATGGAGGCGTGAGCACAGGGGACTGAGGAGGGGAGGGGGCGTCGTTGGAGAGGGTAGGGGGGGAAATGTCCTCAAGGAAGACCTCAAGGAGGTCCCCCATCGCGCCCACTGTCCTCAAGGAGGGCAAAGGAGCCCTAAAGACCACTCGCGGGCGCTAGGGCTGCAGGAGGCCGAGAGGCGGGGCGGGGGGAGGGGGCGCGGGGGTCCCCGCCGCGGAGATTCTGGGGAAGCGGGAGGGGCAGCACCTGAGGAATCCGCCTCCGGCCGCGGCAGCCGCAGCCTCGCTCCGCCCCGGGGAACTGAGCGCGCGGCTAGCGCGCCTGCCAGAGAGACGCCAGCCACCGGCGGCGCTAGCACCTCGAGGGCGGCCGGAGCGAGCGCAGCGCAGCCCTGGGACCCGGACTGGGGGTGGGGAGACGAGCCCCGGCCGAGGCGTGGGCCACCCCCTGGTCCTCTGCCCTAGCGCCCCGCCAGGGCCAGGTGAGCAGCTGCGGGGACTCCGGGGCGCGGGCGCGGGGAGGCGGGGAGGTGAGAGGTGGCGAGCCGGACGGGAGCGCACGCCTCTGCCGGGCAGGAGCTGCCCTTTGGCGGGCTGTAGACACCCTGTCTGCGCGGGGAAGCTCTGCGGCTGACTTTTTCTGGAGGACTGGGAAGGCGGAGCGGGTGTGTGAGCGCCCCTGTGTTTGCGTGGCGAGGGCAGGCGCCAGTGGCAGCCTCGGATCCGAACCCCTTCTCCCCGCCGCCTTGCGTCAGCCCTCAGAGGGGACCGAGCCCGTGCGGTCCGCGCCCGGAGGCCAGAGGCCTGTCACCGCGGGCTCTTCTCGCCGCCTTTGTGGCGGGAGCGAGGAAGCCCGAGCGTGGGATGGGAGAGGCTACGGCGCAGCGGGGAGCGCCGAGGCAGAGGCGGCGGGGGGCGCGCCGAGGACCGGTCTCCCCGAGCCTAAGGGGCTTGTGAGGGGGTAGCCCGGCGGTTGGAGGGCAGGCAGGGAGGCGCGGAGGTGACGGGGGGTGGGGGGAAGGATGGAGAGAGCTCAGCTTGGGAAAGTTGAGAGCGTCCAGCGGTGGCTGGGCGGTCGCTCAATGTCCATGGGTTTCTTTTCTCCACATCCAATGTCACTTCGTCACCAGCGCGCGCGCGTCTCCAGCCATCATTTCCATTTTTCTGTGAGTGGTGGAGGACCACTTTTAATCTGAATGAGACACAAAGGGTTGTGTTGACAGTTGACCCTGACACAAGTAGACAGCGAGGTGAGGTAGACAGCGAGGCAAGGGTGATGATGAGGCAGTTTGTTAAAGTAAATCAATTCCCTTAGTCCCTCTTCCGAGCTCTCCATTAAAATAAATTATCTGTATAGATTCAGTTCATGGGGCTTCTACGTTAAATCGAGCCCATGTAAGGTCCAGAACGATTCATCTGCACGAGAACAGCTGCTGCCTCCAACTGAGGTGGACGGATCCTGGAGAAACTCATTCAGTCATACTCCTTTCCTGTATGAACGTGACTGTCACAAGGTCCTTATCCACCTTACCCTAACTCCTCAGTCTCCAATTCAAAAGACAGAAACCAAAATTTCACTTCTATTTTTCACACCTTTAGAGCCCTCTCCCCCCCAAATCCCACTTAAATCTCATATTAAAACCTAGCTATTTGAATATGGGGAAGAGGTTTTCTGCAAAACATTTTTAAATTAAATGACCCCTTAAAAACCTCTCATCCCTCAGAACATTCTCTTATAGTTTAGATCCTGGAATTCTGCTTTGAGTTTTGTGACTGTTCTTTTTCTTTCTGAAAATTTCTACGTGATTTTACAAGTTGCAATACTGGAAAGTTTTTAAAAGAGAAAAAACGTTGAAATAGTTGTTTCATTGAAAATGTTTATGATAGAATTATGTGAATATAGGCATGTGTTTAAAGGGACATTTCTTTCTTTTTTTTTTTTTTTAAGAAATAAGTATTTATTTATTTATGAGAGACAGAAAGAGAGAGAGGCAGAGGGAGAAGCAGGCTACCTGAGGAGCAGGGAGCCTGATATGGGACTCGATCCCAGGACCCTGGGATCATGATCTGAGCTGAAGGTAGATGTTTAACCATTTAACCGACTGAGCCACCCAGGTGCCCTAAAGGACATTTTAAATTAATATTGAAAAGTAATGTGCATAGGGTTAAGAGTTTCACAGTGTAAAGTAAGTTTTCCCTTTCCGACTCCATAGCCCCAATGCCCTCCTTCCCAGAGGCAATTCTTGTATATTCTTCTATACATCTTCTATTTAAATGGAATTAAATTATGAAAATAAAGGATGAAAGGAATGTAGTATAAGACTGAACTACATATCAATGGTGATGACTATGTGATACCCACTCATGATGACTTCAGAACCTCTTATTTAGCCTAAGGCACTTATTGCAGTGGAAGATGAGTTAGAATGCTAAAAATCTTGAAACAAATATACTGTGGAAAGCCGAACTGTTAAAGGATGATCTCTGCCTCTCCCCCCACCATCACTGGTTTCTCTACACTGTTTTTTTGTTTTGTTTTGTTTTGTTTTGTTTTTAGATTTTATTTGTTTATTTGACAGAGATCACAAGTAGGGAGAGAGGCAGGAGGGGGGGTGGGGGTGGGGGGGGAGCAGGCTCCCTGCTGAGCAGAGAGCCTGATGGGATGGGATGGCAGGGCTCCACCCCAGGACCCTGGGACCATGCCTGAGCCAAAGGCAGAGGCTTTAACCCACTGAGCCACCCAGGTGCCCCTCTACACTGTTTTTAATAACCTTTAAAAAATTTTTTTTCTTCCATTTTGGAGCTCTTTATGAAGTAAAGGACGAGCACTGTAACTAACTATGTCCAGGGAAGTATATTATCAGAAGACATTGAAAAGACATATGTATACACTCCCATTGACATAACATAATACAGAAATTTAGTGATAAGGGAGAAATATGAAAGCCAAGTTTAAGATATTTGAGCACATCTAGTTCCAGGCTTGCACTTATCATAGACTAGCTAAATGAACTAACTTTCTTAGAAATGCTTTTTCCCCCCTCAGTTAAATAAACAAATTGAACTACTTGGTTTCTAAGGGTCCTTTTAAATCCCAAATTTTATTATTAAAATAGCACTTCCATAGATGTTCTACGATTGACTAAGGATAACCAGTTGGACCTGTGTGTACTAGAGAGTAGAGTGACAAAAAATTTCCTGATTTGTAGATTCATAACAAGGAAATTAGAGGGGTTTAAACTACATTCCTGTTCTTACGAGATTGATATCATTGAAGAACAGCTACTTCACTTTCCCATAAAATGTCTGTTTATGTTATTGATAGAGGCCAAACCCTAAGCTGAATGGGACTCTCTCTGTGTATCACCTTGTATGGCTAAGGAGAGCGAATTTTCTTCATAGCTCATGGTGCCATTTTTAGGGAAATTACTCTTACCAAACTCTTACTTTTCTTTTTGGTACTCTTATTTTTTTCTTTTCACTTGTGTACTTCAAAAGAAGTTGACATAATTTACTTAGTAATTCTCACAAGCATTTAGAATGTGAATATCCCTACAGCTGGTTTATTTACTTTATAAGTATTCACTTAGAGATCATGTTCTTAGTAGGAAACTTTTCTGTTCTCTAAGACACCTGCAAACTCTGGGCTGATGATCCCTGGATGGGTTCAGGGAGCTGAGAAGTGATTGCAAGGTTATGAAAGTAAAAAAGAATTAGTTGCTTTTGGTCACTGTATATGATCTCAATTAAGTTTTTTTGAAAGTACTCTGTAATAAGTCAGAGAAAGACGAATACCATGATTTCTCTCTTATGTGGAATTTAAGAAACAAAACAGATGAACATATGGGGGAGGAGAGGGAAACAAACCATAATAGACTTAAAGATAGAGAACAAACTGAGGGTTGTTGAAGGGAGGCAGGTGGGGGATGGGCTAGATGGGTGATGGGTACTAAAGAGGATACTTGTTATGATGAGCATTGGGTGTTGTATGTAAGTAATGAATCGCTGAATTTTACTCCTGAAGCCAATATTGCACTTTGTTAACTAACTAGAATTTAAATAAAAATTTTAAAAGAAAAAAATATGTATATACTGTAAATGGTGATTGCGAAAATCATTGATGTTAAGAAGTCACATACTTTAGAGCTTCAGACATTGAATAAGTCTTTAATATGAATAAATTATTAGTGAAGTTTTAGGAATGTTTGACTGGGATGATAAGAATATAAACTAGGAGAATGAGTTTGTAAGGTAAGGTGCTTAGAGTAATCTTGATTGACAAGAGTGACAAAAGTAAAAGAAAATTAAGTTCTAGCAGAAAGTTCTAAAATGGTAGTAGTTTTTATTTCTTCCAGCTCCATTCTCAGTCTTTCCATATGAATATATATTTTTATAAATGTCTTATCATGTTACAGATACATTTCTGTCCTGATTTTTTATCAACATTTTAAATAATTTACTCCCTATTATTTGTAGTAATTTTTTAATAGTTTATCCAATTAATGTACCATAATTTACTTAGCCCTTCCTCTACTTGGGAATTTTCCAGTATTTAAAAATAATATGATGACTGTCTTCATGAATGTAACTTTCTTCTCCTTCCTTCCTTCCTTACTTCCTTCGGACTATTTCTTCAGAGAGGCAGTATGGTGTAATTGTAAATGGGTGGACTCTAAAATTAAAGATTCGGAGTTCAGAACCTCACTCCATCACTTACTGGCAAAATTATTTATAAATTTTTTTTCTCGGAACTTTTGCTTCTTGACTTAAAATGGGTATGCTAATAGTTCTCTACAAGGTTAAGATAGAAAGCAATAGCATGATAAAAACACAAGTAAATGTTAGCTCTTATTTTTAATAGAACATTTCCAGATTCCTGGTAATTTCCAAATTACTTTCCAAAAGGATTATATAATTTGTACTGCCATTAACAATCTATGTGCATGCTTACGTCATTTTAAAACATTTATGTTATTGTGACTAATTTGATCAATGTAAAATTGTATCCCTTTGTTTTGATTTGTATTCCTTTGATCTTGTGCAAAGTGAGAGGTGTTTTTTTCAGCAGTATTGCTACCTTTTTCTAAATGGAGTGGTAGACATTTCACCACCTCAGTCATTTTGAGCTGGACTATGAGATGGGCATATAGGACAGGTCAGTTACACTGTTAATGAAGACTGAATCGAATGTTCCAATAGTTTCTTTCAAATTAATTGTAGTTTTTTGTTTGTTTGGTTTTTTCTATTTTCAGTCTACGGTAACTGTTATTAGTTATTATTATTTTGAATCTTAGGAAAGTAGCTGCTGAAGTTAGTAATATATCAATTCTACCTAAGTGCAAATGTAGTCTTCTCTTTTTTCCCCTATAGGGGCTGATTTATAATTAGCATTATTGTGATCACAATTTGGTGAATTTTTACTAAGAATGCTTTTCAAAACTTGGGGGGAAAGCCAGAGAGAAAGTTTCATGAGCCCTAATCGTGGTATCTTTTGGCTACAAATGGATAATGAAGTTATTCCTTCTGACTTGAGTTCTTATATAGTCAAGGTAATTTAGACTACACAAAAGCATGCCCTTGTAAGTTCTGGAGTTCCAGCAGCCCTGATATTTCTGGCAAACACACACCCAATGTGGATAACAGCAGCTCTTTGTGCTGCTGAGCCCCAGGAGGGCTCCCTATTGTGTACTCTTCCTTCCCTCCCATTCTTGACTGACTGGTGATAGCAACTCCTCCAAGTCCAGATGTGAAGCTCCCACAGGGACTCCTCTCTTCTACCCAACTCTGTATTTACCCCTACTACCTACCCCTTCAGCGTATTTGCTTTCACTTTATGATGTGGAGATTCAGTATCTTTTCAAGGTTGTGGTTTCAGATTTTATTTTTTTAATTTTCTATGCTTTATGAGTGTCTTCAACAATCCATAGGGTAGAGACTATAGGCATGATTAACATAGATTAACATATAATCAAGCACTTGATATGTGTTTGTTGCTGTGAACCATATCTTATATGGTCTTTTCTCTTCCTGGGCATGGTTCTATTTTTATGGTGCCAGTTGTAGCCTGGATTGCTATGTTTGCCTATATTACCCAGTTTGGGAGTTAGGAAACCTGCTTGTTCTAGCTCTTTTAATTTCTTATGTATTTGGGTAAATTCTTAACTCCTGCGCCTTATTTTTCTTATATAAAATGGAACTCTTAGTTATTGCTCTAATTATCAACTTTCTACACAGGATTGTTATAAATATAAAAAGAAATAATAAATGTGGACATGTTTTGGGAAGAAAGGATATATAAATTCATTAACAACAACAACAAAAAGGTTGTTAATATTACACATTATCACTATGCTTCAGGAGTGTCCGTACCTTTGAGAAAACTTCACTTCAATGTAGAGCTGCACTTGGAGCTTGAAGTTAGATGAAAATTCTTGGGGCCCAACCCAAACTATTCAATCAGAAACTCTGGGGACAGGGCCCACTGATCTGTATTTTAAGAACCATTCTGGTGCTGAACCACTGCTTTAGGGAGTAGGAAATGTCAACAACCACTAGAAAAGTATTTTTCTGTTAAATATTAATTATAAAATAACCTAGAAATTTCATAACATCACTTTAGCATGCCAAGTATGAAATGAAATTTAGCCATTATTATTAGCTGCTGTTTGCCTTTTAATCTCTCAGAATTGAACTCAGAATAGTTGTAAACTCAGGTGCCTGTAGGGGTCAAGTAGATAATCTGAGTGAGTGAAGCAAACACCTGTAAAATCATATGGGCTAACAGGTTCTGGTGGACAAGGAAGTCTGAAGGCAGTAGATTTCTAAGACTTCACTGATTTTTTGTCCCATGGGACTGTGTGTCACTGTTGCCAGATGATTTCATTTTTCAAATGGAGCTGAAAATTCATATTTTTTTCTGAAAATTCATATTTTTAAATGAATTTAAATGTTGCCAAGAAATTGTAAGAAAACAGAGGCCCAACAAAACAAATTTGGAAAGCAAGATAATTTCCAGCCTCTCAGTTAATTAACATGGGTGAAAATATTTGCATTTGAATGAGTATGATGACAGAAGAAACAGCTCTGTTCAACATTATTAGTGAAGAAATACTTATGAAAACCACACACTTTTAAACTTATGAAGATTCAATAGATAAACAAAATCTAGTGTTGACATTGGGGTAAAGATTGGTCACTGTTACACAGTAAGAGTGAAGGCAAATACTTATAGCTTTTCTGGAGAGCAATCTGGCATCATGGATAAGACCTAAATGTCTCTTCTTACCCTGTCCAATATGGTTGTGCCTTGCCACATGTGGCTATTTAAGTTTACATTAATATTATATAAAACTAAAGATTCAGTTTCTCAATTGTGCCAATCATATTTCAAGAGCTTAATAGCTGCATGTGGCTAGTGGTTACCACATTGGACTGTGAAGACATAGATTTCTATCGCTGGAGGAAGTTCTGTTGGACAGCTTTGGTTCAAACTCTTTGTGTCAAATTTCCCTCCTAGGAATTTGCTAGAAAGAAATAATTAGACAAATGAGCAAAGGAATATAACAAAAATATCACCAGAATCATTATTTATAGAGCAAAAAAATTAGAAACAAACTAAACCTCATGGTTTTATTAAAAATTAAGTTGCAATAAATATCCATGATATATAGATAAATAAAAAATATTCTTATCATAGTATCATTTCATTTATTTGGGTAGATAGCTTAAGCACACAGAGATTAGAGGAATGATTTTTCTCTTCTGACATGCATGAGTAGAATGAGGCTTTCCCTCTTCTAGCCTGCAGCTCTTCTTATACATAAAACAGGCTGGCTTTCACTAAAACGTGGGCAGAGGCACTTGATAACTCTCCAGGCTCTATCAGTATCACGTGGGTTCCTCTTAGAAATTCAGAATCTCAGGCCCCCCTCCACGCCCATTGAATCATCAGAATCTCTGGCAGGGCCCAGGAATCTGTATAAACAAGCTGTCCACCTTCTGTCTGTATTTGCCTCCTATCGCTGAATGTTTCAGGCTTCATTTGTTTTGTCTTGGACAAGTGAAACCTTTTTGAACTCTGTTCAAGTGCCATTCTAGATACTGAGGATACCACAGTGAAGAAAACTAACAAATTTTCCTGCTCTTATGGGAATCAAACAATAAGTGAGAGAAAATGAGCAAGCCGTTGTATTTTAGATTGCAAGAAGTGCCAGAGAGGAAGATGAAGCAGCAAAGGGAATTAGAACGTGAGATAGGAGCTGTGATTCTCTATAAGGCATAACTGAGATGTGACACCTGAGTGAGTCCTCAAGTCTGTGTGAATCATTGGAAAGTTGAGAGGAAGAGCATTCTCACCTGTTGTGGGAGGGGTAGCAAGGAGGCTGCAGCCACTGAAGGGAAGGGGAGAGGCAAGCGAGGGAGGGAGTGGGGGATTAGGTCAGAGAGGTAGTCTAGATCTTCTGACTTCAAAATTCTTTGTTCTCTCTAGTGTACCACACTTCTCAAATTCTTTGGTTAATCAGTTTGTAAAGAGATCAGACGTCCTTAAATGCGCTGTTCTTCAGTGCGATCTGTCAACACCTGCCTTACTTGCCCGGGGTGCTTGTTAAATGAGGATTATTGGTCTCTTAACCTATTGAATAAGAGTTTCTGGGGTGGGACCCTGGATTGTGCATTTTAACAATCTTCCCACGTGATTTTATGGACATAAGAATCTTAGAACCACTTCTCACAATTATCATCCTGTGCATTTAGTTTTTATAGAGGAGGAATGCCTAAAATTGTCACCACTGTAGAAGTCATGAAGAGAAGATGTAATTGGTGTAATGTCTCATTTATTTCTTATTTTTAAACCAATTAAACCAATACCACTTACAGTAAGTCTATGTCTATATCTCTACTGGAATATTCAGGGAACTCGGAGACCATTACTCTCATTCTGACCCACCATAGAGGGTGGGTGAATCTTTTCACTTCAGAATTGTATCTCCCCCTCATCCCATCTGTTCTGTTTTTTTTTCAAAAGGGTCAATTCAAATGTATTTGATTTTTTCATCGTGTCTGCTCTCTTTTTCCCTCTCTCTCTTTCTTACCTCTTGTTTTTCTTCCCTTCTTAAAATCTAACCACCCTAAATTAAATACCATTAATGTTTTGGTGGTAATTCTTTTACACACATATTCAGTATATTTATATATATTCACCAAAACAAATAATTTTACATCATGGGGTCATATTCTGTTTTTCAAAAAACTATAGTCACATCTTTTAAAAAATTCAGGGAGCCTAAATTCCCTCTTTTCCCTCCCCTTTAGCCCAACAGTATGGAAAATCTGCTGTTTCTTTTGTTATAACTTTTTCCATGATCATGTAACCTTATATTGTATGTTTTCAGCATCTTATATATACTGTCATACTTTATATACGTAATCTATCATTACATATGTATTAAAAATCATGTCTCTTTTTTTACTTAATAAAACACAGGGATATATTTCTAAGTCAACTGGCATAGCTTTTATTTATTCTTTTAATGACTACATGATATTCTGTAGTATATGTATTTTTTCCACAGTTAAACACCTATTACTTTATTGAAGGACATTTATTTTAACTAAACAGAAGATTCAGGTTCTTTAGGTCATTCTCTGCCATGCTTAGCTTGATGGCATTTGTCTTCCATCTTGTCTTTTCATTACCCCAAGGTGTCAGTGGCACACCCAAACCTCACACAGTTTTAACTAGAGTCTGTAAAATGTTCTTTTACTTCAGGCTAAAATCTTTTTGAAAGAGTTTACCCACATACATAGATGTCCCAAATTGCATTGGCCAGAATTTACCATGTGCTCATGTGTAAACCAGTCACTGATAAGGAAAAGGGAAATACCATGACTGGTACAGAATAACCAAGATTCACCCCAGAGCCTGGGGAAAGGTCCACTCTCTCAAGTAAGCATGTAAAACTTCTGGGGTTGTTCATATTGAAGATTAGGAATGGCTCAATTAGGCAACTAGCAGTATGTACCATGAAATCCAATTTCCTTCAAGGTTCTTCATAATCTGACCTCATGATAATATAATATAAAACCTCTGTTTTAGACAAGCCAATCGGTTGTCTCTCCTGCTTATATATCCTACTCATGTACATTCCTACTATGGCTTGACTCTTGTTTCTCTTAAAAATCTCTCCTAGAGCGTCTGGGTGGCTCAGATGGTTAAGCCTCTGCCTTCGGCTCAGGTCATGATCCCAGGGTCCTGGGATCGAGTTCTGCATCGGGTTCCCTGCTCAGCGGGGAGCCTGCTTCTCCCCTCTCCCTCTGCTGGTCCCCCTGCTTGTGCTCTCTCTCTCTCTCTCACTGTCAAATAAATAAATAAAATCTTTAAAAAAAAAAAAAAATCTCTTCTGGTTCTCCAGAGCTGGCTGTGGCTATTTAAATTAAAATTAATTAAAGTTAAATAAAATAAAAAGTTTAGTTTCTCAGACACACTAATCACATTTCAAGAGCTTAATGGCCACATGTGGATAGTAGCTACTATTTTGGACAATACAGATGTTGAATACTTCTGTTGTTGCCAAAAGTTCTGTTGGACAGCACTGCTTTAGAGATTCTTGCAAATCATACCTATTATTTAACACAGTGTTTGCCAAACTATGGTCACCTATATGAGAATCAAGTGGAGATGCTGTTTAAATGCACATTTTAAGACTTAGGGGTAGGTCCCAGGCCACTTTCATGCCCAGGAATGCTGAAGAACCACAGCCTTGAGGTCTAAACTTTATTTTATTTCTTTTATGGAGATATACTAAATATGGGAATTTTCATTTTCTCCTACTCTAAACTTCAATAACATTCATAATTTATATATCACAGTTTTGGAATTACTATAGATATTTATATTCTATATATGATAGATATAGAATATAGTATATACATACATATATAATTACTATAGATATTTATATTATCTAATTATTTCAGAAAGCATTTTTTTCTGATAATTAGAGGATAGGTCCCTTTAGAGAAGGTGCTATGGCATTTTATAGTCTGTATTTTCCAAAATGACTAACATAGTATTGGATACATGGTAAACACAAAGTATTCACTGATTCATTACACTCTACAGAACTGACAGTCTACATTCTATATGTAACTGATAATTCTTTGAAAGATTATAACAGTGTCTGGCATATTGGAGATGAAAGATAAATGGTGGTAAGAATGTTTCCATAATATTCTTCCTCAATTTCACTTGTTGGGAATACACCTGAAAATTCGGCATAGATTTCTGACACATGTTATATGAAGATATTCCTTATAAAGTTTAGATCTGCAGCATTTTTTTAAATAGTAACTTTCAAAAGTGCTCTGATCCCTTGGTTCTCTAGTAGAACATAAATTAATCAAACCTCTGGAGCCATGGTTGGCTCCAACAACAGGTAGTTATTCTACTCTGATGATGTAGTAATCACTTCAAAATTGTTGGAGCAGGAGATTAAGGTCTCAGCATATTAAAGAATGACTAGACCTGTACCTTCACAAGTTGGGGCACAGTGAAAGATCAGGGCAGACCAGTAATATTACTACTAGTAATAGTAAGAGAGCAGCAGCATTTCACTTTTAAGACTAATATAAGGAATGTTCCTTTTACATTCTCTTGTACGTAATTTTACCGGTTGTATTATTCCATGGGTTGATACCAAAACAAACAACTACATTCTGATAGGCTCATCACCTTAAAATGTAAAACTAATCTAATTTCTAATTTAAGAAATAAAATTTCAGGGTGTGTGGGTGGCTCAGTCAGTTAAGCTCTGACTTTGGCTCAGGTCATGATCTCAGTGTCCTAGGATTGAGCCCCATGTCTGTTGGGCTCCTTGCATAGCAGGGAGCCTGCTTCTCCCACTCCTTTTCCCTCTGCCCCTTCCCCTGTTTGTGCTCTCTCTCTTAAATGAATAAATAATCTTTAAAAAAAAAAAAAAAGAAATAAAATCTCTACTGACAAATAACAATTTGCCTCTTAAACTCTTTTTTTTTTTTTAAGATTTTATTTATTTATTTGACAGACAGAGATTACAAGTAGGCAGAGAGGCAGGCAGAGAGAGAAGGGGAAGCAGGCTCTCTGCTTAGCAGAGAGCCCGATGTGGGGCTCAATCCCAGGACCCTGGGATCATGACCTGAGCTGAAGGCAGAGGCCTCAACCCACTGAGCCACCCAGGCACCCCTCCTCTTAAACTCTTGATATATTTTGACCCTAAGACAGTTGATTGATAATTTGATTCCAAAAGTCACATTTCCGAGATAATCAGTCAACTCACTAAGCATGATTCCTGATATAAAATAGACCCTCAGGAAATGTTAGGCTTTTTCCCTTATCAGACTTGCTGAATTGCAGTCCTCTGACTTCATCAGAGGGTACCAATTTGTATTAAATGTTTTGCCTCTCAACTAATATTCCTAAGTTCTTTGTTTTCTAGAAAAGTTGGACCATGTAAATACCAACTTTTCTCCCCCATATTCATATAAATGGAATGATTACTATGAGGTGTGATATTTTCATAGTATTCTTGGCCAAAAGATGTAAGAAGTTGTTTGATATGGCCAGATATTAAAGGGACCAAGTTGGAGTCTGGAAGCATAGTGTCTGGGTCATGGTATTTCAGACATTCTAACTGTTTGAGGTTTTTCTGCCATCATAAAGCCTCATGAGTCAGTGGTATGCCTTATCTCAGCCTCTCCCTCCAGAGCAGTAACTGTGACTGAACAGGGTAATACATGGTGTGGTTGCATAGCTGGCATTTCAGAGAGTGTGTATATATGTCAGAGAATGTCTGCATGTACAAAACATAGCCTTTAGTGAAAAACAACCATAAAGGTCTTTAAGACCCATATATTGTTCTCTTCTTAGTCCTTTCCTACTATTTAATCACTGAATTTATAGCAGAAATGAAGAATTTAACCCAAAAATTTAATAAAAATTAATGTATACTACTTCGGGCATTGTGCACATATCATTTCTAATCCTCACAACAGCCTTGTAAAGTAGGCATCGTGATTCTTGTTTTTACAGCTAAGAAAACTCAGCCTTTCTCAGCTAAGAAGGCTCAGAAAGGTTTAAGTAAATTTCACAAGAGCCTATAGGTAGTAGGTGGAAAAGTCAGAATTCAGACCTAGGGCTGGCTGGTTTCCTAGCCTTTGTTCTTTCCTTGAAAATTATATTCTTGGTTACAAGTCTCGTTACTCAGTAAGATCTGGATGTCAGGAATTGTATCTCATGTTTTGTATTATCCAGAAAGGTAGCTTTTGGCAAATGTTGCTCCTCTTGCTGAAGATAGTGTAAATAGGTGCTAATGAACATATTAACTTTCAGAACACCAGAGGACCAGCTAGCACCTTATTTTGGAGAAACAGACTGTACCAAGGCTATAGCTTGGTTAGTAAGGAACGTAGTTGGGGTCAAATCTTGGATGTACTCACCAAATGTGAATGAACACTCCATGAGTACAAGTACTTTGTCCCTTTTGCTCACTACTCTGTCTCTATACCTAAAATCAGCATGTAATTGTTCCTTAATGAATATTTGGTAATGAATGACTAAAGGGCTTCTGTAGGGCCATGTTCCCTTTTTTCCATGGCTGTGGAATCCATCTTTAACCTGGGCCAAACTTCTTTCATTAAGGCACAGACTCCAAGGGAGCTGGGAGGAGGGGTGGTAGATGGAACAACATAAGCTTACTACCTCTACCGGAAATACTGAAATGAGGCCCATGCCCCATGGAAGCTAGGTCGGTAGCATTATCTTTTGAATAAAGGATGCTAACAAGGAAAGAAATCCAAAACAGTTCTGTGGCAGAGATGAATAGAGATGCATTTCATTTTCTCTTCTTTCTGAATTTTACAAAATGATGATGTCCTTGTATTCCTCCATATGTGATCAGTTTATCATCAAATTTATGTATTTCCAAGTTAACCTGCATATTTTAGGTGATATAGGCTTCACATTTATCAATAAATATTCTAGTTAATAAAAAGTAATTGGAAGTCAGGACTCCTGGGTGGTGCAATCTGTAGAACATCCGGCTCTCGGTTTTGGCTCTGGGCGTGAGATGGAAGGGCTCAGCTCAGAGTCTGCTTGAGACTCTCTCTCTCCCTCTCCTGCGCATATCCCCCTGCCTCCACACTCTTTCTTACTCTCCAAAATAAATAAATAGATCTTTTAAAAATAAATGAAAGTCATTTATTTTCAGGATAATAATGCATGATGGAAGAGAGCCACGCAATGGAAATTCTGGAAAAAATGTTTTGAAACATGTGACAAATCTCTTGTATTGTATAAATGTTACAATTCCTTTTGCTCATTAGATTTCAGATTGATAAAACTTCCAAAATCAAACAGCGTGGGCTTACTTTAAATACTGTTACATGGGAGATTACCAGATAACTGTATAGTGTTTACACTTGGGAAGCTAAAGTTCATGAATTGCAAACAGGCACCACAATTCTATCTTAAAGTTTGTGTTTAACCTCTACTGATTTTTTTTTAAAGCTTTGAAGTAATAATTGGCAATAGCATTTATAATATCAAACTTCCTCTCATTTCATTTGCATAAAAAGTACTGCCTCAAATACATTTGTCAGTTCTTTAAAAATAATTTTTCTCTTCATAATTTTCCTACTGAGCAAGATATTTTTATCCACTGGGGATAATAGAATTCTCTATTGGGCAGGAAATTAACAATGAAAGTCAACTTAATAAGTCTTTATCAAGTACCTGTAATTGGAGTTGTGCTGTAGAGAAAGAGAAAGGAGAATAAAGAACTATCTCTGACCTTAGAGAAGCCTACAATCTAGTTAAAATGCATTTATGAAGCTTTTGGTTTTGTAGAGACAGATCTAGTTTTGTTTTAACCATGTTCTTGAAACCATTACTAGTGTAGTAGATTTATATAACATAATACGTTAGGGTGTATAATTTGCTCTGTTACCAAAATTATAAAAGAATTCAAATGCACTGATATCTAATGGGGATTTAATGCTCATTTTTTAAAACTAGAAGACATTATAAGACATTATACCAAAATTATAAAAGAATTCAAATGCACTGATATCTAATGGGGATTTAATGCTCATTTTTTTAAACTAGAAGACATTTTTAACTTTGTTCATGAAGGCTTGAATGTAAAATGTGAAGCAGTGCTGGTAATGTTAAAGAAATCACTGTATGGGTCTTAAGCTTGGTAATGGCACTTCATGGACATTAAGGTATCTATAAATAAAACCAAAACTGTGACATATATTTTGTATATATGAGTTTGGTGACTATTCAATTCATATTTTTTTTGTTGCTTATATAGCAGAAACTAATTTTAGTAAATAAGCTCATTTTGAGATGTTAATTTGTGGTAAATTTAAGTTATAAGAAATTATCATTTAGAGAGACAATGAGAAAAAGCTTACTTTGGCCTCAGTCTATGTTTAAAGCACATTTACAGTTATATGAGATTAACTACTTAATTGATATATTACTATTCACTAAAGCATATAGATTATATTCAGAAATAAACATTAAGAGCACAGATCAAAAACATTTTCTTAAAAATGCAATTCACTCTTTAGAAATTTGGATTCTCATCCATTTTTAATCAGTGAAAGTATGCACACTCTAATTTGACCCTTGATATATGTTTCTCATCATGTACAGTAATAAAAAAATACTAAGACTAATCAGTACCATATTTACCATAAATATGTTGCCTTTTTATAAATTTTCTTTGTCTTGAATAGAATTAAATTTTCTGCCTGTTGTTGTGGACCACCAGAGAAAGGAAGATAAATGTTAAGGAAAGAAAAAAAAAAAAGAATAAAATAAAAGACTTAAATGTTAATTAGAACTCAGTGCTATTTACAATATTTTGGTTTCAAACTGTTATTTTATATTAGGGCTTATTAAAGGACAAGACCATAATTTAGTCTGCTAAATTCTAACTCATTACATTAATTTAGTCACTTATTATTGTTACTATAGTGTTTGTTTTTCTCTTATTTAAAAGCTGGTTTTCCAGAAACTTACATGCATGAGAACTCTGTTCTGAGTTGACTTTTTTGTTGGTAGAATTCTGTTTTGATCTGGTCAGAGATACTTTTCCCTTAACTCTTACATTAAGTTAAAGTGTTAACATATAAATCCTATTGCAATGATATGTAAATAAAGCAGACTAAAAATAGTTGTGTAGTCACAATTTTCTCTCCCTAAGTATTAGAGATTTAAATCTCTGAAAACACTAATGTGTGTGGGATGGTTATGATAGTCCAGCTGCCTTTGTGTGTGTTTCATTTAAATGTAAATTTATCTTAGAGACTCTAAAGATGAGCTCAGAAAGTAGAGAATTTTAATTTGAATAGTCATTTTCTTCCTTTTTTCACAAATAGTGAAGTAAAACTTTATTTTACACTAAAGAAAAAAACTTGTTAAACAAGCCAAAACTCAACTACCTTATTTTAAAGGTTCTTAATGGATTATTAATTTTTTCTCATTAGTAGTTTTTCCAAGATGATAAATTATATTAAAAGAAAATTAATTTATATGCTGTTAAAACACATATAATAGCAATTCAACAATTTCCAGTATGATCCTGAATATTACTTTGTAGTACTACATAAAGGAAAATAGTAGTATTTTAAAAAGAAATTAGGTTTCTAAAATATATTTGAAATAACTAAATCTGAGATATTAAAACAAAAAAACTACTGAACCACAGTGACATGTATCACACATGCACATATCTATATATGGTATTTATATTTAGATTATATTTTTAGCCACTACTTAAAATTTAGTCTGATACCGTAATTATAAATCAACTTTCAGGAACGATTTCTGAGGGCCAGTTTTTAAAGAAGTTTACACTTTTCACTATTCCCTTTAAGACAGAAGGTCAAGATTCAAAGTTCTAACTTGGCTTCATTTTATACTCAGTTGTTGACATTGTGTAAGTTAGAATGTTCGCTTAAGGGGGGTTACCTTGTATTGACTTTAGCAGCTTTTTCTACTTCCCTGCAATAAAACAGACCATTTGTGTGAGTTGCTGTTGATTGCATATTTTGAAGTCATTTTTGTCTTTAGCCATTGCATTACCAGCCTGTGATTATCTTGTGTAAAAAAAAACAAACAGACAAAAAACTCTTTGATCTACCCTAACCTTTCTATATGTAAATTTTGGAAAAGTGGCTCTGTAGCATGCCCATAAAATGTACTCCTGCATTGACATTTCCAAAGTAATTATAAAAAGGATTATAAAGTTTACTAAAGGAATTGCTGTTTGTTGGTTGATAAAATTTACTTAGGTCACATAAATGTAAATATTTTCCAAGCAACTGTTACAGAGTCAAGGGTTCTCTTCAAAGAAAAGACCTTTGTTTATAACCTAAATATCTTTCTTTTATACAGTTAGGAATAAGTAAAGGAGGGTTTTCTGAATATTTTTATTGCAAGATCTTGAATTTTTATTTAGGCCATTCTTTAATACATATCTTTCTGTAGCATGTTTGCAGATTCTAAGACACAATTCTGCATATTTAAGTTTAATTAATAGCTGCTGTTTGAGAATTTAAAACTGAATTTTATAGTAGGAGTGTGAAATGTGTATTTACAGTAGTATAATTTACAGATTCTGTGATACGAGGTCAGACACATTGGTTTATAATCAGAATCAGTAAATCTTTTTGTTGGTGGCTTGTTATTGGAAGACATTTCTGGGTTATAAACCACAAAACTCTTTTTCAAGGTTGTTAGTGGTCAGTTGGTAGTAAATGAATGTGATACGTTAGTTTTCTCTAGGTTCATTCCTATTTGGTCTTATGGTTTGAGAAAAAAACAGTAGATGAGGACAAATTGGTGTGAATATTTTTAACCACTCCACTTGGTAAAACTTCATGCCATGTCTAAGAAACAAATATTGGGCTTCAGAGGTATTTTCCTTTCAGTAACTGTTGCATAGCAGTTTTCTCATTTAGCTTTTTTTAGGACGTTATGTTTCACTAAATTAGATGATGTTGAGATGGGAAGTGGTATAGATAATTGTAAAAAGTTTATACCTTCCATGAAGGGTTATTACCTGGTAACCAAAAATACTGTCTGAATCTATTTTTGTAGTGCCAGGGAGAGTGGGGGATGGGGAGAATGAAACTTGAATCAGTGACCATCTGGCCCAGATTTGGCTGATTTCCTGTGCATTGCCCTTTGTTTCAGCCAGACAATGGATTTGTTCCTTTTACAGATAAGAACTCTGTTGATGACTTTGTGCTGAATCAGCAGGTTTGGTTTGGGATTTCAAGCATAGACTCCTATTGAGGGGTTTTCTGCTCTTCTGGCATCACTATGCTTGTCTTCATATAATATAAAAATATACTTAAGGTTCTTTTCTGTAGTTTAATAGAGTGGTAGGATTGCAGACAAGTCAAATAAAATAATTGGGAATGTAGCTTTCTGGTTTGATATTGCCTTTCTCAAACACTGACATTTTCCTTGTCTGTAGTTTCCAAAATTAATATCTTCCTGATTGTGATTTTTGATAAATCTTTATTTGAATGCTTCTTTATGTCTGAACTTGAATTTTCCACTTGAGTCTTTGATGATTTAAATTTACTGTTTTTCTAATCTGGGCTGGGCTTTTATGGTGTGGTTATGCAAATGTTAAATTTTCTGTGACATCTGTTGACATACATAGGCAAATTATGTCTTACGGTGTTAGAGCTATTTTCCTGACTTTAAACACTACATAATCATCAGGCACTATTAAAAAAAAATGGTTACTGACTAGAAGCAGGGACCTTTGCTGCCCAGCGTTCTAAGTAAGCCAACTACCAGTTTCCGTAGGTTATCTCTGAAGCAATAGAGATCAGAGTGTGCTTAAGTGTCACTTTTCCAGAAGAAAGAGGACATTTCAATGCTACCATCTTGCTGTGTGGCCAAGAAGTATAAAAATAATCATTTTTACTTCTGAAATTTTGAGAGGATTATTGGCAAAGTTTAAGTCAATCTTTTAGTTCAACTCATCTGTTTACAGCTGAACTGCCAACTAGCCCTCCAATATAGAAATTTCTCCAGACAACTTTTTCTGAAACCTCTTATAACTTTAAAATAAAGCATTGATCAAAATGGACTGCTTTGAGATCTAATCTGTAATTCTTTTGTGTTGATAAAGGAATGTTCGTTAGGTAAAATCAAGGGGACTGATCATAAGAAAAAAGCTTCTTAATAGTTCCACCAGGATCTAATTATGTAGCAGATGGGACCACACAGCACACTGCACTGTCATTTGATGCAATTAATTTTAGGTCTGCATGCACCAAAGGTGAATGACAACAAATGGCACAAAATGCTAGTTTGCATTCACAGAGGGCAGTGTCTATTCATATATGTTGCTTCCCTCCTCTTTTAGATGTTTTTAATCGACTGCTTGCTCTATTTGATACGAATAGGGCCTCCAAATTGCTTGTTTGGTTTAAATGCGTGGGTGGTTTGGGATACGAAGATGTTACAGATGTTAATTGAAATAGCATATTCAGATTTGGAGAATAGTTAAATCTAGAACAGGCAGACTTAAAAAGTGACAATGACAACAACACTGAGACAAGTTCTACTCTATTTACTCTCCTGCTTTTATCAGACTAGTTCAGGGAACTAGTTCGAGGTAGAGGGGAAGGTCTTATCCTTTCCCCCCTCCCCCCTCCTGGTCACCCTTTACCCCCCAACCTCTGACTCTCCTTCAAATCTCACTGAGGAATTATAGTCTCTACAGAGGCTTGGTTGCAGATGCCTGGAAAGTTTACACTGCAGAGAGTTGTTTTGTTTGGCATAGCTAATCAGGAGCCAGGCTGGAATTGCTCATAGCTGTCATTCAGGTTTTGTTTCAAAGTCCAAGGACCTGCTGGGAAAAACAAAAAGCTAATGAAAGCTGACTGTATTTAGGCCTCAAATCTGTGGAATCTGAAATGATGTCCTGACAGTGTATTCTTATTCTTCCACATTCTTGCCGTTACTAAGGAAACAGATTTTTAGAGGCTTTCCATCTTCATTGTCAAGTATTTGCTACACTTATTGTTGTTTTTCAGATTAGAGCAATTCAGATTATCCCCTTTTGAGATGAAGGAAAAGAGAAAATAATGGAAATAAAATGTCTGAATCAATTACCCTGAATGCTAGTAAGATCAGGGGTTTTTTTTTTTATAACTTTAAATTTTTTAGATTCATACCACATATTAAAATTTAGGACAAGATCTCCATTTCCCCAGGTTTTTGAGGGCTGCTTGTGTGAAAATCACATTCCTGTAATATGAAATAGTAAATATTCATGTAATCAATAATGAATACATTTTATGGGAAGGAGCGATATATCCTATCTTTAAGATCTTCCTTCTTGAATAACAAACCAAACTATACGAACCACTGATGTGCTTCAGCTCTTATCTGTAAATGGGAAAATTAAGTAACATGAGAAGATGGACTTCGATGAACCCCAAAATTGGTTTTTTGATATTTGTTTTCACAAAAAGATGTTTTGCCTTGGTGGGTTAGCACTCATATATGAAAATGCTGTTGTTTTTACAGTCAGGAGACCATTTGGGGCACATATTCCCAATGGTTTGATAAGTGACAAAGCAAAAGATAATTTTTTAGAGACAAGGTGTTCTTTGGGTTGACTTTAGATTTGAGAATCCCCAGGGATCCTCCTCAATAGTGCTATAGCCTTTATGAATTTTCTTATCAAGATGCTGACTCATTGATAGATGACACACTTTTTTTCAGACTTAACAAAGATCTTTGTCAGGTACTTTCTCTCCTGTAGCATTAACTGCAATGTTGAAATGATCTAGTTTTGGTACTGCCCAGATCGTATTCCTCATTTGGTATCCACACAGCAGAAGCCTACTTTCACAGAGATAAGATCTGGCTTAATTTTCTTCCGAGAAATATAAGAGAGTGGGCAGCTGGCTGAATGGAAAAGAACCAGTTAAGAGTCTGGAGAAGTATTCAAAGTGTGTCAGGAGGCCCTCATTTTAATTTCTGTATCTTTGTTCATGCTGACTTCTCAGTTTGGAATTTTATCTTCTCTCCTCTCTACCTAAATCCTACATTTCTCAAGGTCCAGTTCAGGTCCTTCTTCATTCACTAAGCCTTCTTTAACTTCTGTTGCTGCCCTAAGAGCAGTATCCTTACCTGATCACAGTATCTAAATAATTATGTTTAGATACAGTTTCTACATTTTCAGGGAAAGAGTGACCAGGATGGGGGAGATATGGAAGAAAATTACATAAAGGGAGTAGACAATTTGAAAGGGGCAAGTTTAATCCAAGAAGATTTAGAGAGACAAGATAGCTGTCTTCAGGGGCTGATATGTGCAGCTGGAATTATGTTTACTCTGATTACCTCTAAAGTAGTGGCTTTCAAATTTTGCTCTGCAGAGTTACAGGCATCCTTGAATGTGCCTTGGGTTGCAGTGGGGTAGAGCAGGGGGCACTAGAGGACATTGCAGCTCCCGACAGAAGAATTCTACTTTTAACTGCTTTATACATTGGGTTTTTGCTTGATGTTTCTTTTATTATTTTTTTCTAAAGAATTTATTTATTTATTTGACACAGAGAGAGAGAGAGCAGAACAGGCAGAGAGGCAGGCAGAGGCAGAGGAAGAAGCAGGTTCCCTGCTGAGCAGGGAGCCCGATGGGGGGCTCAATCCTAGGACCCTGGGATCATGACCTGAGCTGAAGGCAGCCACTTAACTGGCTGAGCCACCCAGGTGCCCCTGGATATTTCTTTTAAAGGCAAATTGCACTGCTTTAAGGTTTTTAAATCACTGCTGTATAGAATAATAAGTAGAGGAGAGTTTGTGTTCAACATAGGATAAAATGTTTTAGCTGTAAGAGACTTCAAAAAATTAAATGGAGTATTATGTGAAATGTGAGTTCCACATTGATCAGAAGCTTAATGTCCCCTGCCAAGGATTTTGCATGATTTATGCTTATGGGGAGAGGTTGAGTTGGGTACCGTCTTCCCTAGATTTCCTTCAGTTCTAAGATTGTGTGATTGATTTCTTCTTTTATTGTTAATATCAGATGATTTGATACTTAGCTGAACTCAGCTGGGTTTTTGGGTAAATCTTACCTCCCCATTAAATCATAAGTCTCCAGAGTAGGAACAATGTCTTCACTGGTTTTGGATTCTTCAGATCCCAGCACAGATGTAGGGGCTCAGTAAATACCTGTTGATACAAGAAATAACTGCAAGAAGCACATGCTTGATTGCCTTATGACCTCTTCCAATCATAAAGTGTGATAAGGGAAGGTATTTGCAAGAATTTTTTTTTTTTCCACTATTGCTTTCTGCCCTCCAGGAATAGTAGAAATGACAAAGGAGATTTAAGATAAGCTTTTCTCCCCCTGCCTCCTTTGGTAACCAGGAGGCCAGAATAAGACTGTGTCTAAAAAAGTGGACATGACCTCCCCCTTCTCCTTCCCCAGCACCCTGAAGCCTAACAGGTGAAAACTTGAATGTGGAAATCATAACTCTCCAAATTGAGAAACTGAGACATAATAGAAGGGCAAAATGAGAGTTCCAGGTATCCCAAGTGCAGATAGGGAAATACGTTATAAGAAGATCGCATCATTAGTCTGGACTTTTGGGGCTTTTTGCTTTATGTTTCATTTGTTTCGATGTTGTTGAGAACTAGAATTAAAGAGTATGAATTACAGGAAGACTTTCCAGGATCAGAATCTAGTAATTGTGGTAGAATTGATAGAGGAGACAGGTGCTTGATGAGCACAGTGTAATCTGAAATAGCCCTTTCACTCATAGGAGACATTTTCTATTTCTTCTATTTGTATTGGGTGGAAAAGGGCAAAGTGTTTCAGCTCCTGGTACATTGCCTTATGCCCAGAGAACACTTAAGTGCTTATTTAATTGAGTTGAATTTTATTAATGAAACTTTCAGAGCCAATTACCAGTTCCGTTGTGGGTGAAAATATTCATCATTGCGTTAAGTCTCCACCATACCTCTCCAAACTCAGGACGTGAATTTAGGGGCAAGTTTTATGATGTCAGTATCTTACAGTTCAAATGGGGAAATTGGTCACATCTAAAAGCAAACAGCCTTGTGAAAGATCTCTGTCCGAGTTGTTCATTCTTGATAAACGACAAGGGGAATGCCTGGAGCCAGTAATGATTCCAGCATTAAGGAAGTCTTACTATACCCTCAGGGAGAGGGATACTTTCATTGGGTGAGTAGTTGGAAATCCCAAGTATGTGTGCTATAATAATATCTGAGTACCCGAGTAATGTCCCCTACAGGCAGATGTAAAAATGAGTATACTTTTGGGGCACCTGAGTGGTTCAGATAGTTGGGCATCTGCCTTCAGCTCAGGTCATGGTCTCGGGTTCCTGGGATCGAAACCCGCATCAGGTTCTCTGCTCATCGTGAAGCCTGCTTCTCCCTCTCCCTCTACTACTCCCTCTGCTTGTGCTCTCTTGCTCTCTGTGTCAAATAAATAAATAAAATCTTTTTTAAAAAAATGAGTATATTGGGGCATCTGGGTGGCTCAGTGGGTTAAGCCTCTGCCTTCGGCTCAGGTCATGGTCTCAGGGTCCTGGGATCAAGCCCCGCATCAGGCTCTCTGCTCAGCAGGGAGCCTTCTTCCCCATCTCTCTCTGCCTGCCTCTCTGCCTGCTTGTGATCTCTGTCAAATAAATAAATAAAATCTTTTAAAAAATGAGTATACTTTTATCATTTGCCTCAAACATTACATTCATCTCTATGGGATGTGCACAGTGACCAACACTCATTTAAATGCTAACGTCCTGTTTCAGCTTGTTGAATTCTAAAAAAGCAATCTAGGATGGTGTTCTGGTGAGTTACCCTTTAAGATAGCATTATTGTCTTTATCGTTATTAACAAAATGTATTACTTAGGTTTAAGGAGTTTGAAATTTAGTGAACTAGTTTGTATCCTATTATACATGCCTCTCTGTTAGCAGTTTTGACATTTAATGTAACTATTTGAAACCTCTGTAACAATCTAAGGGAGGAAGTATATAATACTTCAGGGTGAAGGATAAGTTTTGTTTGCTTTGAAGAACTACTATACATCTTCTTCTCTGTTGATAAAAGAATGTTGTAGTAAAAGATCATTGTATTTCCCTTTTTATTTAGCCTGGTTTCCTAGGTGCTATGTTGGATGCTGAACTATATTTACTGGTTAGCATATTTGATTCCTTCTCTCTGGTGGACCTGAACTTTCTTTTACTTTCTGTTACACAGTATATATCTCTTCTTGTAGCCAGTACACATCCATTTGGGGAAGAGAGACGGTACAAATAAATTCAATTTATTATAACCATTAAACTATTCCCAAAGAGTCAAGATCATGCCCCTCAGCACAATGAGATAATACATACCTGAAAATGTTTGTTTTTTTTTTTAAAGATTTTATTTATTTATTTTACAGACAGATCACAAGTAGGCAGAGAGGCAGGCAGAGAGAGAAGGGAGGAAGCAGGCTCCCTGCTGAGCAGAGAGCCCGATGCAGGGCTCGATCCCAGGACGCTGGGATCATGACCTGAGCCGAAGGCAGCAGCTTTAACCCACTGAGCCACCCAGGTGCCCTGAAAATGTTTTTTGAATGAATGAAGCTCAACAAGGGTTTAAAAATGTCAGGGAGACTATTTGAGAGGGAAAATTAGAGATGCAATCTTGAAAGAGGAGACATTTATGTTAGACTGAGAAATGAATAGAGTTCTGACAGGCAGAGATGGGTTGGTGAATTTTTTAGGGAAGTAAATTGCAGGAGCAGAGATGTGGAAACAGAAAGACGTGGTCCATGTTCTCATAATGGTGAATGATCCATTTTGGAGAAGCAAAGGGAAGGTGAAAGGAATATTGGGAGAGATCCCGACCCACTACGGCTGCTGGAATGGCCATCTTGGCCATTGCTAACTCTTGTCTCTTTATCATCTTGTCTGGAGTGAAGCTCCAGAGTCCACAAGCCCAACAGTTCCCAGGGCAGGAAAGGGCACACAGGCCATACCCCTCTAGTGTCCTCTCATATCCCGCCCTTGACTCTTAGTCGTTTACTCTAATCCTTTACTTAAAACAACTTAGCTGTGATGTTATTTTAACCCTGCTTAAAACCCAAGCAGTCCAAAGGCTGTCGTGCAACCTTAATTATCTTTAGTTTACTCACCAGGAGGCCCTGAGCATAAAGCACATTTGCACCCATAGGAAGCAGACATCCTCTCACAGATTATGGATTATTTCATTACTTGAAGTTGTATGGCTGAAATTTAGATGTAGTTAAAACAAAAGCTTATATTTATTAAGCAGTATGTGCCAAGCACTCTACTAAGTACTTAGACTCATGATGTTATTTAGTCCTTATTGCTATCCTTAGTATGTGCTCTATTCTTTTATTTCAGTAATGAGAAAAAAATGGACAGAATTTATTATTATTTAAGTTCACAGTAGGTGCCAGAGCTGGGATCTCAGTCTAGGAAGTCTGACTGCAAGCCTGAGCTCTCAGCCAATACACTGTACTGAAACACATTAAGGGGTGCCTGGGTGGTGCGGTTGGCTAAGCATCTGATTCTTGGCTTCAACTCAGGTCGTGATCTCAGGAACATGAGATTGAGCCCTCCATCAGACTCCGTGCTCAATAGAGTCTGCTTAAGACTCTTTCTCCCTCTCCCAGTGCACCTTCCCCCTGCTTGCTCTCTCTTTCTCAAATTAATCAAACAATCTTTAAAAAGATAAAGAAGCACATTAAGAAAGTATGAGAGATGAAGTGTTGTTCCATGTTCAATAGATGATGACCAAAAAGGGATAGTGTTAATAGGCTTTTATATTTAAGATTTCATGAACTGAGTGGCCAGGGACTCCTTCAGGCCCTTGTCGTTTCAATATATAAATTAAAAATTATCTCTGAATGCCTTTAGATAGGGCATGCACCCTTCTTTTCATGCATACCCCATATCAGCCCACAAATTTATGGCATTGGTGAATATGTTATATTAGTTCAGAATGCATTGACTGTATTGGCTCAGAATGCAACTCCAGTCATGCTGTTCTCTGTTTGAGTCAAGGAAAAAGATACCAACCATGCAGGTCTTTTTTATTAGAGAAGGAAGACCTTTCCTAGAAATCCCTGCGGGACACTCCCCCTATGTCTGCTGAGCTAGAACTAGGCAGCTTGGCCTTCCTTCACTGCAGAAAAGGCTAGAAAGCTAAGGAACATGACCTTCATGGTGAGCTTAGATCAATCAAAATCCTCTGCCTAAAGCTGCATGCATTGGCTCCCCAATCAAAATTGGGGTCCTATTAGCAAAGAAGAGGGGGGTGAGTATTTGAAAAGTGACTAAAAGAGAGTATTTGTCATCCTCATATTCTTTAAAATTCTGATTGTCTACATACTACCCTCAACCTTCACTACCTCACAGCGGAATGATTCATCAGGATAAGCTGACTGCTGCAACAAAATCCTCAAAATTTCAGTGGCTTAATTAGTTACTTTTTCACATTGCAGTTCAACATGGTGAGTTGTTTCTCCTTGCAGTTGCTCAGGGATCTCGGTCCTTTCATCTTCTATTGCCATCTTCGAATTCCAGCCCCAGGATCCCCCCGGAAGGAGGAGAGTATAGGGAAGGCACACAACGCTTAACTGTCTGGCCACCACATTGGATGCATTCCGTTGCGAGAACTAGGAAATGCTGTTTGGCTGTGTCTCTAGGGAGAGGAAGTGGTGAGCATCTTGTCAGCTTCTGTCATACTCTGGCTGATTGAAATTTAGTTGTCTTGAAGACAGTTGACAGATGGATAAAGGGATTCTTTACAAATGTGAAAAGCGAGTTTCACAAGAAGTTATAAATAAAAGAGACTTACTATCTCTTGTTATTTCTCAAAGGTATTTCACACCATAATTCTTTTTATAGACGGTTAAAATATGGGTAGTAAAGTTTCAAGTATATTTCCAAAAAGCCTTCCCTGACCTCTCCAGATGACAAGCAACCTGCTGTATTTACTTCTGTGTGTGCTGCTCCTTGGCTTTAATTGGTTGGCATGAATCTCACTTGGCTGTTAAACTCTCAGAGGGCACAGACCATGTACAATGCATCTTTCAATCACCAGGGCTTAATACCTACAAGATAACTAATGATCTTGTGGGATTGAATGACCGATTAAATGGATAAATGCATGAATGAATGTATTGACAGTAGTACAACTTTAATTCAGACTGAAAGGAGAAAGGTTAGTTTTGAATTCATAAAAATTTTGATTGATAGAATTTTCATGAAAATATTTTTTTATCTGCAGCATACATGATCATTTGACTAGCTTCTCACAAATAATTAACATTATAGTAGTGGTACCTAGTTGCATACAAATGATTATGAGGCAAAAATCTTAAAATTTTTTCAAATATAATACTATATATTAACTAATTGGAATTAAAATAAAAACTGAATTTTTTTTTTCATAAATAGATTAAGCATACAGTTAAATCTGAGTGGTCCTGAATTTCACCTATGTGGAGAATAGGTTAGTGAGATTTTTTTATTTCACTAGTAATATTTGTATATTTACTATTTTAATTTTTTATTCATTAACTCAACCAATATTCAATGAGTTCCTATTCAAAGAGAAGGTACTTATACACATACTAGTATATAATTATGTAATTGTATGATTTTTCTAATTGGGATGAGGACAACAAAGGCAAAGAGTAACAAGAGTGCATGTAAGAAGTTTTTGAGTACCTACTGTCTTTATTGAGATGAAAAGGAAGAACGACACAAAGGTAGAGAAGAGTTGCAGTAAGAGCCCTTCACAGTGTGAAAGGGGTTCAGGAAGGACACTTGACGCATGGGAGGAACTGAGAAAGAAGGTCAGGGCTGCCTGGACTAGGAAGAGGCACAGAGGTAAGAAAGGGTCAGACTCTGGACCTCACAGGCCATGTTAAGGCTTTGGACCTTGCTTTAATCCATTAGCTCAGGTGATTCAAAAAAGAATAAGGGAAAGTACTGTTTAAGATGGCATCATACAGGGCACCTGGGTGGCTCAGTGGGTTAAAGCCTCTGCCTTCACCTCAGGTCAGGATCCCAGAGTCCTGGGATCGAGTCCCGCATCGGGCTCTCTGCTCAGCGGCGAGCCCGCTTCCCTTCCTCTCTCTCTGCCTGCCTCTCTGCCTACCTGTGATCTCTGTCTGTCAAACTAAATAAAAAAATCTTAAAAAAAAAAAAAAAAAAAAAAAAAAAGATGGCATCATACAATAAGCCTTTCAACCAGAAAACAATTTGGAATAAAATATACAAATACAGTGAGTACAATTTTTATTTCTAAATTAAAAAAATACCACCCTTATGGGGTGCCTGGGTGGTGTAATTGGTTAAGCTCTGTCTCTTGGTTTCAGCTCACTTCGTGATCTCAGGGTTGTGAGACTGAGCCCTGCATGAGGCTCTCCACTCAGCATGAATCTTCTTGGATGTCTCTCTTCTTCTCCCTCTGCCCCTCCCCACCTCAAATAAATAAATCATTTTTTAAAATACCACACTTGGAACCATGGTGAAAGATTTTTTGGAATTGTTGGTTATGCCTCATGAAGGAAGGAAAAGAAACTAAGATTGACAGAAAGGTGATGGGAGATGGATTTAAATAAGTGGGGGGCAGGGAATGGAGTTCTAGCTCCATCTCACTTTTTAAAAATTATTGTATTTTATTTATGTGTGTGTATCTGTGTGTGAGGGGTGGAGGGAGGGACAATCAGACTCCACACTGAACACAGAGCCCAACGGAGGGCTTGATCCCATGACCCCGAGATCATGACCTGAGGTGAAATCAAGAGTCAGAGGCTTAACCAACTGACCCATCCAGGTGTCCTCAATCTCACTTTTTAAATCAGAATAATTTCCAGATGACTTAAAGCTATCAAAAAACAGTAGCTAACATTAATTTAGCTTATACTATGTGTCAAGCCCTGATTTAAGCATTTTTTATTATTGTACATATTTTACTCATTCCATCCTTAGAGCAGCCCTATAAATTAGGAGTTATTTTCCCCCCAATTTTAAGACAATGGACACCTTGCTACAGGCACTAAAAACCTCAGCATTCTGGCTCCAGAGTTTGTGTCCTTTTTTTTTTAAAAAGATTTTATTTATTTATTTATTTATTCAAGAGAGAGATTGAAAGCACGAGTAGGGGGAGGGTCAGAGGGAGAGGAAGAGGCAGATTCCCTGCTGAGCAGGGATCCGAAGAGGAGCTCAATCCCAGGACCCTGGGATCATGACCTGAGCTGAAGGCAGACACTTAACAGATTGAGCCACCCAGGCATCCCCAGAGTTTGTGTTCTTATCCATCACACACATATTCTCTTTAAAACTTCGAGGAAAAAGCAAAGGTAAATATTTATATGATATTAATATAGGGAAGATCATTCTAAACATGATTATAAAGCCAAAAGCAAAGGAAAAAATTGATAGATTTGACTACATGAATATATTTATTTAAACTTTTACATTTCCCCTAAATATCCAAAACAAAAAAATATGTATATAAGCAAGAAGAAAAAATATTGTCAGTGTATATAAAAGAGTGTTAATATTCTTTGTATATAAAGCATTCTTGAGTCAGTGAAAAAGAACAAATCCACTAAAAGAAAATGGTATAGAGGTCAACACACTGGTCCTGGACTAAAACTAATCCACCATGTGTACTGAAAGTAAAGTTTTGTTGGAGTATAGCATGTACATTTGTTTGCATATTATCTATGTTTGCTTTTGAGCTACAACTCAGAATTGAATAATTGTGTCAACAAAGTTTGCACTGTTGACTATCTGATCCTTTACAGAAAAAGTTTCCTGACCTCTGGTATGGAGAAATAGCCACATTTAGTGGTCTTGAAAACAATGTAGAGTCTTTTTCCTTTGGAAGGCTTTGGATGGCCAAAGAATGGAGTAGTTGCTCTCTTAAGATCACTCCCTCACCTCCATCTAGTTTCATCTTGAACTCATTGTGGGTTGAATTATTTCACGGGAATGCCTGTGGACATCTGTTTTTTCTTATGTATTTATTTTGATTGGATGTGTCCTCCTACCTTTTTACTCTTTTCTCTACAGCACCAGCTCTTCCATAGTAAACAAACCGTAGAGTTCTCAGTGTTTTCAAGACATATTCTCTGGCTTCCTCACTACTTGACTCTCCAACCATCCACTTTTCTCTGCTCTTACATCCAGGTTGTTGACTTTTACTGAAGAAATTCACACAGCTAGGGCAATTGATAACAACTACATTTATGGTCTCTCATCTCTGCTAGGAATTCTGTCCTGAAATCCTGCCTGATCCCAAATCAGCTCCTCCCCAATTACATCTAACAGCTGGCCTGCCTAAACTTCTTCTCTTATTTCAACACTACTGTTCCCCTTCCAGCTCTCTGAAAATCAACTTGCCTTCTACATCACAGATGAAAATGACGTCTTTCTGCAGTAAATACTAGGTCCCAACCTCTTCTGACTCCCTGGAGTGAAGAGGCCATCTATGAGACCTTCCTCCCACTTTATCTTCAACATTTTGCCTCTAAACTCTTTTCTTTCCTATAGCTTATAAATTAATCTGTGCTTTCTACCAAAAAAGTGAAAGAAGGAAGGAAGAGAAGGAGGCAGGAAGGAAGAGAAAAAGAGGAGATTAAAAGAGAAAGAGAAAGATGAGATAAAGACAAAGAGAGGGAAGCTGGAAGGAGGAGGAAAGGAGGGGGAAAAAAAGGCAGAAAGGAAGATTTTGGATCTTCCTTTAGGTCTCACACTCCTCATCAATTGGTCTTGCACATCTCTCTTCCCCCTCACAGCCCAGCTTCTGAACACATGCTCTGTATTTGTTACTGTTTCCTCACACAGGATGTTATATGAGTTAGTCTGCTGTGAAGCCCATGAAGGTGCCCCAGCCAAGTTTTCCCCTTCTATTCCTGTCCTGTTGGGCTCATTTGAATTTATGATACAGTTGACTGACTGTTAATTAATTAATTCAATCTTCTTCATTTTTTTTAGAAACTAGGGTAGAGTAGAGGGGCAGAGGGAGTGAGAGAATCTCAAACAGACTCCCAAGTGAGGAACCACGTGGGGCTTGATCTCGCAACCCTGAGATCATGACCTGAACCAAAATCAAGAGTTGGACACTTAACTAGCTGAGCCACCCAGGTGTCCCTTAACTCATTCTTAAAACCTGCTTTACTTTCTTTGTTGACATTACTCTCTTTTGGCTTCTCTCTTTTTTTTTTTCCTTAAGTGCTCTGCATGCTGCTACTCATTTTCCCACCTCTTAAATAGCATTCCATCCTTAGTCTTCCATTACATATTCTTCCTAGGCAATCTCATCTCTATGCTAATGACTCACAAATATCTATCCCCAGCCTAGATCTTTTTGCAGAGTTCTCCATCAAGTGCCTACTGGAGTATCTACCTGCCTAGATGTCCTAATGTCATTTCAAACTGAACATAGCAAGATTCAGCTCCCCATGACCCCTGTCATGCCATGCCATACCATGCCGTACTGTACCCTGTCATAATTACATGAACCACTGTACCATAATATGCTGTGTTGTCTAACTGCCCAAGTCCATTTGGAGCTTCTTAAGAGCAAGGACCACATGTTTCATCTCTATATCTTCAATGTTCAATACATTGAGATTGTTGAGTAAATGTGTGAGAGAATGGAAGTAATGGAGATAAGTGAAAACAAGAAAGGATGGAACTTATTTTGGATTGAAGTGTTCCCAGCAGAAATCATAAATAATCCATCAGTAGATTGTCTTCTGAAATGAACTGAGTCTGGGAAGTTGACTGGATGATGAAGTATTGAAAACATTCTCCTTACTCTAGAGCCTGTCAATAAAACACAACAAAAACTCATGAGCTTGTTGAAACTGACAAAGTAGCTATGACAGATGATTTCTTATTTAGCACTTAAGCTGTTTAGGCTTGTAGATTGTAGAATAGTAAGGCTACGGCAGCATTCTCCTCACAATATGAAGTTTAGCATAAACATTGAAAATTTTACATTTAGCACTGAGCAGTTTTACCTGGTACCTGAATTCTTGGTACTTGGTGGCACTGAGAACACTTAGTATAAAATGTTCCGGGTGTAAAATGTTCTGATATCAAGTGTTCTTTGAGTGTTTAAGTCAGAATAGTAATCCTTGAACAGTTTGTTACACCAATTACAAAAATATACAAGAGAGAAAACACCAGTCACATTGTATTACAAAGTAGAGAAATTATGTCCTCAGAGTCCAGATTTTAATTAATAAAGAGGCAATCAGATGCCATAAAGAAAAGATATGTATGCCATGCTTAGACCAGAAACTCAGTTTCTGAGTTTAAAACTCAGATTGTCTTAATGCTAATAGTAATGTTTTACTAGTCAAGACTTTTAGAAATTTAAAATTAATGAACATGAATTTTAGTCACATCAGAATAGTAATATTTCCTCTACAACTGAACACATGTCCTATAAAGTAATTATATGTATCTAAATATTTGTCAGAAAGAATTTTCTGACAAATACTTTTTATAAAAATTATTCACAGTGTAAATTTTCCATTGGTGAAAAAGTATCATTAATATATTATCAAACCCGATGTTTAAAGTAATACTAACAAGGCAGTTTACCTCATCACTTCAAACCCTTCCTGTTTTAAATAAAATATAACATTTTAGAAAATTTGGGAAGTAGAGAAAAAGGAAATCTATAATTCTACTGATTTCACACAGCTTTTTGCAGAAATATTTTTCATAATTGTAATTATATATGTAATTTTGTATTCTTTTAAAATTAGTATTTCTTTCATGAATATTTTTCTGTGATGTTACTAAATAATTATGATTAGCATTTTTTTAAGGCAGCCTGATACTATTGCTATACTGTAATTTATTTAACCGTTTACTTATTGGGTAATTTAGATGAGACACAATTTTTTACTTGGTGCTTATAGACCCTCTCCACCATACTTTGTACTTTTTTCTTATGGTAGACTTCTAAAAGTAAAATTGCTTAGTTGAAAGTTAAACTTTTAGAGACATAATAGCATAAAAATAGCATAAAGATCTCCCAACAGATTTTTTGAATTTGTAGTAACCCCTGTAATATAAGAATAGCAATTTTATTGCTAATTTAGCAGTATTTTAAAGAGTCCTTATTGGTTATTTTGTTTTGTTTTAGATAATAGACTTTTTTAGAGTAGTTTTAGGTTTACAGGAAAATGGAGCAGGAAGTACAAAGGGGGGTGGGCATCTGGGTGGCTCAGTCATTTAAGCACTGCCTGCTTTCGGCTCCGGTCATGATCCCAGAGTACTGGGATCAAGCCCCACATCAGGCTCTCTCTCTCTCTCTCTCTGTCAAATAAATAAATAAAATCTTAAAAAAAAAGTACAGAGGGTTCACAGATACCCCTCTGTACTCTTTCCCATAGTTTCCCCTATTATCAACATCTTTCATTAGTGTAGTACGTGTATTACAATTGATGAATAAATATTGATATTTTTATGATGTTTTTCTGAAATCTATTTTTTAATTTTTAATTTTATCATTTTTGTTTTTAATTTTTTAATTTTAATTTTTAGCTTTTTAACTTTTTAATTTTTAATAAATATTTATATCTTATTATTAACTAAAGTTCATAGTTTATGTTACAATTATTGGTTTTACAGTTTATGTTACAATTATTGGTTTTTACAGTTCTACAGATTTTAACGAATGTGTAATGTCATGTATCAACCATTACCATATTGTACAGAATGTTTGACTGCCCTAAAAATCTACACTTATCCATCCTTCCACAGTTGCCAGTTGCCAGATTTTAATGAATGTGTAATGTCATGTATCAACCATTACCATATTGTACAGAATGTTTGACTGCCCTAAAAATCTACACTTATCCATCCTTCCACAGTTGCCAGTTCCACTGGCAACTACTGTCTCTGTAGTTTTGCCTTTTCCTGAATGTTGGATAGTTGGCATCATATGTTAGGTCTCCTCAAATTGGCTTCTTTCGTTTAGCAGTAAGCATTTATGTTTCCTCCATGTATTGATAGCTTGTTTCTTTTTGTCACTGAAAAATATTCTGTTGTATGGGTGTACCACAGCTTATCCATTCAGCTTTTGAAGAATATCTTGGCTGCTTCTAGTTTAGGCAATGATGAATAAAGCTGTTATAAACATGTGTGTGCAGGGTTTTTTGTGGACATACATTTTCAACTCACTTGGGTAAAGTAAATGTTTTTACATCTACCTGTTACGGTTTTATGCATGTATTCTCTTCTATCTCTGAAGGTATTTATAAAATAAATGTTTAATCACTTTTTTCTCCCTGTGGAGTCTGTTTCCACAAGTTGCTTTTGTTTATTTTGACCCCTGTATTCTATGTTTGAGGTTTTCTACAGTTGTTTGGTGTTCCTGGCTCTGTGTTCTCATTTCAGAGCCCTGCCTGCTAACGCTGATAAGAAGCTTCATCCCAGGGTGCGTCTTGCTACCTATGGGCTATTGCACTAAGGAAAGCTCACTGTTATATGTTAAGTCTTTCCTCTTGGACTGGTTAGATTCTCCAGAGTGAAATCTTCTGACCTCCTGCCTTGATAGTATAGGACTGGTTGCCATCTTTCTGGAAGCTGAGTTGGAGAAGTTTGGAGGTGGGTAGACTCTGGTTTCGGTATATAACAGGTTCACCTAATCTCTCTGTTTGCAGAATGGTACCCCCCACTTTCAACTGTGCTTGTCTAGCTTTCTATAGAATCAGGGAGATATAGTTGCCTACTTGGACTTGGGGAAAGGATCTGGGGATTTATCTGATTCTTAAAAGAAAATTCCAGTTAATCTTCCTGTTTCTAGCCTCACCTTTATCCTCATACCTGAAAACTAACGTGGCAGTGCCTTGGGGAGAGATATGTGGCTTACTGTGTAAACTGGTTGTTTCTTAGCTTAACTTGGGATTCAACTTTCTTAATGCTGTGAGGTCATCAGCTTATCCATCTGCTTAAAAATTTTGTTGCTGATCCTTTGCCTCTGTTCTCTCTTGTCCTTACAAATTCATGCCTTAAAAAAAACCTGTACTATACTTTTAGTAGGGTTTTGGTAGGAAGTGAAAGTAAATGCATTTGCACAATCTGCCATAGTTATGTGAAGTTCTTATACATCTTTTTAAAAACAGAAATCAAAACCAAAACCTTTCTCTATAGGCAGTAGATGCTAATTGGTTAAAATTTTCAGAAAAAAGGTATTTTTTAAAAATTTAATTAATATTTTCTGTAAAGGGACCACTGCATAAAATTTTGATGCATATCCATTCTGACGTTTTGGTGTAAATACATAAACATCTGATTTATTTTTATTATTTTTTTCATTTGTGTAAAAAATGCAATTGTGTCTATAAAGCTAGCAGATCAGTGGTGAAGGGAGGGGAGTTGGGAGTGGGGATTGGCTGCAAACAGATAGGAGGGAACTTTGGGGGGTAATGGACATGTCCCAAACCTGAATTGTGGTGATGGTTGCTTAGCTCTATAAATTTACTAAAAACTATTGGTAGGTATATTTTATAGTATATAAATTATAACAATAGATTTGCTTTAAAAATTCCACACTGACCAGCAAAAACAAAAACATGATTTTATCACATAATACATCTTTTTTTACTTAAAAATATATTATGGACAACTTTCAGGTCAACAAATTTATACCTATAAAACAAAATCATAAGTGTATAATTAACAAAATGTATTTCTCCGAGCTCTTTTCCCATCACCTTGCAAAATATCATTGAAGATCCCACTTTCATAATACGTTTTATGTGTGCTTTTTTTACATTCTTGTTCATAGATTTATATATTGATGCATAGTTGTAACTATTACATACAGTTTAGCACTGTAATTATAAAACAGTATTCTAATCACTTTTCCATATGCTACATAATACTTCATAGGGTACATGTGTCATGCACTAATAACCATATCCCTGTGTTTGAGCACTCAGACTGTTTCAGGATTTCTGTTGTTAAAAATAATGATGTAATAATGATAGCTTTATGCATATGGTTTTTTCTTTTCCTTTTTTTTTTTTTTCTTTCCTTAGGATAAGGCCCTAGGAAGCCTCTATTGCTCTTGAACTAAAACATAAGTAACTTCAGAATTAAATAAAAAATTGGCTTGTATAAAATTCCCTTTAGATGTATTTCAAAAGATTCTTTGTATGAGAACCTATATCATTTGTTATTATTACCTTCTAAGTTGTTCTTTATTATTGCCTCTGATAGTTTGCTGAACATATTTTATTTTATTTTTAATCAGATATACTTATTTGAAGTGAAGACAGGCAGGAATTTTGTGAAAAAAACCCGATATTGTTTTCTCTAATGGAAAGGCATCAGCAACCTCACAGTATTTTCATCCTATTTAAACTTTACAAATGGGGGAGTTTACAGTACAAACTTAACAGAACCTACCTTGAGTTTGGTGACCTCAGATTTCTAATGCCTATTCGTCTTAACTAATTGTCTGTATGGGGATATCACATCACTGATTTGCAGCTGTGCTTTACTGGATATGCTGAGAAGCCTTCTTTTAAGTTGAAATGTTAGTTAAAAAATTTTAAGTTAACATTAATGGATTAATTATGAATGGCTCCCACAGGGCCAAGTGGAAAGGTGACTAGGTGTTCTGGGGAAGGCTCCAGGAGTTCTCAGAATCCAGGAAATACAGTTTACCCATACTCAGGTCACTGGAGGCAGGCCATCTAGGGATTTTGTTCTTCTGAAATGACCAATCACCCACAGACTGAATTACTGGCTTTAGGACACTGTGCTCAATGGATGACTTAGATGGTAGGATTTCAGGAAGCCCAAGGTCAAGTTAGTTCCTAAGGAACAATGCATGTTTTTTATAACCTTCCCTGCACTTCCCTCTGTGCTATAACCAGGGCATGACAGCTGAGACCTTGTCACCAACACTTTCAAATATAATTTTAAAAGATTATCCTAATGTTAAAGCTAGCCCCCTCCTTGGCAAATATGCCCCCTTTTCTCCCCTCTTCAGTCCTTGGGTGGCCTCAAAACCCAACATCAAGGGCAGAGGGCATTCCATTTTCTACCCCTTTGTGTGTGTGGTGCCTATCAGTCCTTCACCGCCCCCACTCCATTTTACCCCCTAATTGGTTCAAAGGCCTGTTTTTGTTTTTGTTTTTTAAAAACAGCTTTATTGAGGTATAATTTACATACCATGAAATTCACTCATTCAAAATGTACAGTCCCATGGTTTCTGGTATTTGCATAGTTGTGTGACTATCACTATGATCTATTTTAGAACATTTTTATCGGCCCAAAAAAGAAACCCATATTCATTATCAGTTAGCTGCATCCCACCTCCCCAAATCTCCTAGCCCCTAAGTAATCACTAATGTATTTTCTATTGCTATAGATTTATCATTATAGTCTAGACATTTCAGATAAATGGAATCATATATGTGACCTTCTGTGACTGGCTTCTTTCAATGAACGTAGTGTTTTCAAGGTTCAGCCATGTTGTAGTATGCATTGGTACTTCATTTTTTTCATTGCCAAATACTATTATTTTGTATGGATATACCACATTTTCTTTATCCATTCATCAGTTGATGGGAATTTTGAGTTGTTTCTTCTTTTTAGCTACTATAAAAAATGCTTAATGCTGCTACATACATTTGTGTACAAATTTTGTGTGAATGTGTTTCATTTTTCTTGGTGTATACCTAGGACTGGATTTGCTGGGTCATATGGTAACTCTATGTTTAACATTTTAAGGAACTGGCAAACTATTTTCCACAGTTGCTGTACCATTTTAAGTTTCTACCAACAGTGTATGAAGGTTGCTGTCTGCCTTTTTAATTTTAGTTACACTAATGGATATGAAGTATCTCGTTGTGGTTTTGATTTCCATTGTCCTACTGGCTAATGATGTTGAGCATTTTGTATGTGTTTCTTGGAGAAGTATCTGTTCAAATCTTTGCCCATTTTTTGATTGGACTACTTGTCTTTTTTTGTTTAATTGTAAGAATTCATTACATATTCTGACTATAAGGCTTTTAACACATAAATTACAAATGTCTTCTCCCGGGGTGCCTGAGTGGCTCAGTAGGTTAAAGCCTCTGCCTTTGGCTCAGGTCATGATCCAGGGTCCTGGGATCCAGCCCTGCATTGGGCTCTCTGCTCAGCAGGGAGCCTGCTTCCTCCACTCTCTTTCTCTGCCTGCCTCTCTGCCTACTTGTGATCTGTCTGTCAAATAAATAAATAAAATCTTTAAAACAACAACAACAACAACAACAACAAATGTCTTCTCCCAGTCTCCCATTCTATGGGCTGTCTTTTCATTTTCTTGATAGTGTCCTTTGAAGAATAAAGGTTTTTAATTTGATGATTTCAAGTTTATCTGTTCATTATTTTGTTGCTTATGCTTTTAGTTTCATGGCTTAGAAAGCATTGCCTAAGCCAGGTCACAGAGATTTACACCTATGTTTGCTTCTAAGACTTTCATAGTTTCAGCTTTTACATTTAGGTCTATGATCCATTTTGAGTCAATTTTTATGTATAGTATAATATAGGGGTTTAACTTCATTCTTTGTATGTGGATATGTAGTTGTTTCGGCACCATTGTTGAAAGATTCTTCTTTCTCAATTGAATTACCTAGATTTCATTATCAAAAATCAATTGACCATAAGGGTTAAGTTGTTTTTTTTTTCCCTGAACCCTCAGTTGTATAAATTGATTGATCTATATGTCTACATTTATGCCACTAGCACACAGTCATGATTACTGTAGCTTTGGGTTACATTTTGAAATTAGAAGTACAAGTCTTCTAATTTTGTTCTTTTTAAAGATTGTTTTAGCTATTTCTGGTCCCTTGAATGTCTATATTAATTTTAGGATCCATGTGTCACTTTCTGCTAAAAAGCCAGCTGTGGTTTTCATAGGAATTGCATTGAATTTGGAGATCTCAAGGCCTATTTTGTGTGGTTGCTTGGAGCACCCAAATGGTATTTTATGACTCTGCCTTCCTTATTCTTCTCCTAGAAGACAGAGTTATTATTGCCCTTAGTACTGAAGAAAAGCCTCCATCATTCATCATTGTGAATGAATATATCCATTCATATAAATATTAGTGATTGTGTTTTTTCCTGCCTGTTTATTCTTATGTGAAATGAGTTTAATAAGTGTACTTATATCCTAAGAATGTTGTGAACGTTAAAAGGGAGAATCCATCCGAAGCACTCAGCAAGCACTCGATAAATGTAATCCACAGTTGTAACAATTGTGCTCCTAGGCATCTTTGTATACATATCGATTCTTGACATCCTTCATGCATTGATCTCATCTCCCACTACTCTCTCATGTATGATCTATGCTTCAGGAAAACCCACATCCATCCGATTCTCAAAAAGCCAGTGTTCTTCCAATTACATTGAGAGATGTTTGGTAGATTAAAACATAGAAAAGTAAGAGGAATATTTGCAATATGTAGGAAAAAAGGGATTTTCTATTTAAAAAACTTTATGGAAAAAAACATAATTTCTAGGCTCTAAGATGAAGAAATAGCTGATGGATTTTTTTTAAAAATTCTTAAGAAATTCAGTAGATATTCATTCTTGGTAGACCAGGATGCCCGTGACTTGGAACCTGTTTGGAGCTAACAGATACAGGAGGGCCTGGGAAGTCTGAGATGAAGTGTCAGGAAAAGGAGATTCTATGTGTAGGTTTATTTTGTTGTAACCTGTATGTCCACATGTTCTTCTCCTTGCAGGGAGAATTTCTTCCCTTTAATACCCAATTAAGTCTTTGGCCCAGTCTGGGCACTCCCCAAGAATCTGATAATCCTAGGTGATACTTACATACTGACATATTCTCTTCTGGCTTGTCACCTCTCACTCTGTATAATCTATGTAATCCATAGCTCTTGGATTCTCTACCTCTGATCAACCTGAAGAAGTTGATGTTAATATTTTACAATTAAAGAACCTTGTTAATATTATAGATATAAAACCAAAATTGCTTTGAGTGTACCCTCCTTTTCCTAACACTGGAAATCTGATTTCTTACACTCACTTTTTGAGTTAACAACCACAAAATACAATATAATCCAGTGGTGAGTGAATGGATTTCCTTAGTAGTTTACAACTTTTATGAATGATGTAATAATTTTTAGTACTATTGCCACAGACTTTGACAAGGATATTCATAGACAGAAAACTAATGAGTTGTGTTGGTGTATGTGTGTGTTTAACTAAGCTCGTGCTCATTTTTTCATTCTCTGCTTAATCCTACTAGTTGTTGTCTTATCCATCCTCTTAAGCTTCTCTCAATGCACTTTATTCCATAAAACCTATCCAGACCCTTCTAGCTAGATATGAGACTATCTCTTTTGACTTTCTGTATAAACAGAGATTTAAAAATCTCTCACAGCATCTACTAGAAGTTCACTTTGTGTAATAGTTATTTGTGAACCTACCTTATTGCCCTGCTAGGTTGTGCATTCCTAGAGTCTAGGCTTAAGTGTGTGTTATTAATCTTGGTATAACTTCACCTCCTAATACAATTCTTTGAATGTAGTGGGTGCTTAAATATGTTTGTTAAATTCCATTTCTAGATGGAAGGAACTTGGCCAGCCACCAAATTAAACAGGCAACCATTTTTGTGTACTTGACTGGGGAATCTCATCAAGAATTTCCAACAGCTTACTGTCCTTGGGCACCTAACCTGGACATTGGCTCAGTACCTGGGCACTGGAGTTAATAATTCATGTAAAGCATAGTGGTCACAGTCCTCTTAGAGATAAGGAGATAATGTTGATGGATCTACACTACTGATGAATCTGTACTACACATTATGTGTAAAAGAACAGACCAACCAGAACTTCTCAAAATGTTGTCCTCAGAGTTCATACTATTAGGAGCACTTATTTAAATATTTTTCTTTTGATACTTTAAGCACACCTGCCTGAAGTTAATTAATAGCTACAACATCTCATTCAAAGAGTGACTGAAAACTTAGAGAATGGTTGGGAGGGACCCCAGATAGACTAACCCTATATTAATTTCCATGCTATAGTAACATTGTCATCTAGTAGAATTCCAGTAGGCAGAATTACAACTAACACATATATGTAATAGATCACTATGTTTGTCTAGAGTAGGTTCTCTGTGGCTGAGTGTTGCCTTCAATGTTCAGATTCCCTAGAATTCACCATATTGGGTAGGGGAGACTGTGCCCTAGGAGCCTAGAAAGACAGCACTTAATAGATTAGTGCTTCTCAAACTATCTGTGGTAAAGCACCGGTTTATTTTCTTTTCAATTTGGGTAGACTAATAATTTTGTAAAATACAATAAGCATAAATAACTAGAAAACGAAAACTTTTTAAAAAGATTTTATTTATTTATTTGACAGACAGAGATCACAAGTAGGCAGAGAAGCAGGCAGAGAGAGAGGGGTAAGCAGGCTCCCTGCCCAGCAGAGAGCCCGATGTGGGGCTCAATCCCAGGACCCTGGGACTATGACCTGAGCTGAATGCGGAGACTTTAACCCACTGAGCCACCCAGTTGCCCCTAGAAAATGAAAATTTTTAAAAAGACATGTAAAACACAACCCCCAATTTTTAAATATTGGATTCAACGGACATAAAATTACTCTCTCAAATTGTGGTTCTGTACTTACCTGATCAGTCCACAGACCATACTTTGAGGAGCATTGGTTTAGAGAATGGACTGGCCTGAAATGGCCACACAGGGTTTTGGATTGCCTGTGCATAGAGTTCGTTTAGAGGTCTGTTTGATTACATTGAATGCTCTGGGGAGTGCCTGGTTGGATTAGTCTGTGGAACATGTAACTATTGCTTTCAGAGTTGTCAGTCTGATCCCCATGTTAGGTGTAGAGATTACTTAAAAATAAAATCTAAGGGCACCTCGTTGGCTTAGTAGGAGGGGCGTGCAACTCTTGATCTCAGGGTTGTAAGTTTGAGTCTCATGTTGGGCATAGAGATTACTTAAAACTTTGAAAAAAAATCTTAAAAAAATAAAATAAGCTGACCTTCTAAAAGATCAATTATATGAAACTTTTTTGGGTGTGAGTTTTTTGTTTGTCTGAGAAATAGAATAGAATAATAAATAGTCCTACATACAATTTTGTCCCACACCAGAATGTAGAACAAGAACTCATACACATTGTTTGAAAGAACTGTATACTCCACCCAGAATTGGTACTCTCTAAATGTTAAATAGTAACTCCTTGGGGAAGGGGGAAGTCTTTCATCAAAACGGAGTATAATGTTCATTGCCAGTTGAAACACACATTCCCTAATAAATGAGCCAAATATTTGCAATTGTCTGTTATTGTACATTCATATTCAATCCTATCATCCATTCTTCACTGAAATTATCTTTCCTACATGTTACTAAAAATGAATTTTAATGTAAAATATAGACTCACTATTTTTTGTTCTCTATAGCAGCCAAGTATCTTTTGATCCATTCTTATCTTTAACAAGAGAAATCCTGCCCTTGAATGTATTTCTACACCAAGCATGAGATTTAAAAGTTACTGTCTTTTCATGTGGGTACAATTGTTAGTCCAGGGAAATGGAAGAAGAGTCCATAAGAGGCTTTGACAGTCTTGTGATAAGAAGAGAAGGATATTAAAATCAACTTAAATCTAACCATATGAAATAAGTTAAACTTATTTTAACCTACTGAAAGCCAGTTTAATATTGTTGCTTTTTTTTTTTTTTAAATAGACATTTTGTGTCATGTTAGTTTGAAAATAACCCAAAAGAATTTTTTTTCTCCCAGGTGAGCAAGAAGACTATTCAGAAGAAAAAAAAAGTTTTGGTCTTTCTTCCATTGGGGAGAAATGGTATGTGTCTGTCTGTGGAGGGCAGTTCTAGAGGTTTCTCATTTCTTCAGTGAATATGTTTGTGCTGCTGGTGGACTGTGGCCAGATTGCTGCTTTTTGACCAAGTATCACTCCCCTCAGCTAACCAGTCAGCATTGCATATCAATGAGGGGTAGTAAGCTCAGTTTTGAAAAATGCCTGTGGGATTATTTCTTCCTTTGCAATAACAAATAAAAATGAAAAGCCTGGGGACACCTGGGTAACTCAGTTGGTGACTCTTGGTTTTGGCTTAGGTCATGATCTCAGATTCAAGAGCTCAAGCCTGACGTGGTCTGGGCTCCATGCTGAGTGTGGAGTCTGCTTGGGATTCTCTCTCTCCCTCTGCCTGTCCTGCTGCTTACACTCTTTCCCTCAAATAAATAAATAAATAAATAAATAAAATCTTGTAAAGAAATGAAAAGGTTGCATTTCATATTAATTGGAATGATTGTTGTTTTCACAGTTTGTCTCTGAGCATACATTAGGAGATTTTTGAGAACTGAACTAAAAATATCCCTTTTATATAAGCCTAAGAACTTTAGTATAGGTTCAATTTTTAGATAAACTCTGAGGATACTTGGGAAGTTATATTTAAGAAAAGCAGCATTCCTGTATTAAGGAGAAGATGAAGAGTGTGCATCACACCCTTGGGTCAGAGATTGAGGTACCCATCTGTACATTAACTGAAATGAAACTGCCATTTCTTTGTCCTTCACTTACCCTTTCCCTATAATGGTAAAAATTCACCAGAGGGAGCTTCAGCAAGATACGCTTTTTAGTCTTGGCCTTAATGCATATACCAATTTAAAAAAATACAGGTACCTATTTGAATACTGTGTAAATTACCATTTTGCTGATACTGACTTACATAATTATTTTGTGCAGGTTGACTCTGTTGACTTTGCATCTTCATTTGCATCTACTTGTACTTCGTTGACTTTGCTTCCAGTCTTGTGCTTGATTTAACGTAGGAAGGGGAGCAATCTGTGTTTCTCTGGATGGTAACAGTACAGTCACAGTGATACCTGGATTATTTTCTGCTTTATCTTGGAAATTAAATCAAAATTGTATATATTTGTCCACAGGTGATAGTTGGTACTGGTATGCCATTACCATAGGAACAGACTACATTCTTGGTTCCTACCAATTGCCTCCGGTATTATGTGGGAATGGAGGTTTTCCTGTTGAGAATGCATAGAGTTTGTAGAAAATATAAAAAGGGCTCTATTGGAGCTATTCTGCACAGAACCAACAGTTCACTGGCTACAATGACTGACAGGTTGTCAGTGTATACTAGTGTCTTACTGTCTTGTCTGTGATTTCTGACAAATGCAGTGCTGCTACCTCGCTCCTGAGAAATGCAAAAGGTAAAATGGGCTTTGGCCTTAGTATATTTGTGGAAAATATAGTAGCATGAACACTTGGTTTCCTGTCCTACTTCTTCATTTGGTTACCAAATGGATCATTTTAATTACCTTCCAGATATAGCCAAAAAAGAAGGTGACTTCCATGAATGCTAATGGTAGCACTATACTCATTTTAAGGATAAAGTAAGTTTTTAGCCTTTATTTTTCAGATAAGTTGTTTTATTTAATATGAAATGTGTAAGTTGTCTTCTCATAATTAAGCCACTCAGTTTGTTTTACCTTGGTATCACAACACTATATCTAATGTAAATATTGTTACTTTAAAAAATTATAGTTTCTATAAATGCTTATCTAATACTTAACTACTAGACAGATGGCTCCATTTCTTTCTAAATTGTAATATGGATTTTTTTTTTTTTTTTGGCCAAAAAAAAGTTCGTTTGAAACAGAACATCTCAAGTTTATGGTAAAGCTTTACTTAGGCTCAAGATATGTAATGCTTAGCAAACCTGTTTAAGCCAACATTTTTAGCTGCCATTCATATAAAAGATTTTTTCCCTTTCGAAAGTGCTTTATAATGAGCAACATTTGTCCTGCTGTAGGATTTTCTTCCAGCCAAACAGCTTATTCTTTTTAAAAAAATTTTTTTTAAGATTTTATTTATTTATTTGACAGAGAGAGTTCACAAGTAGGCAGAGAGGCAGGCAGAGAGAGAGGGGGAAGCAGGCTCCCCGCTGAGCAGAGAGCCCGATGCAGACCTGGATCCCAGGACCCTGGGATCATGACCTGGGCGGAAGGCAGAGGCTTTAACCTACTGAGCCACCCAGATGCCCCAAACAAACAGTTTATTCTTTAAACAAGTTCTCGCTATCGTTCCATTGTCATCGATGAAAAATGATCTTTAGGCTAATATTCTATCCTATTTCAGCCAGGTGATAACATACCATAATCTGGCTCTGTTTCATCTCCTCTCTCACCATCCCCCAGGCTGTGCCCTACCTACGCTGAGGACTTGCTCCCATTGTTCCTGAAACCCAAGCATTCTCACAACTCAGTGACTTTGCACACACTGTCCCCTCCGCTGGCCTGGAATGAGCTCTCTGCTCCCACTCTCACAGATCTGTTTGCCCGAGGAAATTCTGACTTCGTTCAGCTCTAGTGTTACCTCTGTGATGAAGCCTTCTCTGACTCACTGTCACCCCTATGGTAGGGACATCTGAGGCATTTCTCTGTTGGGCATATAACTGTTTCGCCATTACAAAGTAAGTGCTTTTCTCTCTTGTGTTCCCAACACCTGGTGCAGTACCAGATACTCAGTGTGTATTGGTTGAATATAGGTGAGAGCTTATAACATATTTATTGTTTATTTCTTTATATTGCTGAAGAAGGGAAGAAGGGAGGAACCATATTGTTACTTAAAGATACTGTGAATATGATGGCTTTGTATTAAACAATCTGCTGAAATCATGAGTCCGCGAACCTCCGACAAAACTGTGAAGCAGGGGAAGTAGTACCTGGTACCCTATGCTTCCCTTGTAAAACTGAATTCATGATTTTCACTGGGAACTAAAACTTTAAAGAAAGAGAACAAATTCAGTATAGACTATTTTGCAGTTCAGGGATGGATTATGGAATTTTGGTGGGCCCTGAAACTGCAACCTCTCCTCTGTGTGCAGATATCTCTATGTAATGACACCAAAATTTTGAAAGATCTATTAAAAATAACAGAACCCTTGGGGCTCCTGGCTGGCTTGGTTAATAGAGCATGCGACTCATGATTTCAGGGTTGTGAGTTCGAGCCCCACGTTGGGTGTAGAGATTAGTTAAAAATAAAATCTTTGAAAAAATATAACAGAACCCATGCTGTGAAATGAGAATCACTGGTCTACATAGTTTATTCTGAATATTTCTGTAATATGAACCATAAAGTACGTAGGATAGATTTTGATGTTATTTTCAGTTTCGCTTCTCTGAAGCTGGTGATAGCCTTACTGAGTAGCCAGGCAACATTGTTATGATCTGGGTTGAACCCTCTTTGCATTGCACACCACTGACTCTCAAGCCTTCTGTGTGGGGTTATCTGCTGCTAGACAGCCTTAATTACAAATCATGGAAAAGTAGAACAGTCCTTGTTTTTTACTGATTCCCTTGCTCATAGCAAAACTCCTTTCCTCATATCAGATTTCCATAGAAGGCTCTTTTCCCCATATTATCCCATAAAAATGCTTTTGCCCACATTATCAGTTAAAGGTGCTGCCATCCTGTGACTTTTTCTTCTCAGTGGTCTCATGGTCTCACTTTTTCTGTCTGTGAGATGAAATGTCCTTGTGCACTGTGGTAATAGGAGGGGTGTTTTAAGCCATTTTTGAGAGAAATGCCTTTTCTTCTTTATAATTCCAGTTGAAAGTGAATGCCCTATTGCATAGAATCATATGTCCTGTTTGACACCATTAGCTCTGCTCCAATACCAGTGGCTTCTGGGTATCCCTGTTTAACTTTTCTACACCTAACATCATCTTGGGATGTGTGTCTTTTGGTATGGTGGAAACAAGTGGACCAGAGAAGCTATATCTGTACATGGGTTTTAACTATAGGGTAATATTTGAAAAGTTAAATTATCTGCCAGGGCAGTTTTTAAAAAACTATTATTTTTTTAATTTTAATTCCAGTATAGTTAACATACAGTGTCATATTAGTTTCAGGTATACAATATGGTAGCTCACTCAGGGCTCATCATGATAAGTGTACTCTTTAATCCCCATCGTCTATTTTACCCATCCCCACACCCACCTCCCCTCTGGTAACTTTCAGTTTGTTCTCTATAGTTAAGAGCCTGTTTCTTGGTTTGCCACTCTCTTTCTCTTTTTTTTGTCCTTTGCTCATTTGTTTTGTTTCTTAAATTCCATGTATGAGTGAAATCATATGGTATTTCTCTTTCTCTGACCTATTGCACTTAGCATTATACTCTCTATCTCCATCCATGTCATTGTAAATGGCAGGATTTCATTCTGTTTATGGTCGAAAGATATTCTGTTGTATACATATACCACATCTTCTTTACCCATTCATCTATCAGTGGATACTTGGGCTGCTTCCATAATTTGGCTATTATAAATAATGCTGCTATAAACACAGGGGTACATATAACCCTCTGAATTAGAGTTTTTGTATTCTTTGGGTAAATACCCAGTAGAGCAATTAGTGGATTGTAGGGTAGTTCTATTTTTTAACTTTCTGAGAAACCTCCATACTGTTTTCCACAGTGGCTGCACCAGTTTACCTTCCCACCAACAGTGCACAAGGGTTCCTTTCTCTCCACACCATCACCAACACTTGTTATTTCTTGTGGTTTTGATTTTAGCTATTCTGACAGATATGAGCTGATATCTCATTATAGTTTTGATTTGCATTTCTGCTAGGGCAGTTTTATGGCAAATTTTCAAAAGACACAGAACTGATGGATTTTACCCAAAAAATGTGGAAACAACAGAATGAGAAGGAAACAAACTCTAAGGATGAATATGAATAAAGACAAAGTAGAATGATTTACTTGGGAAACCTTGTTCGGTTCTACTGGGATCAATTATAGTAACTCTCCCCAAAGTAGTTTATTGAGCTTCCTTTAAGAAGTTTTCCCTTGGTGGCTCTGAAATTTCTACAAAAAACTGTATTCCCAGACAAAGCAAAAACGTAGTTCTTTTAAAAATTGAGATATAGGGGCTCCTGGGTGACTCAGTGGGCTAAAGCCTCTGCCTTCAGCTCAAGTCATGATCCCAGGGTCCTGGGACCGAGCCCCACATCGAGCTCTCAGCTCCGTGGGGAGCCTGCTTCCTCCTCTCTCTCTGCCTGCCTCTCTGCCTACTTGTGATCTCTGTCTATCAAATAAATAAATAAAATCTTTTAAAAAAATTGAGATATAATTTACATGCCATAAAATTCACCTTTTATTTTTTAAATTTTATTTAACTTAAAGTCACTTAACTAACATATATCATAGTTTCAGAGGTACAGGTCTGTAAAATTCACTGTTTAACAGTGTGTAAGTCAGTGGTATTTCATATATGCACAAAGTTGTACAACCACTACCACTCTGTAATTCCAGAATGTTTTCATCAGCCCAAAAGGAAATCCCACACCTGTTAGCAGTCACTCTCTATTCCTTCCTCCTACTAAGCCCTCTCCAGAGATCTTCTATCTCTATGGATTTGCCTATTCTGGACACTTTATATAAACGGAATTACATGGTCTCTAACCTTTTGTATCTGGCTTCTTTCTCTAAGCATAATGTTTTCAAAGTTCATCTATTTGGAGCCTGTTATCAGTATTTCATTCCTTTTTATGTCTGAATTGAGAAACATTGTTCTTTATCAAAAATCAGATGAGCCAAAGACATTCTGTTACTTTCTGTTGTGGAAATTTTTATGGAATGAAATGAATATTGTTACAAGATAGGTCCTAAAGTTTGGCAATAGGGAAAGACCATGGGAATGCTACTGTAATCATGAATTCCGTAACTTGATGCAGCAAAAGAGAGAGCACAGCCGCTGGACTATGGGCATCTAGGAAGATAAAGGTCTGTTTATAGGGTTTGGACCTAGGCTGAATGATTCTAGAAGGAACTAGAGAAGAGGTGACCAACACTGGATTGGGTAGCATCAAGAAGTAGGGGCAGTTTAGTAATTGTGTATCTCAGAAATCTTTGCTCAGGATGGGGAAGGAACAAAGAGAGGCTAGGGAAGTCATTGAGAAGAAGGCAGGATCCATAGAAGGAGTGGTTTTGCAACTCTGGTTTGGCATTGGGAGATAATATTGTTTTTTTGCTGGCCTTGTCTTTGGCTTTGACTGAGTCTAATGGAGATATTGCAGAGCTGATTTTCATGCTCTCACATGGGAAGTATATGCTCTGATTCTGCGATTTTGGAAAAAATAGGCTTGGTAAGACCAAGCAAGTAAGATGCAACCAAACTACCAAATAGGACTGACCATTTCCTCATTGTAGTGATATTCCTTAGACTAAAATCTTTTTAATGGTCTTCTGGCAGAATAACTCTGAATTATCAGAAGGACTTCTCAACCATATGATTAACCACCTTTTTTTCATGTCCTGCCTTGTGATGACCTTCGTGTTAGGTATTTTGTATGTTATTTTCTCTTGTAAGTTTAAACACTAATGAATGATTCATCCTTCCTCATTCAGCCAACAGAGTATGTATAAACATGTGCCAATTTGTCGATATCATCATTCATTTATAAACACTTCAGTGAGTGCTAGGCTTTAGGACTGAATAAGACGTGGTCCCTACCCAAGAGATTGAACAGTGCTGTTCAATAGAATATTCTGTGATGATGGTAGTATTTTGTGTGGTTCAATATGATAGTTGTAGCCACATGTGCCTCTTAAATGCTTGAAATGTGGCTCAAGAGACCGAGGAAATAAATTTTTATTTATTTTTAATTAATTTAAACAGTAATTGTGGCCTATGAGACTGTTGGCTATCACATTGGACAGCACTGCTCTAGAAGTTAATGAATGAGATAAGGAAACACAAGTGCTCGCAACCCATGGTGTGCTGTGTACTCCAGTACAGGTCCCTGTAAAGTGCTCTAGAAGTTCAAAAGACTGCCTCTGGTGGTAGAGGTGCCAGAGAAAACACCCAGAGGAGGGGAGGTACCATGAAAATGAGACTTAACAAAATAATAGTAATAGTAATAATTATTATTGTTATTACTTTGCCAGAGGAGGAGGGGAGGAAGGTGAGAAGGTTCATTCTAGGCAAAAGGCATAGTTTGCAGAACCACTGAGGCATTAATAAAATGCATATGATTTCAAGAAAACGATGTGGCTTGATAGGGTCTAAGTGTAGGTTACTATAACATTACCACTGTATGACATGGTTCTTATGGCAAAGGTGTAATTGATCAGTTTAAAAACAAATTTAACACTTTTGGCATTTATTGTGTTGTATACATTGTTTGAGAAGCTACATCATTTAAAATAGATACATAAATTGTCATCATGATCCCCATTTCGCAGTCAAAAAACTGAGCCCTAGAAAGGTAAAGGAATTTGCCTGGGGACACAGAGTGAGTGGAGAGAGCTAAGATTTGAATCCAGGCTTATTTGATTTCAGAGATCAGTCTCTCCATCAGGGACGCCACATCTTCCACTTTAAACGTTTCTCATTTGGAATTGTGATGGATTTTCTCAGGTATGCCTTCTGTGATTCATTCAGACCAGTATAAGTCTTCCACAAGGTTTTCTTTTGTTTTTTTTTCCTAAATATTCTGATTTCATATTTAAAATGTTTTCTGGCTAAGAGACTGATGTTATAATGTATCTATTCTGTTAACTAAGCATTTCATGAACTCAGGTTTTGGAAACAGCTTTATTGACAATTTCCCTTCTTTTTCTGTATATTTATAGCACTAGGAACCTTTTATATCCTAAAATGGGGTGGTTGCAGAATTAGCTAAATTGGAGGACCCAGTCCATTCATTCCCAAATTTGAATGGGCTCCTATGACCATCATGCCCAGAGAATTCTTGCTTCCGCGCGCTGGGAATGGCTTGTTATTTGAGCCTCTCCACATCTTATCCTAAAGGTCATGACCCTGGGCTCTGACTTCTTTCTTACCAATCTCTTGCAAATCTTAGTGGCTGGGTAGAGGCTTTGCTTTTCTTAACCAAGATCTCTGCACCTGTTTGGCAGGTATGGTCAAGGCCTGAAAATACCCCTTCCTGGCTGAGAAAGTACTTGTGTTTTATGAGGACGTTTTCGTTTAGTTTTGTGCTTTCCTTTTAGGCTCAAAAGAACTCACTTGGTGTTATTTGCTCTGTTTCCTTAAAAGCCTGTCTCAAAGTCATGGCAAGGTACCTCTAACATTCGTACTTGCCAGGTCTGGAACATAAGAAGTGTAACAAACAGCACCTGCTTCAAGGCTCACACACTCCACTGCTAACGCAGGACAGAGAGTAAAGAATAAAACAAGCAGTACCAGGAGGTACTCAGAGGAGGGAGCCAATATTCAGGTCTGGAGACGTCTTCACAGCGGAAGGACTGGCATCAGGTCTTACAAGAAGGGCTGGGAGAAGGGGCAGTCTTTGTGTGGAATACTACCTGGGAAAGGTACAGGGTAGAGGGAATTATGGAAGAACTGTTTGGCTGAAATAGAAAATGCAACCTTGGTTGCACATTAAAATCACGTGGAGAAGGAGTGTCTGGCTGGTCCAGTTGGAAGACCATGTGACCCTTGATCTTAGGGTTGTGAGTTCAAGACCCATGTTGGCTGTAGAGATTACTAAAACAAACAAACTTGGAGAAAAAAATCATTTGGAGAGCTCTAAAAACTCCCCTAAAGATTCTGCTTGAGCTGAAGGGCAGCCTAGGCATCCAGATTTTTAAAGTTTCACAGGTGATTTTAATGCACAACCATAGCTGTGGTTGAAGGCCATTGCAATAGTCTCCTTGCTCAGTTGTGGTCATTGAACCAACAGAGCCAGCCCTACCTGGAAGCTAGTTAGAAATGCTGAGTGAGTCTCAGGGAATCAGAATTCACATTATTACATGAGCCCAGGTGGCCCAGGTGCACAGTGAAGTTTGAGAAGCACTGCCATGGAGAAAATTTGAGAAATAAGGTTGAAGAGGGCAGATGACTTAACCAGATTTTCGCAGCCCCTGTGCTGGGCTAGGAATGAATTACAAGTGGACAGTGGTGTTGCTTTCCCCTCAAGCCATTAAGGATGTTTATACTTCTGATTGGCAGGAAGTCAGTCTTCTCTGGTTATCTATAATGTGTTCCATGAATATTCTTGAATTTTCTCTGAATGCCTTGAGGGGAAAAAAAAAAAAAAAGGCAGGGAATTACCAGTTAGTGCTGGACTGCACTCTGTCCAGTTGTGGGAGATCCCCTGAAGACTTTTGATCAAAGGATGTTTTGTGTACCTCGCTGTGTTCTAGGAAGATTATCCTGACAGAAGCATATAGAATGGACTGAGAGGGGGTGCTCTAGGGTAAGAGGACAGAGGACAGTTGCAGTAATTCACATGCAAGTTGACAGAGGACAAGAGTAAAGAGCATGGTTATGCTTAAGAACTTGAACAATACTTCAGGACCCACGCCCAAATCTTCATGGTGAAGCTTGGAAGGAACTACAAAAGATTCTTTTGTACCTTTCTGGAGACACCTTGTAACTTCATTTTGTTTCTCTCAAAGCTTCAGGAAAGTTTCTGATGATTAAAATCTACTTGGCATAAATAAGGTCATAAACATTCAGCCCTCACTCTGCAGGATCCCCTAGTTCTTGGTGGGTGGGATCATCTGACTTGAGGGTTATCAGTGATTTCAAAGGAGAAAGGAAAACAATGATGGTCATCATTTGGTGAATAGGCAGCGAGGGAAATGTCAGGAAATGGAGAGGTTAAAAGTCCAAGTATGAAAGGCCTGCTGTTGTTGAGGGACTCAGAACCATACATTTGAGTTTGGACAGTACTTTAGGGGAACCTGGATATTCCAGGAGATTATTTTGTTTGGGGAAAAAATGTTGAAATAATTGGTGCATTAAGCTGCTTATTCTTCAAGGCCAAGCTTACGTTGCTCCCTTCCATGAATTCTTCCCTTATCATCCCCGTGCTTGGTTTGTTCTCTCTCCTGTTTCCTAAAATTCTTTTTAGTGAGTCAACAAGGACCTTTTTTAGTCCTGATACTTGAAAAGTACTCTGGTACGGACTTATTTCCTAGTAACTCACTTACGGTTGATTTTATTTTTCTTATTTATGGTTGTATATTTATGAATGTATCCTGTCCCTCTAAATAGAATATAACCTCCTTGAGGACATGGACCATGTCTAATTCCACGTTATCTTTCCTGGGAATTTGTGACTTTGTGAAACACCTTTTATCTGGGGTGCTCACAATTGAGTATTAATAATTTAAAACAATTTACCATAGACTTCTTCATTTTCCAAATTTTTGATGTTTCCTCAGGGGTGGGGGGAGGCTGAAGAGTCCTCAAAATACATAAATGTACACTGTGCATTTTAAACTGTATTCTGTAGTTTAAAATTAAGCTAAAATAGTACAATCAGATAAATGTTGGAATCTTTTTGTACTTTCAGTGATTCATTTCAGAGGAGGAGATTTCAAAAAAATTATGGAGTAAATACCCTGTTTTCATAATCTTTTTTATATGGTACCTATTTTTCCTTAGTTGCTTTCTTACCTTGCCATTTGGGTTTCCTTTTCTTTTTTCTTTGTGTTTGGCAGTGATACCATTTGTTGTAGGAAGGTAACTCCTGGCTATGTTTGAAGTTAAGAGTGTCAGTAATCATCTGGATGTGACCCACTAACATGCTTAAACAGAGTGTATTTTATAGGAAATATATTGGCTAAGTGCTTTAACAATTTTATTTATCTTCAAATCATGACATGCCATTTTCATGCCTTTTCTTGGAATTTTCTTGCCCAAATTCAAAGGGCATAATTATATTTTGAAATTTGGAACACTGCAAAGTTGTGTCATCTAAATTTGGGGGGAAATTATTCTAATTCTGGGCAGTCATGATATGTGACATTATGGGAAAAGAATTGTGTATTACACATAGAAAACCAGCTAGAGCTTGACCAAGAAGAGTGAAACTATTATACCAAGATTAAATTTAAAAGAAAAAAAAACCAAGATAGGGAAAACCTTTTAAAATAATTCCTTAATGAATCAATCAGTAGTTTATATCCTTAAAGAATTTTTTATGGTATAATAATGAACATTTATAACAGAACAAAAATAACCCATTTCCTAACATTAGCCTCTCTGCCTACGGAGGTCATAAAACTTGTTAATGCAGATGAGGCTGCCTTCTGTTGTGTGATGCTAATAGGAAATGGATCATTGCAGTTTATGGGGCACTTAGCCATTTTGGTTCATGATAAATGACTGACTTCAAGTGACATTCCTTCACTGATTTCCCACTATTCATCACTTGAAAGAATGGAACCCAAACATGAAGTTGATTTTGAAGTTGTCAAGAGTTTCACTGTGGTATAAATCCATCATAAGCCAATGTTTTAATTGATTTAGGAAGAAATATTATGAATGAAGATGCTCATAAATGTTTTATGCTCCTATTTTCTTTTGTTCAAAAGCCAGATTTGTAAATCTATTTTATCCTGCTCTAACTTCTGTTGCCTCTTTCTCTTCCCTTCCCCGTCTCCAAACATTTTCCAGTTTTGAAAACTCCCTAGATTTTATCTTTGCAGATGCTTTGATGTAATTATGTTGTTTTGTTCTATAAAATCAGTCCAAAATAAGCTGAAAGAGTGGAACATTTTTTCAACTGGTTTGTTCACCTACATGCCAGGCATTATACAAGACTGGTATGGAAATTTTTTTATATTGCTTGCTATTTTCACTGTATTCTTGCTGTTATCCTGTTTTCTTCTTTTTCTCCTTTTCTTTTTTCTTGAAATACTAACCTCCACCCCCATTGCACACCCTCCCTGAGTTGGGAGGAAGAAGACTGCTTATTTGAATAAAGTCACATTATCCTACAATTAGGCTCTTGTTCTTAGAAAATTATTCTCCAGCTTATTTTAGGGAGACCCTGCTGGCACTGTAAGGGTTACAATATCTAGTCAGGTTAAATGTATGCCTAAGGATGTTTGAGTCTTTCCTGTGTTGTCTCCATGTTTAGAATGGAGAGCCTGTGTTTAATTCAGTACGGATGATGCCCTCCATGTTGCTGGCCTTTGGAGAGTGTTTGATGTCTGACGGAATGCTATTTGGAAAGGAACATGTAAATGTTCTTACAGATTGTCCAAGAGTCATTTAGTATAATTGAGATAATTTTGCCATTTATTTCATTCGTTCGTAAAGGAATTTTGACCTCCCTTATCTATGTGCATTGTTGGAGTGAGGGTGACCACAGGTTATTTTGTTTGCTTTGTAGAAGTTAACAGGAGGAAGCACATCCGTGGTAGCTTTACTTGAGGTGCTGGTATCCTGGAAGGGAAGCCTGCAAAACTCCCTCCAAGAGGCTGTCTTTTGATATAGACATTTTAGTTCCTAGCAGATTTCCCCTTAGAGCCCACCTACCCCTTTTAGCAAATGGCTTCTGTGTATATATTGTTCACAAAGAACTTTAGGCTAGTAAATTGAAAATGCTGGAGATGTCTGAACCCTTTCATGTTCTAGAACCCCAGACACTGGTGAAATTTTAGGAGAGAGCCTAGAAGTGGTAGGACTGAAATATTAAATTAGGTTTCCTATGATCAGTTTTCCAACTGAAAGCCTAGGAATGGCTCATGGGGGATAGTTTGCCTACATGGTCTTAGTTAAATCCTCTCAGTCTTTTTTATAGTTGGTTGTGATATCTGATTAGAAAAAACAATACATCTTCTTTTCAAGTTTGTTGAATGAGCAATCACTAATTTTGAATACTTACTCAGATTGGCTCAAACCAACTACCAAATCTTTTTTTGTTTGTTTTGTTTTGTTTGTTTTTAAGATTTTATTTTTTGAGGGCACCTGGGTGGCTCAGTTAAGCATCTGCCTCCGGCTCAGGTGATCTCATGTGCCTGGGATTGAACCCCATGCTGGGCTCCCTGCTCAGTGAGGAACCTGCTTCTCCTTCTCCCTCTGCCACATCCCCTGCTTGTGTTCTCTCTCTCTCAAATAAATAAAATCTTTTAAAAATATTTTTTGAGAGAGAGAGCATGAGCAGGGGGAGGGGTAGAGAGACAAGCAGACATCCTGCTGAGCAGGGAGGCCAACATAGGGCTCCATCCCAGGACCTGAAATCATGACCTGAGTCAAAGGTAGATGCTTAACTGACTGAGCCACCCAGACACCTCCTACCAAATCTTTAAAATGGCCAGTTCACATATGCTACACTAATCTGTTAAGACTGTTGAAACATATCTATAATTTAATTTTTGGCCTGCTTTTGCATGTTATGTTCATTGGTGGCATAGAGCCTGGGGCTGGAAGGAAGCTGCTAAAGGGAGGAGAACAGAAAGAAGCTGCAAGAAGAGGCCTAGAGGACAGATGTCCTGTTGACCAGACACTTCTGTCAGCATTAACCACTTCATAACTCTGGTGTGCTAAAGTGAGCACTGATAGCCTTTTACTTTCTTCCTTCTCTTTTCTTTTTCTTCTTTTAAACTTCTTTCCTCCATCTGTGGGCATAAATCTGTTGAAACTAAGGAAATGCAGACTAAGATCTAAGTTGTACAAATTTTTCTGGGGGAGGAGGGTAGTAGATTGGAAGAAACACACCTGACCACTGAAAGAATGTCTTAGGAATGAATTGGAGTGTTAGGCTTCTTGCAAAGAGGTGGGAGTTTTGTATTCACAGAGCTTTAATGATCACTTTCTTCCATCTATGTTTTGAAGCCTTTTGAATGCAATGTGTTCTTAAAGTCCAGGTCCTCACATGGACACCTTGAAGCTAAAACTTGAAGTGTTTACACATTGTGTTCTCCCCCCCGGAACAGATATTGTCATGTATTAGACTTGCACAGAAACCACTAAATAATCCCTCAGATTAAATTAAAAGTAGAAGAAAGGTTTCCAGTGGAAAATTACTGTTCCATGGGAGTTTTTTAATCCTGAAATTTATTGGAAATAAAAGGACTAAACTATTAAGCATAAATATGATATTTTTCAGGGGCTTTTAAATTGGTTTTGAAATTCCCACTGAAGAATAGGCTAGCTGTTAATGATTTTCTCTCTTCACTTACTGATTTGAAGGTGTGATGTTAGTTTTATCCTGTGGGCTGTTACTTTGCTTCTTTGCACTTCAAAAAGATCTAAGGTCACTGATGATGACTTTGCTACTTCCTGCCCTATTGTCCTTACAAAGGAGTTTTGTGGGTTTAGAACTTACTATAAAGAAACCAACCCAAGTAAAAATTCTTGATATTTGCATGTCTATTAAATTCAACATCTTTGCTTTTCATTTCAACTTGTTTGATTGTACAGTTTATAAGGTGATACTGGGACTTAAGGGTTCCTCTTATGAGAGCTGAAATGCCTTTCACCTCACTTTGTTTTCATGACGGATCGATGAATTATGAAGCAGAGTAAGAGCCAGTCAACTAAGAAACTGTGGGGAAACAAGATGTTTACATGTCTATGAAATTCTGTTGACCTATAACACCGCCCCCCCCCAAAAAAAAACTGGGGCAGGGGGCATTACTAACACCTTTTATTCAGTTGCCCTCATGGAATTTGGTCTTCTTTTGATGTAGCAGTACTGATAGACCTTTCCTGCAGTTGTCATGCCACTTCGTAGATATCATCTGTGAGTGACTATTGTGTTCAGGTCTGAGCTAGCAAACCAGTGCATCTGGTTCTGAATCAGTCAAGTATTTCAAATCTTCACCAGCTAAGCCTGTATTATTGTTTTCCTCATTTTAGTAATTCTCTGCAACAAGTAATTATCAGGCATGTGGTTTTTGGTGGAGGAACACCTGAGCTAAGTTGGTAGGAACATCAAGCAAAGAAGTTGAACAATGTTTTGGTTTTTGGTTTTTGGTTTCATGATTACTACTTCATATCACCTTGTGTTTTTTCAGTACCTCAGTATATGAGGCACAATAGCCTATAGAGTAAATTTGAACACACAGTCCCCACCTCTCTTGAGTGTATGTTTTTAATAAAAATTTTTTTAGATTAAAAGAAAGTATCTTCGACCTTTCTCCAGAACTCCAGATATATATATAACAACTATCTACTTTATATTTCCATTTGGGTATCTAATAAGTATCTCAGATATTATATATACAAAATACAACTCTTGATTTTTTTTTTTTTTTTTTTTTTTTTAGATAACCACTCTACCTACCTTGTACCTGCTTTCTTCCATTTTTTCCCCTCTTCAGTTAATAACAATGCCTAGTTGTTCAAGTCAAAAACCTAGGAGTTATTTTTTTTCTTTCCTTGAATATATTCTCCCTTTCAATCTGCTGGCAGGCATGTCTCCAGAATAGGTCCCCCTTCTGTACACTTCTTCCCACATGCACTTCCCCACCATAGTTCCAGTGACCATCTTCTCTTACTTGAAGGACTATGATGGCCTTTTCCCTCCTACAGTCTCTATTCAGAGACAATGATCTTTTTTTATTTTAAAGATTTATTTATTTATTTGAGAGAGAGAGAGAGAATCCTCAAGCAGACTCCCCACTGATCGTGGAGCCTGACTCATGGCTCCAGCTGAAGACCCTGAGATCACAACCTGAGCCAAAATCAAGAGTCAGTTGCCCAACCGACTGAGCTACCCAGGCACTCCCAAAGTGATCTTTTAAAGCAGAGATCAGGGGTGCCTGGGTGGCTCAATATGTTAAGCATCTGCCTTTGGCTCAGGTCAGATCCCAGTGTTCCAGGATCAAGCCCTGCATGGGGCTCCCTCCTGGGTGGGGAGTCTTCTTCTCCCTCTGCCCCTCACCCTGCTCATGCTCTGGCTCTTGGTCTCTTTCTCAAATAAATAAATAAAATCTTTTTTTGAAAAAAATTAAGCAGAGATCAGATCCTCTCCATCTGAAAACCCCATGGCAGCTTCTCATCACTCTAAAAAAAAAAAAAAAAAAAAAAAAAGAATCCAAATTCCTTACCTTGCAAGGCCCAGCATGGTCTGGCATCTGGTTACCTCTGCTGTCTTATCTCCTATCATTTTTCCTCTCACTTACTGACCTTCTTACTACTCCGCAAACATCCCCCAGCTTATTCCCACCTCAGGGCTTTTACCTCAGTTCTTCTCTGTCCTGGAATGCTCTTTTCCCAGATCTTCACATGACTGACTTCTTCCTACTCTTTGAGCTTTACCTAAAATGTCAGCTCCTCAGAGAGGCCTTCCTGAACATCTCATTTAAATTATGTACCTCTCTCCCCTGTTACTCTTCATCCCACTACCTATTTTATTTTATTCCTAGCAAAGATTACTATCTAAAGTTCTTATTTACTTACGTATTTATTATAGTTCACCATCTCCCCTAGAATGTAAGCTCCAGGAGGACAAGAACCTTGTCTGTCTTGTTTCTTGATGTATCTCTAGTGCTTGTACCATTGTCTGATAGGTGCAGTATGTGCTCAATAAATATTTATGGTTGAATTAGTGAATAAGAATATTTAGGCCCATAAAGAATATAAGCCACTACATCATTTTAGATTATATTTTAGTAAGAATATTCCTGTCAGATTTTCATGGTATTAAGTGGCCCAAAGGCAAGGGAATAACTTTCTCTTCCAGTTGTTCTGTTAATCTGGGATGAAGCAGAGGAGGTATGCCTGGGTGTCTCAGTCCTTAGGCGTCTGCCTTAGGCTCAGGTCATGATCCTGGGGTTCTGGGACTGAGCCCCGTGTGGGGGTTCCCTGCTTGGCAGGAAGCCTGCTTCTCCCTCTCCCAGTCCCTCTGCTTGTGTTCCCTCTCTCATTGTCTCTCTCTGTGTCAAACAAATAAATAAAATCTTAGAAAAAAATAAAGCAGAAGAGATTGGTGATCACAGTCAGTTGGCTTTCTCTCGCAGTATCTGTGCATTTAAACTGGACATCATTTATCAGTTCTGCCTATCTTTTATTTGCAACTTGAGTGTTATATGCTTGAACAACAGTACGAAGTGTTCTCCTTGTAGATAAGAGTCTGAAATTGTGGTAAGTTCTCATTATATGAGAACAGCTTGCATTGAACAAGCAGAAGCCGTGCATATGTCTTTCTCAAGAAAGAAAATATCAAATTCTAGATTGAGCATGGTAAACAACAATTAATTTAATTGTACATGTTCTTAATATATGGTGATTTTTCAGGAATTGATGAATATATAAATAACAGATACATATTTATTTTGTGAACATAAATCTCTGCAAGTCAAGTAGACGATGTTGGACGTATGCCTATGATTAAGACGAGAGGAGAAAACAGGGAGATCTTTTTCTTTGCATTGCTGTATTTTGATAGCAAGTGTCAACAGGCCACAGGCCAGAGACTCACCAAAATTAAAATATGGTAAAGACGTTTTGTTTCTGTTTCTTTTATTTCTGAAGCCCCATCAGAGTTCTTCTCAGCCTCTTCTTTCTAGTATTCCACTGCATTATTTTCTGTCCTTTCATGGATAATGTTTTCCTTTCCACTTTCTTAGGGAAAGTAGCAGCCTTCACAGTTAAAAGCTTTTCTCAATGACTTCCCTTTTAAATTTCCTGTTTCTCAACTGTTTGTGTTCTGCATGGAGTAATTTTTCCTTTAGGAGTTTCAGATACCTTTTCTTCCCTCCATCCCACTGGCAAATCCCCAAATACTGAGTTGTGCTCTATTCTCTAACAAGAGGTGCTTTTCTTGTGTGGGGCAGTACAGTAATCCTTTGATCAATTCTCTCATGGGAAGAACTACCATTTTCCCCTCTAGCCAGGAGTCCAGAGTCGGTATATTTGTGGCTGAACTTCAGGTTCTGGCAGAATTAAGGTTCACAAGATCTCTGTAACTTTAGCTTAAATTTCCTTTTAACAGGGATTTGATTTTGACCCAGATGAAATCTTATTTTTATATTAGTGTGGTAATCCTAACATCCACATTTTTAACCATCATTAAAGAATACGAATTTAAAAGTGATTCTTTCTCATTGGATCATAAATTGATCATGAATTGGCATCTTAATGATTTCCAAACACTACCAGTGCAGAGATAGCAATCTCCTATTGTTAAGGATATCTTCCTTTTGCCTCTTCTGATCTGCTCTCCACCCTTCTCCACCCTCCCTCTTTCTACCCAGGAGGCTGCCTGTGAGGGCTACACAAGGGCTCCTGTGCCCTCTGACTTCCGCCAATGGCAGGGTCCCAGCAGGAGATTCAAGGGAGGGGCGCGAGTGAGGTCAGGCTAATTATTCTCCTGGCTCCCTCCTTGTGGGGTTGCCTTGGGCTGCCTGTGCCCCTCGACCTAAGGTCACGGTTTTTCACTCTAAGACTTTTCTCCTTTTGGGTTCCTGTAATCAATCCATCCTCTCATCTCTTTTTCTCTAGGAGTGGTAATAGTTCTGCTGCTACCAATCCCAAATTACAGCAGTATCCCTTGTCATTCCTTTACATGCATCCATAGCTTTGCAAATTGTCCCTTTCAAATAAGTCTCTGGATATTATCCTAATTGGAATGCGTCATTGGTTTCTTGTTGGAACCCTGTCTGATGCAAATGTTATCATTTCCTAGATTTTGGATGTTATCCACTATTTTTAACAAAGTACATACTACGTGGGGATCACCTGAGTAATCAATTGAGCAGACACAAAACAGAAGGTCACTGCCTTTGGGGGATCTATCATGTGAGATAGACAAGCTTCTCCTTTACTTTATTCAGTATTCAGTCAACATTTATCGAACAGCTGCTGTAAACCAAACATGGTGTATGAATCTGAGGCAAATATAAAGCACTATTTGGTCCTTGCCATTGTATATCTCCGTTTTAACTGCGTATTTATAGTTAAATACTTGATAAGAAAGTAGAAAATCACCAGCCTGTCTGGTTGTGCCTGATGCCTGTTCCTAACCTGTTCTCAGTTCCCAATGCTTAGTTCTATAGTGACTTCTGGGAGTTTCAAGCATGACTATTTCCTGAGCCCATAACAGGACCCCTTTTGTACCTTCGTTTCTCTGCATGAGATCTTATAAAGTGTCAAGGAAATGCTTCTGGACTGACAGATTTCAGTTGAGTACAAGTCTTTTCTTTAAGTTAGCATTGGGTAAAACATATTCAGTTGGGAGTATTTCAGAAGAAGGGGCATATGGTTAAATTGACTTGGGCAATTTCTTTAAAAAGCTTATGACTGTAGGACATCTTTTAAGATTGGTGACTACATTTTGGGAAAACCTGCTTTGCATAGTTGAGTTGTCTCCACTAGAACCTTGAGCTATATTAACTTTTCCTTCCATGGCTCTCAATGCCTGATAACCCAGAAGAACTGTGAGGGTCAGAAAACAGAATTTGGCAGGTCAAGAAGGATGTGGCACTCCTATCCTATGCTAAGGAAGAATGCATGTGAGTGACCCTGTCCAGTTAGTAAGGACTCGTGGTCATCTTGTGATGATGTTCTGACAGCCCCACACTTCATGGTCCTAACAGGAGACATCAGCAATTTACATGACAGCCACAATTCTAACTTTTATTTCCAGGGATGGGGCAGGGGGTTTGTACCTTATGATGACCTAGTTTGAGAGTTCCAGGTGCCATGGGGCAGCCAGAAGGAAACTCACTACCTTACAAAGGACTGGGACTTGCTAGGGAAAAGTTGTAATACACTGTGCAAGGGTTTTGTGGAAATCTTTTATTCTGTGGCCTCCTTTCCTTATTCTGTCTTCTGTTCCAAGTGTATCTCAACTTTTTTTTTCCCTTGACTTCTCTCACTCCTTATCTGTGGGTGAGCAAAACACAATCAGTAGTTGAATGGTCTCATCTAAACCAGAGTCTGGGAATGTCTAGAGACCTTTTTGGTTGTCACATCTGCAAGAGTGCTAATGGCGTCAGTGGGTAGAGGTCGGGGATGCTGTCAAACAGCCTACTATGTGCAGGACAGCACATTGAAGACTTATCTGGCCTAAAACATTCATGGTTCTAACCATTCATGGTTGAGAAATGCTAATCTAGATGCTGATATGTTCAGTAGAACTTTCTGTGATGATGGAAGTGGTCTATACAGTATTCATTACTTTTTTGTGGCTACTGAGCACTTGGTACGTGACTAGTATAAGTGAGGAACTGAATTTTTAATTTAATTTAAATAACAACACAATACCTAGAGTTAGCCTAGACAGTGCAAATCTAGAAAAAGTGTCCCTTGTCTGAATATGCTGGCTTACAAGTGATGGGCAGAAAAGGGTGGTACCTGAAAGTAGGAGGGTCAGTGAGGGAATTTAGGGGAAGCTGCAAGGAGAGTGTCATCCAAGAAGCCCCGAATCTGAAGGCAGTGTTGATCTCCTGCAGATAAGATAGAAGGTATGGAGGGACCCCATCATCAGGAAGTTTATTTGAGCCCAGAAAGCCATGTGGTGCCTTGTTTTGAAAGATTAAGTCCTATATATTTTTTAAAGATTTTATTTATTTATTTGACAGAGAGAAAGATCATAAGTAGGCAGAGAGGCAGGCAGAGAGAGGGGGGAGAAACAGGCTCCCTGCTGAGCAGAGAGCCTGATGTGGGGCTCGATCCCAGGACCCTGAGATCATTACCTGAGCTGAAGGCAGAGGCTTAACCCACTGAGCCACCCAGGCACCCCTTAAGCCCCATATTTATTTCAGAATGGACAGAGAGTTGGATAAACTGTCCAGGAGGAAGAAGAAGCTTAAGTTAGTGCATTAAAAGGAATGGTATAGAGAGAAGAGAAGATGGTGGGTAAAGTAAAATAATGAAGAAAGAGGATAAAGAGACATGGAAGGAGAAAAGGTAACCCATGCTTGGAGTGGCCCAGGTAGGCGAAAGGAAAAAATGTGGCCCAGGGAGGCAAAGGGCAGCTTAGTGGAGGAAAATTAGTTAACATCTTTCCTTTCCCTCCTCCTCTCCTCCATTTAGCTTCACTAAATTTTTCTTCTTCTCCTTCTCGTCTTCCTCCTTGTTCTCCTTCTCCTCCTTCTTCCCCTGTAGCCAGGTGTATCACTCAGGGTCCAACAGGAAACACATGCCATACTCAAACTGGGGTGGTTTGAGTTCATAAAGTAACTAGTTGTACAGATGTAGACAGGATGTAGAGCAGCACAGGGGTAGAACAGGACCTCAGGCTGGTCACAAAGGTGTGTTCCTACCACTCTGGACCCCCGGTGCTAGCGGAGGGGCCACAGCTATGACCCGGCACTGTGGAGGACTGAGGATAGGCCTATCGGGCAGGAGCTGCAGCCTTTGATGGAGGTTTTAGGCAGTGGCAGGAGATCGGCTGGTAGGAAAATACTCTGACTTCACTCTTCTCCTTCCTTATAATCTCCCTCCCTCCAGGGCTCCCTTAGGTGAACCCTACCAGAAACCAGAGCACAGATAACCTCAGTGGATGTGGTGCATACAGGTCAGCGTCCCAGCCTAGAGCAGGACAGAGATGTGTATAGATGCAATGAAAGGAACGAAAAGGAGATTTCCAGCACACTTTGCCTGCTCCCATTTTTCAAACTTCTTCCCTTCTTGCTGGCCCTACAGGTAACTGTTTTCTCCCATTGTTATTAGTCTTCTCTTGTTAGCCTGTTTGTCCTTTACAGGCAAAACTATTTTAACTCCAGCAAGAACACATGTAACACTGGTATTATAACTCTTTGGGATGATTTCTCAGTATCTCTGCTCTGCCTGCCTAGCGGCCGAGACTCAGACTCTCTCACAAACCAAAGCCTTTCTTCTTCTGCTCTTTTTGAGGCCAGTATTTCTGTGCTGGAAACAGCTCTGCACCTGTACCCTATGATAGAATGAATGACGAATGGCCACACATCAGTCTCCAAAAGAACTTTCCAGAAGTGTTATGCGATACTTACCTACCAGCAGGTGGCATTAGGAGTCATAAAGACATTAAATGATGTTGGTTTTCAAATCACTGAGAACTTGAAGTTCTCGACAAAAGAGAAAGGTGAGGGGTGCCTGGGTGGATCTGTTCATTAAGCCTCTGCCTTGGGCTCAGAGTCCACATCAGACTCCATGCTGAGCAGGGAGTCTGCTTCTCTGTCTACCTCTTGTGATCTCTCTCACTCTCTCAAATAAATAAATAAAATCTTTAAAAAGAGGGAGAGCTAGAGAGAGGAAAGGTGATCTAACTTTCTAAGGCAGAACTAAGGAGACCAAAACTAGGTGGGAAATGGACAGGAGAGATAAAAGTGATGTTTCAGGGACGGAAAGTATATGTTCTGTGCACTGAGTTAGACATGGGAGCAATGGGGAAGATGTGAAAGGTAGGAATCATTTCAGTGGTCAAAATCTGAGTAATTGAGATAACTACTGTGTCTTCAGCTAAGGAAAAGAGAATCAGGAGCAGATTAGCTTGGGAAGTTGTCTAGGGCATGTTGAACTTGAAGTGGTGGCAAGGCAGTATACGGAGATGTCATAGGAACATTTAAAGATGTATGTCTAAAGCAAAAGAGAGTGACTGAAAATAGAGAAACAAAGAAGAGGTGTTTAAGGTTGTCGAAATAGGTAAGATCCCTGAAGGACGGAGGATCAGAGACTTCTCAAACTTGGGATCATCATAGGAATCACCCCCTGGATATTAAAAAGCTCTACCCTCTCCAGGGACTTGTAATTCAGTAAGGTTGGGGTGATGCAGTTATCTCAGGGATATTCTTTATAAATAAGCACTCCAAATAATTAGGATGCACTTTGAGAAGCACTATATTTTGTCAGACAGAAGTTTCATAGATCAAATCATGAGAATCACTGGTCTTCTATCAGGCTAGAGGGAAAATGTGAGGAATAAAGAGTTAAGAACTAGATAAGTAGAAGGAGGTTCTGTGCTGTGCCAAACCAAAGGTAGGCAGAGTATGAAGAGAGAAGTGAGGGTGTGGAAGGAGTATCAAGAATGTACCAATTAACAGTGTTAAGAGAGAGGTTCCCAATTTTTCTGGTCTTAGGAACTTTTCATATTCTTAAACATTATTGAGAATCCCAAAGAATTTTTTAAAATTTAATTTAATTTTTTATTAACATATAATGTATTATTTGTTTCAGGGGTACAGCTCTGTGAATCATCAGTCTTACACAATTCACAGCACTCACCACAGCACATACCCTCCCCAATGTCCATCACCCAGCCACCCTATCCCTCTCTCCCCCTCCCTTCTAGCAGCCCTCAATTTGTTTTCTGAGATTAAGAGTCTCTTACCGTTTGTCTTCCTCCCCAGTCCCATCTTGTTTCATTTTTCCCTCCCTCCCCCATGACCACCCGCCCTGCCTCTCAAATTCCTCATATCAGAGAGATCATATGATAATTGACTTTCTCTGATTGACTTATTTCGCTTAGCATAATACCCTCTAGTTCCATCTGTGTTGTTGCAAATGGCAAGATTTTTTGATGGCTGCATAGTATTCCATTATATATGTACCACATCTTCTTTATCCATTCATCTGTTGATGGACATCTAGGCTTTTCCCATAGTTTGGGCTATTGTGGACATTGCTGTTATAAACTTTTGGGTTCCCCTTCAGATCACTATATTTACATCTTTAGGGTAAATACCCAGTAGTGCGATTGCTAGGTCATAGGGTAGCTCAATTTTCAGCTTTTTGAGGAACCTCCATATTGTTTTCCAGAGTGGCTGTACCAACTTGCATTTCCACCAATGTAGGAGGGTTCCCCTTTCTATGCATCCTCGCCAACACCTATTGTTTTGATTGGTTAATTTTAGCCATTCTGACTGGTGTGAGGTGGTATCCCACTGTGGTTTTGATTTGTTTTTTCCAGATGGTGAGTGATGTTGAATACTTTTTCATGTGTCTGTTGGCCATTTGGATGTCTTCTTTGTGGAAATGTCTGTTCATGTCTTCTGCCCATTTCTTGATTGGATTATTCATTCTTTAGGTGTTGAATTTGCTAAGTTCTTTATAGATTTTGGATACTAGCCCTTTATCTGATATGTCATTTGCAAATATCTTCTACCATTCTGTTGGTTGTCTTTTGGTTTTTTTGACTGTTTCCTTTGCTGTGCAAAGCTTTTGATCTTGATGAAGTCCCAAGAGTTTATTTTTGCCCTTGCTTCCCTTGCCTTTGGCGATGTTTCTAGGAAGAAGTTGCTGCAGCTAAGGTGGAAGAGGTTGCTGCCTGTGTTCTCCTCAAGTATTTTGGTGGATTCCTGTCTCATGTTGAGGTCTTTCATCCTTTTTGTCTATTTTTGTATGTGTTGTAAAGAAATGGTCCAGTTTCATTCTTCTGCATGTGGCTGCCCAATCTTCCCAATACCATTTGTTGAAGAGACTGTCTTTTTTCCACTGGGCATTCTTTCCTGCTTTGTCAAAGATTAGTTGACAATAGAGTGAAGGATCTATTTCTGGGCTCTCTATTCTGTTCCATTGATCTATGTGTCTGTTTTTGTGCCAGTACCATACTGTCTTGATGATAACAGCTTTGTAATAGCACTAGAAGTCTGTAATTGTGATGCTGCCAACTTCGGTTTTCTTTTTCAACATTCCTCTGGCTATTTGGTGTCTTTTCTGGTTCCACATAAATTTTAGGATTATTTGTTCCATTTCTTTGAAAAAAGCTGATGGTATTTTGATAGGATTGCATTAAATGTGTAGATTGCTCTAGGTAGCATAGACATTTTCACAATATTTGTTCTTCCAATCCATGAGCATGGAACGTCTTTTCATTTCTTTGTGTCTTCCTCAATTTCTTTCCTGAGTACTTTATAGTTTTCTGAGTACAGATTCTTTGCCTCTTTGGTTAGATTTATGAGGATCCCAAAGAATTTTTAAGTGAGTTATATCCAGTGGTGTGCTAGTAAAGCATTTCTCCAAAACATAAGCCCTGATTTATGGGTTTGCCAATTTCTGTGGTGTAAACTACCAGCACGGACTATTTCAGGCTATGGATAGCTCTCTGGAAACTGGCAGAAGCCAGCTGTAATACACCACTGTATATCTATTGATATTTGCCGTAATGATATCTGAAACTAAGAATAATTTTTAATTTTTATTTAAATTCTAGTTAGTAATATTGGTTTCAGGAGTAGAAGTGCCCTCCTTAATACCCATCCCCCATCTAGCCCATCCTCCACCTACCTCCCCTCCATTAACCCTCAAAAACTAAGATTTGAAACTACTTATTTCATTTGAAAATAACAGTAATCATTTATTATATGTTAATATAAGTTAACATAATTTTATGAAAAAGAACTCTTCCAAAATAAGAAATTTAATGACAGGAACATCATTTTACATTGTTTACAAATAGATAACAACTGGGTTCCCACATCTGCTTTTGCATCCGTCTGTTGCATTATCACATGTCATGCTGCCTCTGGAAAACTCCATTGTATACAGGAGAAAATGAGTAAAAAAGATATATTCCATCTCAGTATTATTGTGAAACGGTTTTGATCTTACAGACACCCTAAAAGGATCACAGATACCACCAGGCATGCCTATATCATTCTTGGAGCACTACTGCTCTATTGGAGTGAGCCCCCAAATTTTACTGATTCCATAGAATATTAATAATAGCTTGAGTAATTATTATCTGCTCTATTAATATGTTATATACATTGTAAAAAATACACATAATGCAAATTTTAAGCTTAAGATTAAAAACATCAATAAAAGTACCCCGAGTATTGTCTTGCATAGCATACATCTTGTTAGACCCATTGTTGTAGAGGATGAACATGAACATAAGGCTTCTGGGTTGAGTAAGTAGAGGGTGGGCCTGTATAGTCAAATTCTGAGAAAGCAACATCTATAAATTGGTGAATATATAAGTAATGTTTACAAGGTGTGGAAGGTGAAGAAGTGGAGACAAACTGCTCTGATGCTTGGGTGAGGGGCTGAAGGACAATAATTGATTTCCTTGGTCAGGCAAGGACAAGATGGAAGGAACATTTGAAACCCTCGAAAATAATGGCATAATCAAGACCCTTTAAAAAACCAATTAACAGGGTACCTGGGTAGCTCAAGGTTAAGCCTCTGCCTTTGGTTCAGGTCATGATCTCAGGGTCCTGAGATCAAGCCCCACATCAGGCTCTCTGCTAGGTGGGGAGCCTGCTTCCCCCCCTCTCTCTGCCTGCCTCTCTGTATACTTGTGATCTCTCTCTCTGTCAAATAAATAAATAACATCTTTTTTTAAAAAGCCAATTAACAATGCAAGCATGAGTTATCTTTTATTTTTCTCACAAAAGCAAAATAAACAAAACAAAGTGCTTGGCACATACTTCGGAGATATTCTGAGGACTGTTCTCATAACAGGATCAGGCAATACAAATAGTTGATAGTTGCATAAAGCTTTGTTTATTTTGAGTAGGTCAGAACAAGTCATTCTAATGGCTTTGAGTTGGCATGAACAGGCAGGACTGGCCTCTCCTCTTGCAAATTGTTACTCCTCTTCACACATGGACACATTCCTGTAAATGAGCCATTGGAGATAATTAGCTCTGACTAAATGTCCATAACTGTTATGCCCATTATGAGCTGACTTGTGTTATCTCCTTTAATATGTGAAAGAGCCCAGAAAAGTGAGTGGTATTATCAACATTTTGCAGAGGATGAGGCTCTGAGCAGTGGAGAAATTTACACAAGGTTGCCCAGCTCATAAGAGGCAGAGGAGCACAAATCCACAAAGAATTGTCTCTTTTATCCCAGTGATATAGGATAGCCGTACTAGTAATGATCCAAGACCACAGAGTAATCAAGACCTTTGCTTTTGGTTTGTAGTTTTCTAATGTAATTTCATAACAGGTTAATTGTGCCAAGAAGAAGTGAGAAAGTATCTGGCTTGTAAATAATCTCTTCTCCCTTTTATCTTTCCACTAAAACTCCAAAAAAATCCCTCAAACTTGGATTCAAACCACATTCCTCAGAATCCTCTAAAATAGTTGGCTCAGGTTTATGTCCTCTCCCAAAGCCAATTACTCTGTTATTGTTCTATCTTTATGAAGAGTAAAGCAATAGTAATGACTTGTTTCGCTACTCACATGTAGGTTTTTCTCATAAATAGAATTTTTTTAAAGATATTTATTTATTTATTTATTTGACAGAGAGAGAGAGAGAGCGCGCGCAAGTGAGCACACAAGCCGGGGGAGTGGCAGAGGGAGAGGAAGAAGCTCCTGATGCTGGGCTTGATCTCAGTGTCCTGGGATCATGACCTGAGCCGAGGGTAGATTCTCAACTGACTGAGGCACCGAGGCACCCCTCATAAACAGGAATTTTAATTTTTAGGTAAACAAAGGGCCATTTATCAATCTCTTGCTCATCCTGGTGTCAAAAAGTGGGCAGTTCGTTTTCCTGACTGGCTTAAGCAGAAACATCAAGGAAATTTCTTGAGGGATTACTTGATACATAGGAATCATTTGTTTTGCCCGCTCTTCCTACGTCTGCCCTCAGTGATTTTTCACCAAGGGAGCCTAATTATTGCGGTTCAGTCTCTAAGCTGCTTTAGTACGGGAAGATTGGAACAATCCTGTTCATTTTGTGAAAACCTGAACACACATTTGGAAAACCAAGAATCTCTTTGAGGTCCAAAACAAAGCATTATTCTCCCAAGAACCTGGCAAAAGGACTCCTCGACATATAGTAGGCACATGTATCAACTCCTCGAAGACAAAAATTATTAATTTTCATTCTGTGAGCTCTCCTGATCCAAGGCCTGTTGGGCACAGAGTAGGCGCCTGAGAAGCAGAGAAGGCATGAGCTGCTTGATAGAATATCCACAGCAATACCACAGCAAACCTGCCGAGACCAGGGCATCTAATTTGTGAAATGGGGGAGAACCTACTGTAATTTTATGATTATTCAGTAGCTAATTTCCTGTTTCATGGTTTGTATTCTGTGATAATTGCAGATCAAAATTGGCAAACTTATTCTCCAAAGGGCCAGATAGTAAAGATTTCAGGAGTTGTGGGCCAGCCATATGTGGTCTCTGTTGCAAAGACTCCACACTCCCATTGTTGTCTGAAAGCAGATGTACACAATAGGGAAATGAATGAGCATGGCTGTGTTCCAGTGAAACTTTGTTTACAAAAATAAGCAGTGTTGGGATTGACCTAAGGGCCATGGTTTGCCTGTTCCTGATTTTAGGGATAGAAAGTTAATGGATTTTTAAAAGCATATCAAAAATTACTTAGTGCAGGGCGCCTGGGTGGCTCAGTGGGTTAAGGCCTCTGCCTTCTGCTCAGGTCATGGTCCCGGGGTCCTGGGATGGAGCCCTACGTCGGGCTCTCTGCTCGGTGGGGAGCCTGCTTCCCCCTCTCTCTGTCTCTGCCTGCCTCTCTGCATACTTGTGATTTCTGTCAGATAAATAAATTTTTTAAAAAAATTTTTTTTAATTACTTAGTGGGTGTTAACTGGAGTTAATATGGTGATCATTTTGCAGTATATACAAATATTAAATCATTATGTTAAATACCTGAAACTAATATAATGTTATATATCATTTATACCTCAGTTTTAAAAAAAGATATTTTGTGAGTCAGCTTCCTGTCTTGAAACAAAATGACCATATATAAAAGTCATTAAAAGGAGACATGGCCTCTGTAATCATTAATATAGGTCAATGGATTTGGCATGTAGGTAGAGGGTAGAGAGCTAGGGGTTGCTTTCAGTGAGATCTCCCATTAATCAGCCATTAGTTTAAGACTTTGGTTGTGAAGAGTCTATATTCTTTGGCTCACTAATTTTTCTTCCCAGAGTATATCATAAGAAGTAATTAGCAAGTATGGTAAATATTTATGTATAGATGTTTAACATATATCATTTAAAAATTTATAGGAACCATTTAAGTGTTCAATATTAGAAGAATATTATGATATATCCACATGCAAAAATATGCACATTACCAGCTTCTTTCCATATTTTGGCTGCCCAGGGCAAGAAGACAAATAGAGGCTTACTTGTATAACATGTCTAAATATTTTAAAGTTTTAAATCAAGTAAGAAACTCATAGAGTATGTGTTATCCTCTGGCTTTGACAATGGCTTAGAAGGCCATATTTTAATTTAGAACTCTCAGGTTCTTTGGAATATGATGGCATGGGAAGAGCCAGCCCCTTACTCCTTCTAGCTCTGTTTCAGCCTCACCAAGAGGAGTCTTACACATGCTTTTGAGGGCACTCAATTCTCTCACACCCAAAATCCATCAACACCCTTGCACCACTTCGCCACTCCTGCGGCTGGCGTGTACAGTGCTGTGCTCTTGGCCCTCAGGGAATAAGACTGGAGAAGGTCTCAGTGGGGCCATTTGGTCATGGAATTCCAGGATTCTGAGTATCTAGAGAATGTTCTAGAAGGATGACACAGACTCTGTGTGGATACAGTCTCCTTTCCCTATGGAACCCCATTCTCATGGCAAGGGGTATAGTGAAATGAAGGCCTGCGCACGGCTGCTGGAAAACCCTGGGTCCTGGGCAACCTGGTATAAGGGCAGTGCCGCCCATTATAATGTTTAATAAAAGGTTTTAATAACATGAGAAATGTTTTCATTATGATTTTATGTGAAAGAGGTTTAATAGTGAATATTTGGACTAATCTCAATTATGTAGAGAAAATGTATACAAAAAGAACGAGAAGAGGAAAACAGAACTAGAAAGAAACATGCTGGAATGTTAAATGTAATTGTCTCTGAGTGCTGAGTTGGGAGTGATTTTTTTTTTAAGGTATTGAACTTTCTTTCTGCTTGCCATATTTCCTATGAAGAGCATGTATTGCTTGATAATCAAGAGAAAATGACTTATAAAACACTCCTAATATTTTGACCTAGACTCTGAATAAATGCAGGAGAGTATTATGGTAATTGGTTTTCTTTATCACATGTTTGAGGAAGCTGGAAAAGCTCATTTTTCTCTCTCCTTTGACCTTTAAAATAGCATTTATTGCCTTTCTTCAGTTTGGATCTCATCCTGACTTTTTACTAGCTGTGTAACATTAGGGAAGTCTTTCACCTTCCCTAAAACTCAAGTTCCTTTTTTGGAAAATGGAGATAGTGATAGTTATATCATAAGATGTTTGTGGGGAGTCATGCTACTAGCATATGAGGAAGACGTGGGGGTGCAGGAGGGCACTGGTGCTGCTTTGCTATCCCTACCATCCCCCATTCTATGATGTGTGAGCTAGGGATAGAGCAGAAATAGAAGCTCTCTCAGGACATTTGCAAATTAACAGGAAAGATAACACATAAAGCTTGTAATGATCAGCTAGAGAACAGTAGTCAAAAAAATCTAGTAAGTACAAAGAGTGAAATAAAGGTGGTTGTGACTGGTGGTGGCAGAGCCCATTGGCAGTTCACTTTTTCTGTGTCTGGTGAGAATTTCACCAAAAAAAAAAAAAAAATATATATATATATATATATATATATATATATATACACACACACACACATCTGTGTTAAGGTAACTTAAACCAGATTTAAACCCAGAATTCCCTAGAGACTATGGCTGGCGTTTCCATGATCTTAGATACCTTTGTTAACTGGGTAGAAAGGCACACAAAATAGAGACATCTCTTCAAAATTCATTTGGAGCCTGGATGGAGGACGTAGTTATTAATTTTATGGTAGAGAGAGTTCCTACCTATAGTCTGTTTATTGCAGTAAACCAGGGAAACACATTTATGACGAGCAAAAAACAAATCTACCTCTTTTAGGACTTCTGTTATTGAAGGCAACACCAAAACTAGGGCATGAACAATTTCTTTTTGTTCCAGTCTTTAAGTGATGGAAGAGAGGTCTGGCTCAAATGATAGAAGATCAGAAAAGGTGCAGTATTATGTTTAGAACACTGTTAAGGTTACAGCTGAAATTTTTCTCCCAGATCTTTTTGTCTCTGACAAATAGCAGTGACTCATTTTGATGGTGGCTGAAGAGATGAAGCCAGGGGGCACCTGGGTGGCTCAGTGGTTTAAGCCTCTGCCTTCAGCTCGGGTCATGATCTCAGGGTCCTGGGATCGAGCCCCGTGTCTGGCTCTCTGCTCAGCAGGGAGCCTGCTTCCCCCTCTCTCTGCCTGCTTCTCTGCCTACTTGTGATCTCCCTGTGAAATAAATAAATAAAATCTTAAAAAAAAAAAAAAAAAGGAGATGAAGCCAGTATTAATGGATGGAACACCAGGCACTGAGATTCTGTTCCTGCTTTATCCACAGGCTTTTGGGCTCTTGGAACTTTCGGAGCTTGCTTTATCCCATGTTTATGGGCAGTCACAACCACCTCTTGTTATTGGGCTCTTGTGAAAGTAAGTAATGTTTCCAGAACTTGTTTTAAGTTGTTGAAAAGAGGACACCCATGGAAATACAGTTATACTGTCATTATTATTACCATCACTTATTATGAATGACTTTTTAAAAATTAATCTTATGACTGTTTCTTAGCAACTAGATTTAAGTTTGTTGAAATAGGCACCTTCTTTCCTAATACATTTTTAAATTTTCCCATTCTAAGTTATATAACATTTAAAAAATAATTGCAAATTCATTATATAATAATTTTGTAATAGTAAAACAAGCATCAGTTTATGGAGTGTACTTTGTGGGACTAAGGGCTATGATCCCATATTCCTACTCCATTGAAAAGCCCTGCACAGACCTGGAGGCAGTTGAGGCCTGACTTTTTATATCTGAGCATCTTTGTTTAAGGCTCTAGCTCTGCTGATCTATTTCCTCATATTAAATCATGTCTCCCAAGATTAGTGTAAGAGTTAAATGAGATGATACTCGCGAAAATAACCATTTCAGAACTTAGTATGTAGTAAGTACTCAACAAATGTCTAGAGAATCTAAATCTGTTTGATTAGGCCATAGTAAAAGAAGAAAGTTAAGGGTAAAACAACAAATAATATTGGACTAGTCCTTAAACTCAGATAAAAACTCCATGGTCCATAGGGGGATTTGTGGTTTTTTTGCTTTTGTTTTCTCCCAAAATCTAGACAGCTAATGACCTTAGAAACTCTCCCTATCCTTCCTACATTCTTTTAATTGTGTGCCTCTTAAAAGCTGGTCCAGATTTTTCCAACGAACTATTGTGACCTTGACTATAGGACACACGTGTATCGGTAAAAGCCAGTTATAATCAGTCTCCATCTTCCAACACCTAAAATTTAGAAAACTCAAAATAATGTAAATCTAATGCACATGAAACTCAGATACTTTTTTTGAGCGTATTCTGTTCTCTACCTTCACGAAGAAGGAATAAATGGTAAGTTAACATGCCAATACCAGAGATTTACATAAGTCATACCAAAAACAATATGTGGGATGTGTCAGACTCAGAATATAGTGATGATGCTTTCAGCCTTGTAGGAGGAACCAGGGTTCTCCATCTCATATGTAAAACATGCTTTCCAGATGCCTGTGACAGCACATTGACAGATGAATGAATAGTCATGGCTGTTGTCTTATAGTTCGAGCATTTCTGCTTTCAGGAGTTATGTATGTTTGTTGCCAAATATGTATTTGTCAGTTGTTATTGTGTACAATTTAATTAGACATTAAATAACCAATAAAATATAAATTAAAAAAATAGTTATTAATTACGTGAAAATTAGGTTAAACAATTTGAACAGACATGACAGAGGTGAGTTGCCAAAAACAATTCCTGTTGAGACAGGTGTGGCAGAAGTACTATGAAAGATATTTGTGGGGAGAATCATAAAAACCTAAAAGTATTCTGGACTTACATTGTTTCTTAAGTGTATTTAAATCATTTCACTCTAAACAGATGGAAACTAGAGGGGTGCCTGGGTGGCTCAGTCAATAAGCGTCTGCCTTCGGCTCAGGTCAAGATCCCAGGGACCTGGGATTGAGACCCCCGTGGGGCTCTCTGCCCAGTGGGAGGCCTGCTTCTCCCTCTCCCACTCCTCTTGTTTATGTTCCTTCTCTTGTTGTGTCTCTCTTTCTGTCAAATAAATAAATACATAAAATCTTAAAAAAAAAAAACAGATGGAAACTGGAAATTATAGATTATGCATTAAGGATGTGGTTCATCAAAGGAACCTACTAACAGTTGACTCATACCCAAAGTAAAAGCCCTTTCCTTTTATTCAAAGATTGGCAGATGAATTCACATTTATGTTTTGAGTTAAATGTATAAATGGATCTTTGCGTATGTGTGAGAAAGTTATTGTATTATAAACTCTACCGTCTACATTTCAGTATGTTGATGAATGATGTTAGGAAGTTATGCCTTAAGGCCAGATAATCTTGTATTGTATTTTCAGAATTAACATAGAAAAATTGAGTTGTTAGATAGTTTTAGAGTTAGAATTATTTACTGGGTAGGATTTCCAGTTCTAGTTACAGACCAAAGTTAGTATTTTCTCCCTTCTTTTCTTGAAAATGGCAACTCGGACGGAAAAAAATCCCAACTTGGGCAAACCTAGAGGACACCTGAAACCCTAAAATGCATGAGAAAGCACTGCCAAATACAATGAAGGTAAAATAGGGTATAGGTAGATGCTTAGAAAGACCCTACAGCTGCAGACCTGAAACAAGGCTGGCAGAACAGTTAATTACATAGGGCACTATTGTTGCCAAAACCAGTAATTCTTTGGAACAATGAGAATGGCTATGCAAGCTGATGCAAAACTTCTTTGGCGCTGGTTTGACTAAAGAAATAAAAGTAGTCAAGGCCAAATAAGGAATGCCCAAGGAAATAACATTTGTTCAAAGTAGTCTGTGAGTGAGGCAAAATAAAGGAAAAGGATATTATTTTGAACAGGCCTTAGCTACTGCTCTCTTCTGGTTGAGAAGTTAAAGCTAAAATAATTCACACACACAATGTGTCAAAGAGTAAATTCCTGCTAGCTCAAAATATGGTTCTCATTTTTTTCCCACATAAATTTGCTATGAACTAGAGTCCCAGAAGAACTCACCTCATTCGGGAATGGATAACAATCAAAAAGGAAACTGCATAGAATATGTACATTCTCATGACCTGAAAAAAAGAAAAAATGATGGATGGAGAACACTGACAATAAAAAAAAATGTTGCGGGGTGCTTGGGTGGCTCAGTGGGTTAAAGCCTCTGCCTTCGGCTCAAGTCATGATCCCAGGGTCCCGGGATGGAGTCCTGCAGCGGCCTTTCTGCTCAGCAGGGAGCCTGTTTCCCCCTCTCTCTCTGCCTACCTCTCTGCCTACCTGTGATCTCTGTCTGTCAAATAAATAAATAAATAAAATCTTAAAAAAAAAAAGTTGCCTCAGATGAACATATGGAAATTGTTACCAAACAACCCATACTTTAAATATTTATATGTATTTATTTAATATTGTAATCACTGCTAAAAAAACTAGTGTTTCAGCAAAGATACAAGAGCTCAGGGACTTCATAGCAAGTCAGCAGAAGGATGAATATGGTAAACCTCATGCAAAGAAGCAGAGGAGAAAAATACAACTATTTTAACAACAAAAGCCTTGGCAGTAGCACAAAAAAAGAAAGACATTCTTTTTTTCCCCATGTTCCTTTTCTTTTTTTTTTTTAAATAGATGCACATTTTAAAAATTTAAATTCAATTAATTAACATATAATGTATTATTAGTTTCAGAGGTAGAGGTCAGTGACTCATCTGTCTAATACTCACTGCTTATTATATCACATGCCCTCCTTAATGTCCACCACCCAGTTACCCCATCCCCCCCACCCCCTTCCCCTCAGTTTGTTTCCTATGATTAAAAGTCTCTTATGGTTTGTCTCCATCTCTGATTTCATCTTATTTTTCCTTCCCTTCCTCTATGATCCTCTGTTTTGTTTCTTAAATTCCACATATGAGTAAAAACATAGGATATTTGTCGTTCTCTGACTGACTTATTTCACTTAGCATAATACCCTCTAGTTCCATCCACATCATTGCAAATGACAAGATTTCATTCTGTTTGATTTATATATATATATATATACAATGGAATATATGTACATCTTTTTTTTTATTTTAATAAACATATAATGTATTTTTATCCCCAGGGATACAGGTCTGTGAATCGCCAGGTTTACACATTTCACAGCACTCATCATAGCACATACCCTCCCCAATGTCCATTTCCCCACCACCCTTTCCCGTCCCCCCTCCCCCCAGCAACCCTTGGTCTGTTTTTTGAGATTCTTTTATGGTTTGTCTCCCTCCCAATCCCATCTTTTCATTTTTTCTTTTCCTACCTCCCCCCAAACCCCCCACATTGCATCTCCACTTCCTCATATCAAAGAGATCATATGATAGTTGTCTTTCTCCAATTGGCTTATCAAACTCAATACCCAAAGAATCCAGTCAAGAAATGGGCAGAGGACATGAACAGACATTTCTGCAAAGAAGACATCCAGATGGCCAACAGACACATGAAAAAATGCTCCACATCACTCGGCATCAGGGAAATACAAATCTTCTTTTTCCATTCATCTGTCAACGGACATCTGGATTCTTTCCATATTTTGGCTATTGTGGACATTGCTGCTATAAACATTGGGGTGCATATACTCATTCTAATCATTATGTTTCTATCCTTTGGATAAATACCTAATAGTACAACTACTGGGTCAAAGGGTAGCTCTATTTTTAACCTTTTGAGGGATCTCCATGCTATCTTCCAGAGTGGCTGCACTAGTTTACATTTCCACTAGCAGTGTTAGAGGATTCTCCTTTCTCCACATCTGTTGTTCCTGAGTTGTTAATTTTAGCCATGATAGACAGATATTTTTAAACATGTAAGAATGCAGGAATATAGCTCCTAAGAGCCTTTTGTGACTATTGAACAAACTGTCACAGGGATCAACTGGAGGAGCACATTGAATCCATTAAATTGTGGAAATAAGTCTTCAAAATATTTGGGAAAATAGTAAATTTTAAAAACTGACAATGATACTTAAAAAATTCAAGGGAAACGGGGAAAGAATGCTGTGTATGACTAAAAACACTAAAGTCCTCATCTTTTATAGCCAGTGGTCAAAAGATGTAATTTAGGGACGCCTGGGTGGCTCAGTCAGTTAAGTTTCTGCCTTCAGCTCAAATCATGATCCCAGGATCCTGGGATTGAGCCCTGTGTTAGGCCCCTGCTGAGCAGGGACCCTGTTTCTCTTCCCTCTGCATCTCCCCCTCACTTGTGCTCTCTTTGTCTCTCTCTCAAATAAGCAAATAAATTAAAAAAAAAAAGATTTAATTTAAAGCTGGTAAAGCTGATAAATCAATAATAGATAAGTATAATTAAACCTATGAAGGTAAAAACTCAGAAAAATATTAAAATAAAATCAGGTAGAAGGGTAAATGGTGGGAAGAAAGAAGTAGATGTATACTTGACTTGTCATTATTCAGTTTGGAGTCAGTAGATAATATATAAAGAAAATAGAAGATTAAATGTAATCTATAAAGTTATAAATTAACAAACATGAAAAACACTTTAAAATTACCAAAAGAAAAATACATACATATGCACAGAAAGCAAATATAGCTCACATTTAAAAGATTATTTTTAAAAGGAAGAAGCAATAAAAACAAAACATAATGTAAAATATAATTTAAGGTAAAGATTAAACATATCTATCATGTAATTAATTCATTCAGAAACCATTTAAGCTCTTACTATGTGTCAGGCATTTCTCTAAGTATTGATCCATTTAATCCTCATGATAGCTATCCATTCAAGGAACTATGGTTATCCACATTTTGTGTATGAGAAAATAGAGCACAGCAAGGAATAGTGACTACTTCCCATCTCACAAATTGTAAGTAAAGTAAATAGGATTAGCATCCAGGTAGTTAAGAACCCGGGTTCTTAACCACTGTACAGTGGAGCCCTAGATACAGTTAAGGCAGCATACAGAAAAACATTTATTGTCTAAAATGTTTATATTACTAAACAATACAGAATAAAAATAAGAGGACTGCACAGTCAGCCAAAGTTAGAACAACAAAATAAATCCAAGAAAAGCATAACAAAGCATAATAAAAGTAGAAACAAATAAATTGATTAAAACACAAAAAATTGCAATACCAATAAAGTAAAGCAGGAACTTGATTTTAGGGGTAAAAATGATAAAACTCTAGATAATAGAGTACAAAAAGAGGAAGGAAGCATAAATCAAAAAATAAATATTAATGAGGAAACAACCATACACAAAAAAGACCTGGTTAAAAGGAATCCTAGGAGGGATACCTGGATGGCTCAGTCGGTTAATTTTCTTGTCTTCAGCTCAGATCATGATCCCGGGGTCCTGGAATCAAGCCCCATATCAGACTCTCTGTTCAGTGGGGAGTCTGCTTCTCCCTCTCCCTCTGCCTGTGTTCTTTTCTCTCTCTCTCAATGAATAAAATCTTTTTTTTTTTTTTTAATTTAACAGAGACAGAGATCACAAGTAGGCAGAGAGGCAGGCAGAGAGAGGAAGGAAAGCAGGCTCCCTGCTGAGCAGAGAGCCCGATGTGGGGCTCGATCCCAGGACCCTGAGACCACGACCCGAGCTGAAGGCAGAGGCTTAACCCACTGAGCCACCCAGGCGCCCCTCAATGAATAAAATCTTAAAAAAAAAAAAAAAAAGAAGAATCCGAAAAGACAATATTGATAAACTATACACAGAAATTTTAGACTATAATGGAATAGTTAACTCTATAGGCAAATATAATTATCAAAACTGACCTCAAAAGACCAAAAGAATCTAAACTCTCCAATCAACAATAAAAAGAGAAAATTGTTAGAGAGCTGCTCTCCAAAAGAGCACCAATCCCAGATATTTTCATGGGCCAATTCTACTAACCTCCTAAGAAAGAAAAGTTTCAGTTCTATTAAACTTATTTGAAAGAAGGAAAGCTTTAAAATTCTTTTTATGATGCTATCGTGACAATGATATCAAAACCCAGCAAAGACAGCATAAAAGAGACAACTACAAGTAATTCAAAAGCGTTCTAAAATAATGATATACTATTACCAAGTGAGGCTAAGAATTCTAGAATTGCTCAAATAATTTTCTGCATTAATGAAAAAGCATATGATTATCTTCAAGGTATTGAAAAGGTGCTTTGTAAATTCAACATCTGCCCTTGGTTAAAAACTCTTAAAAAAATAACAAGAGATGGGTACCTCCTTTGCATAACACATTATTCCTTTTTACATGGTACACTGTGTGCTAACCCCAAATGAGAATCATGCTAAATGGGGAAATACTAAGAAGCATTCAAAATAAGGATGCTCACTATTACCAACTTGATTTATCATCATTGTGGGCCACTGGAAAATGCAGTTAGAAAAGAGAAAGGGATTAAAAATTTTTTAATTTAAAAAGAGGAGGTGACTTAATCATTTTGCAGATGATGTGATTACCTTAAAACTCATGAGAATCAACTGAAAAGCTACTATAAACAATAAAAGAATTTGGAAAGTAGCTGGGTATTTGATTAGATGTGAATATAAGTAGTGTTTGTACATACAAACAACTTACTAGGTGATATACTAGAAGAAAAGATGCCATTTAGATTAGCAAAAAAAAAAAAAAAAGGCATCTTTTTTTAAAGACCTTGATATTAAAATTGGAGAGAATTATGATCCAGATCAGTTTTCTCAACTGAGGCTGATTTTGACACCTGGGGAACATCTGGCAATATCTAGAGACATTTAAGATTGTCCAGTGTCAATAATGGTGAGGTTGGGAAGGCCTGATTTAGGTGAAGAAAACTTTAAAATGCTACTTAGGACCACAGAGGAAGACTAATCCTTCTTGGATAAGACGCTCCAAAATGATAAGATATATAAATTTTTCCTAAATTAATATACAAATGTAGTGAGATCACAATAAAAATAACAAAATGATTTTTTGAACCAGATAAACTGATTCTAAGGTTCAGATATAAAATTAAACAATAAATTCAAGAAGAATCTAAATAAGAACAGTAGGGGTATAGAGAATGATTTGTCAGCTATTAACAAAAATAACATTGAAGGCATTATAAGAGACCTAAATACCTACTGGCACTTAGGGCATGATAAAGGAGACCTTTCAAATCAGAGGAAGAAAGGTGCATTATTCCGCAAATGGGCTTAAGTTAATCAGATGCCATTGGAAAACAAAGTTACCCATGTTCCATATCTTATAACAAAATAAATTATAAATGAATTAGATAATAAAGTATAAAAAGTACAGTAGTAAACATGGGATTTTTGTGAAGAGAAAAGTGTGAGATACAGAGTATTTGTAGTATGCTACCTTTCCTGTCACTACATACATTTATATATGTGTGTGTATATTTATATTCAATTCTATTCCATCTTCCCTCAGAAGAACAAACAGGAAACAGGAAACTGCTAATAGTTGTTGTCCCCAGGGAGAACTAGTAAATGAAAGAAGTTGCTTTTCATTATATATACAGGCATAATTTGTTTCATGGTGCTTCACTCTATTGCTCTTCACAGATACTGCTTTTTTTTTTTTTTTTTAAACAAATTGAAGGTTTCTGGCAACAATGCTTTGAGCCTTTGAGCAAGTCTGCCATTTTTCCAACAACATTTGCTCACTTCATGTCTCTGTCATATTTTGGTACCTCTCGAATATTTAAAATTTTTTCATTATTATTGTACTTGTTGTGGTATGATTAGGGTAATGAATGATCTTTGATGTTACTATTGCAATTATTTTGAGGCACAATGAACTGTACCTATGTAAAACAATGAACTTAATTGATCAATGTTGTGTGTGATCTGACAGCTCCACTGACCTGCTGTTTCCCCCATCTCTCTCCCTCTCCTTGGGCCTCACTATCCCCTGAGACACAATGACATTGAAATTAGGCCAATGAATAGTTACTCTACAGTGGTCTCTAAGTGTTCAAGTGAAAGGAAGAGCCATGTGTCTCTCATTTTAAATCAAAAGCTGGAAATGAATAATGAGGAAGGCTTGTTGAAAGCCAAAATAAGCTAAAACCTAGGCCTCTTGTGCCAAAGCCAAGTCGTGAATACAAAGGAAAAGTTCTTTTTTGTTCTTTTTTTTTTTTTTTAAGAGAGAGAGAGAGAGACCTGATGTGGGAGGAACAGGGCGGAGGGGAGGGTAGAGAGAGAATCTTAAGCAGACTCCTTGCCAAGAATGGAGCCTGACGAGGGGCTTGATCTCAAGACTCTGAGATCATGACCTGAGCCGAAATCAAGAGTCTGACACTTAACTGACTGAGCCACCTAGGCACCCTGTAAAGGAAATATTTTTGAAGGAAATGAAAAGTGTTACTCCAGTGAATGCACAGTGATAAGAAAGTGAAATACCTTTATTGCTGAGATGGAGAAAGTCTGAGTGGTCTGGTTAGAAGACCAAACAAGCCGCAACATTCCCTTAAGACAAAGCATAATCCAGAGCCAGGCCCTGACTCTCTTCAGTTCTGGGAAGGCTGAGAGAGGTGAGGCAGCTGCAGGAGAAAAGTCTGAAGCTGGCAGAGTGTGGATCATGAGGTTTAAGGAAAGAAGCGACCTCCGTGACGTCAACGTACAAGGTAAAGCCGCAAGGTGATGATGGAGAGGCCACAGCAAGTGACCCAGAAGCTCTAGCTAAGATCATTATTGAAGGCAGGTACACTGAACAGATTTTTCAATGTTGGTGAAACAGCCTTTTATTGGAAGAAGATGTCATCTTGCCCTTTCACGATTATAGAGGAGAAGTCAATGCCTGACTTCAAAGCTTCAAAGGACAGGCTGGCTCTCTTGTTAGGGGCTACTGCAGCTGGGGACTTTAAGTTGAAGCCAGTGCTCCTTTGCCATTCTGACAATCCTAGGGCCCTGAAGAACTATGCTTAATCTCCTCTGCCTGTGTTCTAGAAATGAACAACAAAGCCTGGAGGACAGCACATCTGCTTATAACATGGTTTACTGGGTATTTTAAGGCCACCGTTGAGACCTACTGATGAGAGGAAAAGATTCCTTTCAAAATATTACTGCTCACTGGGCACCTGGGTGGCTCAGTGGGTTAAAGCCTCTGCCTTCGGCTTAGGTCATGATCCCAGGGTCTTGGGATCGAGCCCCTCATTGGGCTCTCTGCTCGGCAGGGAGCCTGCTTCCTCCTCTCTCTGCCTGCCTCTCTGCCTACTTGTGATCTCTGTCAAATAGATAAATAAAATCTTAAGAAAAAAAATTACTGCTCACTGACAATGCACCTGGTCACCCAAGAGCTCTGATGAAGATGTTCGAGATGAATGTTGTTTTCCTGCCTGCAAATACAACATCCATTCTGCAGCCCATGGATCAAGGAGTAATTTTGACTTCAATCTTATTATTGGAGGAATACATTTCCTAAGGCTATAGCTGCCCTAGATCGTGATTCCTCTGATGGATCTGGGCAAAGTCAGTGGAAAACATTCTGGAAAGGATTCACCATTCAAGATGTCCTTAAGAATATTCATGATTCATGGGAAGAAGTCAAAATGTCAACGTTACCAGGAGTTAGGAAGAAATTCATTCCAACCCTCATGGATAACTTTGAGGGGTTCCAGACTTCAGGGGAGGAAGTCACAGCAGGGGTGATGGAAACAGCAAGAGAACTAGCTTTAGAAGTGGAGCCTGAAGATGAAGCTTGCTGCAAGCTCATGATCAAACTTTAATGGATGAGGAGTTGTTTCTTATGGATGAGCACAGAAAGTGGTTTCTTGAGAAGAAATCTACTCCTGGTGAAGATGCTGTGGAGATTGTTGAAATGATAACAAAGGATTTAGAATATTATATGAACTTAGTTGGAAAAACAGTGGCAGAGTTTGAGAGGATTGACTCCAATTTTGAAAGAAGTTCTACTGTGGGTAAAATACTATCAAACAGTATCACATGCCACAGAGCAATTACTCACAAAGGGAAGAGTCATTCAGTGCAGCAAACTTCATTGTTGTCTTGTATTAAGAAATTGCCACAGCCACCCAGCCTTCAACAACCAACACCCTGATCAGTCAGCATCCATCAACATCAAGACAAGACCCTCCACCAGCAAAAAGATTATGATTTGCTAAAAGCTCAGATGATGTTTAGCATTTTTTTAGTAATAAAGTATTTTTAAATTAAGGTGGTACATTGTTTTTTAGACACTATGCTGTTGCACACTTCATAGATGACAGTGTAGTATAAACATAATTTTTGTATGTAATGGGAGACCAAAAAATTCACTTGACTTGCTTATTGTGATATTTGTTTTATTGTGGTGGTCTGGAACCAAACCTATAATATTTCCGAGTATGCCTATATATTGCTGTGGGTGCACACTGTCTACTAAAATATTAATTTTTTTAATTGTAAGAGAAATGTATATATAATCCACATCCTTGGGAAAAAAAGAGTTCCTGAATTTTCCAGAGATTAATTTAATGTACAGAACTTTTTAGTTGTAAGGGACCTCTAGAGTTTGTTCTCTGAAATGCTTAGATTTTAAAAAGCAACAATTTTATAGAAAGTTTTCAAAAGGTTACTATAGTTTATTGATTGCTTAGTAAGTATAACTTTATCCTGATTATTTCAGTTATATTCAATGTCTTAATTTTGGGCCAAGCTACAGACTAGAACTATGTACTCCTAAACTAAATGGCTCCAGATTGCTGAATATTTTAAGTTCTCTTGTCTCCTCTTTGAAGTTATTTTTCTGTCTTCACTGTGAAGTGTCAAATTTAAATTTTCACTTCCTTTTTTATTGTCATCGTCCTTATGCCTGGCATCTCGCTACTTTCAATCTGTCAAAGCTAGGAATCACATATCCAGCCTCCTTCAAACTGTGTCAAAAGAAAGGAAATAAGTTGGGTAAGTGCCTGATGGCTCCCCTTGAGTGAAGTGCAAATACATTTAGAATGTGAACTTTGTGCAGTCTGTTGGGTCTGTTTGTATACTTATCTGCTTACTTTTAGACAGTGGACTGTGTTTATAGTAGTTGAGAATTCTGGGTCAGTGACCCCCTAGAAAGAGAAGTTGTTACTGTACTTGAATTGTTAGAAAATTTGGGCATACATACTTATGCTTCTTACCAATACATTTTTTAAAGATTGTATTTATTTATTAGAGCGTGCACACAAGCAGGGGGTGGGGAGGGGCATAGGGAGGAGAAGCAGACCCCCCACTGAGTAGGGACCTGGACAAGGGGCTCTATCCCAGGACCCTGAGATCACGACCTGAACCAAAGGCACAGGTGCCCCTTATCAATACTTTTTTAATGAAGTGACTGAACACTAGCACATAAATAACAAATTCATTTTTACTGAACCTAACTGAAAAGCCCTGTAATATCCTATCATTTTGGTTTATAGTAAAACCTGCCTAAGAGTTTAGTTTGTGGGAGGTTGAATGCAGATATACCTCTTTCTTCAGTATCATGTGGCTCCTAGGGGAAAGTTCTATCTTGATTAAATATGAAAGGAATTGGGGCGCCTGGGTGGCTCAGTGGGTTAAGCCTCTGCCTTCAGCTTAGGTCATGATCTCAGGGTCCTGGGATCGAGCCCCTCATCAGGCTTTCTGCACAACAGGGAGCCTGTTTCCCCCTCTCTCTGTCTGCCTCTCTGCCTACTTGTGATCCCTGTCTGTTGAATAAATAAAGAAAAATCTTTAAAAAAAAATGAAAGGAATTATTCATATGATAAAATAACAGGTAACTGGAAATGTTATACAACTGACAAATTGTGTCTCTCTAAAAATCAATCAGAAAATAGTTTCTCATTTTAACCCTTATAATCGAAAATGTGTGTAAGGGGAATTACTCTACTTTTCTGCTCTAGGAAACCATTTCTGGCATAAGTTAATCTAGGGCTGAGGTGGTGACATGTGCTGTCAGGGACCGGGGCCCTTTCTGTTGTTTGTTCCTCTGTGGATAGCTTTCATTCCTAACGATGCTTTATGGTCCAAGAGAGCTGGCTGACTGAGCTCCAACAACCTTGTCCACAATCCTAATTTTATATTCTTTTTATAAAAGTGAAACAGACTCTTAACTGTGAGAACAAACTGATGGTTACCAGATGGGAGGTGTTGGGGGCAGAATTAGTAAAATAGGGATGGGGATTAAAGTACACTTATCCCAATGAGCACCAAGTAATGTATAGAATTGTTGAATCACTATATTGTACACCTGAAACCAATAGGATACTATATATGAACTACACTGGCATTAAAATAAAAAATGTAAAAAAATTAAAATTAAATTTAAAACTTTGAATATTTTTTTAAAACCATGAATGTGCTGGGTAATCATGTAGTTTAGTGAATTAGCCAAATTCCTTTTCATTAAAATGTCATATTAATTTTGTTTTCAGTTCTAACACTCTAGTTAATCATGAATACAAATCATCTTTTAATCTGATATCATAGATGCCCTAAAAACAATAATAGGAGGATAAGATGGCTACTACTTTCTAAAAAAGATTTGTGTTCTCTTTGATCCGGACCTCAAATATATGAAACTGGTCATTAAACAAGTTCTTCGAGTTGAGAAACGTTGCTAGCAGTAAAATCGAGGTATTAACCAGCCTGTTGTTTCTTCCTCTTTCTCTAAATGTGTTGTCATTTCCCATTTGGCACATGTAGCCTTTTGGCAGATGTCTGCTCTTCTTTTTTTCTTTTTTTCACCTTGCTGTCTCATACTTAAAGACTAGTCTAGCCACAGAATCCATTGAGCCATTCGGCTATGGAGTAAATCACGAAACTTTGCATTTTGGGGACAATTGTTAAAAATTAGAATTTGTGGTGGGTACCTTAGGATTTACTTGATAAGGAAGTAGAAATAAAAGGACACCTTATTAAAAACAAATTGAAAAACATTATTTTTCTACGGTTTCAATCTATTCTTGAATTTCCTCCTGGAGGGCCCAGGTGTTAGTGACAAAGGGTAAGCAAAAAGCCTTCAGGCACATGATTCTACAAATTCAAACCCACAGAAACAAGGGCAACATTCTTTTACTACCCCCATCCAAATTAATGGCATGATTAGTGCTCCAACTAGAAGTGCTGCAACTAGAAACTTCCCCCTTACCTAAGGCTTTTCCTCCCCTCTTCTCATCCCACGTCCAGTGGGTCACTAAACCCTGCCAGTTCAGGAACCTGCCCATGTTGAATAAATGATATCCATCTCAACTGCCCTTGTTCCTCATTGTCTCTTGCCAGACCATTTTATTTTTTATTTTTTTACGATTTTATTTATTTATTTGACAGAGATCACAAGTAGGCAGAGAGACCCACAGAGTGAGAGGAAGGGAAGCAGGCTCCCTGCTGAGCAGAGAGCCTAATGCCAGTTCCCAGGATCCTGAGATCATGACCTGAGCTGAAGGCAGAGGCTTTAACCCACTGAACCACCCAGGTGCCCCAATTGCCAGACCATTTTAATCAATCCCTTCCAAGCTCTCTGCTCTTTGACTCTTCTTCCTGTTCCTATCCAGTGTCTTCCATTTGGTCCCATGAATTATCTTTTTGAAAAACAAATTCTATCATATGACTCCCCTTTATCTGTTAAAAAAATTTTTAAAGCCTCACTGACTTTCTTTCTTTCTTTCTTTCTTTTTTAAATTTTATTTATTTATTTGACAGAGATCACAAGTAGGCAGAGAGGCAGGCAGGGGGAGGGGGGCGGGGGAAGCAGACCCCCTGCTGAGCAGAGAGCCTGATGCCAGAGTGCCTGATGCCAGAGTGCCCGATGCGGGGCTCGATCCCAGGACCCTGATATCATGACCTGAGCTGAAGGCAGAGGCTTAACCCTCTGAGCCACCCAGGTACCCCCTCATTGACTTTCATAATGTCACTTCATTCTTTAACTGAACTTCCTGTCATTCTGCCTTTATTCATTCTAGGACTCAGACACACACACAAAGTGACACCTACTTCTTCGGCCTCACTGTTTTCTTTTTTTTTTTTTTTTAATTTCTTTTTGTTTTTTTTAGATTTTATTTATTTATTTGACAGAGAGAGAGCACAAGCAGGGGGTTGGGCAGAAGGAGAGGGAGAAGCAGGCTCCCCGCTGAGTAGGGAGTCTGATGTGGAACTTGATCCTAGACCCCTGGGATCATGACCTGAGTCCAAGGCAGTTGCTTAACCAACTGAGCCACCCAGGTACACTGGCCCCACTGTTTTGTTTTTTGTGGAATGTCTTCAACTGCATCCTTTCTCTGTCATGCAAGCTCCTGCTCATCTTTGAAGTCCTAAGTGCCACTTTCCCCAAAACTTCTTGCATGTTCTCTATTACACCAAGTATATGTTCTGTTATACCATGTGTGTTCTCTGTTGCACCATGTATATTCTCTTTTACATCATGTGTGTTCTGTTACACTATGCATGTTCTCTGTTGCATACCTCTATCTGCCTCCGCTACACTCAGGGAAGACATTGCTAACTGATGGTGATACTTCCCCACCAAGCCTGGACATGGCCTCCACACTCTTGACTAGAGCCATTTTTACAGGGGGCTGCTACCACTGAATCAGAATTGATCCAAATTCAACCTAACTTAAGGCCATTTGCACCATGTATGCTCTCTGTTATGCTGTGTATGTTCTTGGTTGCATGTGTGTGTTCTCTATTATACCATGTGTGTTCCCTATTATACTATGCGTGCTCTGTATTACATCACATATGTTTGCTATTACACTGTGTATGTTTTCTGTTGCACTATATGTATTCTCTATACACCATGTATGTTCTCTGTTATACCAGATGTGCTGTTATGTCATGTATGTTCTGTGTTGCACTATGCACGGTCTCTATTACATCATGCATGTTCTCTATTGTACCATGTGTGCTATTATGTCATGCAAGTTCTCTGTTATACCATGTATGTTCTCTATTACACTTATGTTCTCTATTTTACTATGTGTGTTCCCTGTTATACCATGCATGTTCTCTATTGTACCACGTGTGTTCTTTGTTATGTTAGACATGATCTCAATTGCACCACGTTGGCTATTACACCATGTATGTTCTCTGTTGTACCATGTGTGCTCTCTACTACTGTCAAGTAAGGCTCTCTGAGCTGTGAACTTCTAGGTGGTAATCTTATTCTTTAATGGATCCTCAGCATCTATAGCAATGCTTGGCAACTGCAGGAACAAAATAAGTGTTCACTGAATTGAGTGGAAAAGAAAACAAGTACAGAATGTGCTTTGTGTATCCCAATAAGACCCCAACCTGAAGGTAGTACAAAGGTAACCAGGAAACCAGGTGGTGAAGCTGAGCTGGATGAAGCAGAATGCAGCACACACAAGCCAGCAATAGTTCAAATAGTGTCCTGAGAAATTATCTGTTTCCAGCCCCTGTGTCACTCTGGCCTGCCCTGTTATTCTTTGCTTGTTCTGTTTGATGTCCTCATTCTTTTCTCTTGGTCGTTCAGAAGTGTCTGCTTAGCTCAATTTATTGGGCCTACCCCTTTTTTAGCACCAGAGACTGCTATATCGCACGCACGTGTGTGTGTGTGTGTGTGTGTGTGTGTGTGTGTGTGTGTGTGAGAAGATAAACCCAGAGGGGTGCCTGGGTGGCTCAGTCAGTTAAATATCCACCGTTAGCTTGGGTCACGATCCCGGCATTGGGCTCCCTGCTCAGCAGTAGGTCTGCTTCTCCTTCCTCCTGCTCTTGTGCTCTCATTCACTCTCTCTCTCCCTCTCAAATAAAGAAATAAAAAAATTTTTAAAGATTTTTTAATTTATTATTTGACAGAGAGAAACACAGCGAGATAGGGAACACAAGCAGGGGAATTGGGAGAAGGAGAAGCAGGTTTCCCCCTGAGCAGAGAGCCCGATGCGGGGCTCCATCCCAGGCCACCACAACCATGACCTGAGCCAAAGGCAGATGCCTAATGACTGAGCCACCCAGGAACCCCAAGAAATAAAATCTTAAAAGAAAAAAAAAAACCACATAAACTCCCAGAAATAGAACTGAAAGTACCCACTTGGAGAGTTGTATAAATGAGGGGGAAAGAGGCAACGGAGAATCAGTAATGATCTGTTGTATGTCCTGAGTGTTTGCCAAATGCCAGGATTTACATTTAATCCTTACAACATCCTGGAATGTATAGGCTCCATTATCATCCCTAATCTACAGATGAAGTAACTGAGGCAAAAAGAGACTGAATCATATGCACCCATGGAAACAGGGGAGCTGGAATCCGGTGAAGGCATGTCTTAATCCAATGTCAGTTCTGTGAACACAATTAGTGTTAAATATTTGTAATGGACCACACTACAATTGATCCTTGTCTTACAAAGATATCTCTGAAGGGCAAAAGACTGAAATATTTGTTTTTCCCTGAGTTTTTGCGACCACTGGTAGGGTTTGTTTTGTTTTGTTCTGGCTTTTTAAAAAAAGATTTATTTTTTTTAGAGCAATTTTAGGTTCATAGCAAAATTAAGAGGAAGGTACAGAGATTTCCCATGTACACTGGTGGGTTTTTCTTATCAAGGATTTAATGCCAAGGATCATTATAGACAAAAGAGTATTCCTCTTGAACTTGGACTTAATCTCAAGGTCCCCTTCCCAGGTATTACACACCTGGCCTGGGGCAGAACTCACAGCCTGCTACTTGGTTTCCATTCTAACTAGCTGAAGTGTTTATTGATCTGGATAAGGTGCCATACGCTGTATAGAAGACAAACAAAAACAATGAAGAATGGTCCTTGTCACCCACCCCTTCTGCCCCAGCACAGACACAATCCCTTTGGGGAGACAAGCCATTCACAAAAGACTGTTAACCAACAATGTGGAGCTGTTGGTGATGCAAGCCCTGGGGAGATTTCTGGGTCCTCAGCTAGTGACAGAGTTCCCCATTAGCACTCTGAATTCCTCCATCTGGCCCTCTCTCCCATGTCCCTATAATAACGCTCATTCTCCACTGATTTCCAGCTTCTCTAAATTCGTACTCTGTAATCTATTCTACATTCAAACTGCTTGGGGTCCCTCATTACCACAAAGATTTCCCTAGATCTTTATCTTAGATATACTTCTTTCCCCCTAAATCTTCAGAGAGACAATCAGTCCTGAGGATAACTCTGTAATTTAAGAAAAACCAAAACCAATTTGCTCATGGCTTACAGAACATGTGGGTCCTGGCTGTGGGCCAGCCACCAGTTGTTCTGTTCGGCTGGAGGAGGCCCCACATAGTTCAGGCACTGATCGTCTGTCCTCCCAACCTTCCCAACGGAAACCCCAATGAGCAGGGATCCTGAGGGCTGGCCTCACTGTTTGGGGGTTGGAAGGATAAACAAATATTTTCACAGGGTGCATCCAGAACTGAGTAGTCAAGGTCATTGTGGTGCAAACAGAACACATGTGTCACTGTGTCCTAGTGTCTGGGCTCAGTGGCCTTTCTTGGCAGCATCTGTAAAGAACACAGAGCATGCTGTAACCTCGACTGTTGATGTTGGGTGTGCTTTTACCACAGCTTAGTGAGATTTCTAGATCTGTTTCCATTTCGTGTAGATTGCTTTGAAAGGGGAGCCAGGGTTGCATTTTCTGTGGGTTGGGACCTTGCCCAGTGTGCTTGGCTCCTCCACTTGACACCGACCTGTAGTGCTCTTGTTCACTAGTTCCACCCAAGGAAGTGGCAGGTCCTCACAAGGGGTCTCAAATGGCTTCTGTTTCTTTCACAGACGGGGGTCAGAGTACCTGAATATACCTAAATCTCTGGAAAAAACTCCACTATGATGAGTCTGGAAAAAAAATTTTTAAGAGAGCCTTGGTACCACTCTCTTCTTTGACACACCTCATTTGTACCACTTTCTTCTTTGACACACCTCATTTTCCGGATGGTAACACTTTTTTTGTTTTTTCTTTTTTGTTTTCCCAAATCGCCACCATGTAGGTAAGAAGTACTGAGTAACTGTTAGGATAAAAAAGTTTCCGACTTTTCTTGTCTTATAATGGGAATGTCCATCTACATACAGTCTAGTCTGTAACACTTCTGAATACACATAGACTGTTTCAGGACTTGGAGAATATTTTCTTTTCAAAATAGACACCAGGCCAACTTATCTGCAAAGTTTAAATCAGTGCCTTGTCATTAGCAAACTTCACTTACTAGTTTTAGTCAAGTCTAAGCTGCACAATGGTTGAATTGGCGACCATTATATTTGTTTAACTGCTGTAAAGTAAGTTTGCAACAATGGACGCTTGCACTTAAATAGCCTGCAGAGCACTGGGGCCCTATCAATCATGCAGAGATTTCCCTCCTGCTGTCTCTTCTGATGGACAATTCTGCTGATGTGGATATTCAAAAAGAAGGGATCAGGAAGAACAGATGATGGATAAAGACAATCTTCTGTCTTGAGAGGAAATCGGAGAAATCCTTTTAAGGAATTTCTTTGTCATGGTGTCAGAAGATTAATTATGCTCGTGTGAGAACAGCTTTCTCATTGGGTGAAAAGAGACATTATCCTTCTGACTTGTGACAGATTTTTTTTTCAAAGAAAGAGAGTTAAAGATTTCAGAGTATCTGAAATCTTCTGTTGTTTTCTAAGTATCCTCCAGGACTGCTGGATTACACCCATGACATTGTGATGTTCAACAAGTAATTAATGAATCAAGAATTTTTGTTTCCAGGAACTCCTCCTCCTCATTCCTCATGCACATCTCGTCAGAGGCTTTCATACCTGAGCTTGTACACCAGATTTTAAAATCACATGACAATAGTATAGGTGATAACCTATTATCAGCCAGGAATGGAAGCTTATTATAGTAATGTAACAGCAATACAACCCCAAACTTGTACAGTGGCTTGGTAGACACAATTTTTAACAAAGCAAATATAACTGGAAAAGGTATCTTTTAAAAAATTCAACTCTAAACTGTCTCATTTAATGTAGTTGTAAATAGTGATAGTGTTTAAGATCATTACATTCCTTGAAACTTCTCTGAGTGTAACAAATGAGTGTTCAGAAAAACCTTTGAAAGTTAGAGACAAAATACATTGCATAAAGCAAAACAATAATTAAGTAGTTTCGTATAACTTTATTTTCCAGGTAACTGAAGCCTCAAAACTAAAAAAAAAATTATTTCATTGAAAGATCTATCTACAATACATCAGTCAGTACTCTCCCCTTTAAATAATGCACATTAACAACGGACTCAGGGTCCTCGTTATAATGATCTGCTCCTCTGGTTCACTGAATTACAGTGATGTCTGCGGTGACTGTTGAAGCATTTAGTGTAGGTATAGGGTTATTTGCCTCTATTCTAAATAGCCTGACTAGTGCTCTTACTCTCTCTCTCTCGCTTACTGTCTACTTTGTGTAGATGTGGAGTCTCTGTTCTTCAGGTGAGTTATCACTTCTCCCTGGAACCAGTGTGTCATGTTGCTGGTAAACTGGTATTTTGCTTTATACCTGAGGATGAGCCTACACCTACAATACAGATTCATTGCATTTCTTTCTTGGTTTCTCTGTGAAAACTTATTTTTCTCTTGTTTCCAGGTGCTTGACTGGTTCAAGGCTAGGTAGTTGAGGTTTCCCAGAAATCTAGTGTCTGGAAGGAGGCATTACAATGTACACACACACACACCTCTATACACTACACACATGCACACACGTGCACATGTGCATTCATTACTAATTGTATCCATTGTTAATACTCTGTTCAGTGTGTTAGTTTAGAGACTTGGTGAATACTGTATCACCAGTGGCATACTTTTACATCTGAGCCTTGAGAATAGATTTGCAGTGACTGCTCCACTCTAGAGACTTCCCTACCTTTCCTGGGGCCTCAACACTACAGCTATGAAATGGTAGCTACACTCTAGTTTTAAATTTAAAAAAAAAAAAAAAAAACTATTCGATTGCATGAAAAATATCTTTAAATTTAGCATTAAATGTTAGCTGATGTTAGCAACTGTAATTTTTGCAGTAACAACAGTCATTGTAGGGCCAGATGCAGATCTTTGTGAGAATTCATAGCAAAGACCTAGTAAGTATGTCTTATTTTAACTCACAGTTGATAGTAATACTTAGAACAGACTTAAGTTCAAAATGTGGGATTCTTGAGTTTCACACAGGATCTAACATTTTATATATTACCAGTTCTATTTTTGGTTATTTTTAAAGATGATAAACCAAAGTGATGATTTTCATGAAACACACAGAGTGTTTAAGAAACAATACCAGGAAACAGAGGTCCAGACATAGATGCAATCCCTTTTCTCCTTCCTTTAGAAAGAAGGACCATTTTGCATTTTGTCTTACTTAAAGAAAATCATCCCATTACCCCACTTTTGCTTTCTATCAGGATGAGTTTACCTTTAAGAGGGATTTAATTAAAACTGGAGGTGACTTATCTTGATGACATAGGACATTTAAAGAAAAAAAACATTTACTAATTAATAAAAAATATAGCCAATTATAGAAAATGTTTCCTTCTTTGTCTTTCTGACCCTGCTGTTAAAGGAGAACAATCAATTTATCACCACCAGCTGCATGAATTCAATGGAAAGGAACTTTGGGTTTTCTCCTTCCTAAACCCTTGCTGAATTGTTCTGGCAGTACATAAAAGTGGGTCATTTGTACCCAAAATACTTTACCAATGCCCCATTAATCTTAGTGATGGTGTGCTCTTTTTTCCTGCAAGAAGCAGGATGAGGGGATATTATGGGGAAAAAAGAGAAGGTAAGCATTTTTTTTAATGGATGTGTAAAAGAAAAGGGAAAATCCATTTAACATTTTGTAGCCTGTTGTTTTTTGGTTTTGGGGTTTTTTTACTAATGAATACAAGATCAAAATATCAATGATTGTTTTGTGGTGTATTTTATATTATTTATTAATAGCATGTAATACCATGAGGATCAAGAAGAATATTTTGACAATTTGTGAAAAAGATAGCATTTGTCTTGGATATATACCAAGATCTTTAGTCTAGAAACAATTGGTGTGTCAGACCAAAATAATGTGAAAAGATAGATGAATCAAGGACAAAAGATGTTTTCCTTTGGTTATTTTGTTTTAAATGTTAAAGTTTTATCACTCTGCTGCTTAATCACAATGATTAAAAGGAAAAATAAACTAACCTAAGATTCAGGGTTTCTCAGCTGTTAAACAGATCTTATGAAGAACTGGGCTATAGTCTCTATAATGTGCTTTGTATTTCTTAAAATAATATCCTTAATAAATTGTTTTCTATCTAAACAGCATGAGAATGCTAGATGGGCCAGGCTCATTGACCTTCCCTCTTGGTCTTCTGTGTTGATTGGCAGGTTTCAAAGGTTAAACTAGCTACAGATGAAATGTAATCATTAGTGACTTGGTTCCTTTCCAGATCCCTCTGGAAACTGCAGTAAGCCAACTTTGTTCATTTATAAAGAAGAAAGAAAAGTCATTCCCTGAGCAGTTTGGAATGGGAAGCAGCCACTGTCTCCTTCCTTCTTACCTAAATAAACAAGCTAAATGGAAAAATAAACTTTACTTTTTCACATCTGGTACAAAGCTTCCTCTTTTGTTGAAAGTTCACATGCCCCCTTTGCTGTGCCTGGTCACGTGATTCAGGTGTCTTCCTTCCTTCTGTAAAGCGACTTGTGTAATTATAATGAGGAAAGACTCTGACTGTTTTAACAGTCCGAGAGCATCATTATACAGAAACAAACAAAGCCCTCGTATTGGGAATGACATCAGATGATGTTTGACACAGCCTCCCACATATCTGTTAGTAGTAAAGCAACAACGGGACCTTATGTTAATGATACAGCTGGAAAACTAGAATAGGCAAACATATTCTGCTGGGTCTCCCTTCAGTCAAGCCAGATTATACTTATTTGTGTCTGAGTTCTTCTTAATGTTGACTAAACTTTCAATTTCCCTTTATGGCGTACACAGACTGACAACCCAGAGCAGAATGTCAAAGGCAACAGTACTGTGATTCTGAGGCACACTGGTATTTACTAACCACCAGGATACTGCTAATCATCAAAATTTACCTTTGCAGACTCCCTATATGTCTTTCTGTCCTCACCTCCACCCTTCTGTGCTCCTAGACCACTTACTCAGAACTCCCCTCCCTTCTGACATCCCTTCTGTAGTGAACTACTTTAATAATAGGTATTTAGTAATATTGCAATTTTTCTGTTTAACTTTTCCATGAAATGGGAGTGGCATTTGCAGTCTTCTTTCCCTCAGAATTCCACAGGCTCGATGCCTCTTATGATAGAGTTGAACATTCCACAATGTTCTTTAGCTATACAACCTTCATGTAACACAGAATCAAATTACTATTACTTGAAGCTTGGTTTGATTATGGGGGGGGTGGAATATAAAACCTAGAGGAGTTAGGTTTTGGGTTTTTTTGGGGGGGGGGGAGTGCTGAATGTAATGTTTCATCCAAAGCATTTTTATGAGGTTTTACAAGAATAGTATTACCCTAGGAAATTTTTGGGATTGTTTTCAATGTGCCAATTTTTTTTTTTTTTTAGGTTTTACAGTTAAAGACCTAGTGTCTGATTTTTTAGGATGTTTTTGTTCCCTGCTAGGGACAGTCTGAGAGGAAGAAGTAAAGGTCAAATGCGACAGGCATCCAAAAAGTAGTGCAGGTGTACATGATGCTCATCCCAGGAGCAATTTGCTGTTGTTACAGCAAAATGGCTTATGACTTTTCTAACTCTCTTGTGCTCTTAGGTACCATCTTTGATCATAACTAGAGTGGCAGGGGGCTTAGGAGGCACCATCATTTTTTTTTTTTCCATTTTCCAAAGGAAGAGATTGAAGCAAAAAGTAGTCAAGTCGTCGGTCCTAAGATCAGAAAATGAGGACTTTTTTCTTTCTTTTTAAGGTGTCTGATATATTGTTATAAATAAGCATCCCATTTAACAATCATATGCAATTTTGATCCTCCCCTCTTTTCTCTTTTTTCCAAATAAGTGATTTTCAAACTTTAATGTCATAGAATCATCTGGGGTTAGGGTTGCCTATTTGCTAAATCTAGCAACACTTTCCGAGGTATCCAAAATGCAGATTCCTGAGTCCTTATCTAGCAAGTGACTCAGCAGTCTCTGAGACAGAGAGGGTAAAGAACCTACATGGTGAATATGTTCTTCAGGTGATTCTGATGTAGTCTTTGAAGTAGACTTTGTGAGAAACACTGATCTAATGAATGGTGAGATGTAATGGGCTTGTCTCAATGTCTCAATGGGCATACTGGTTTCATTAGGAAAAATCAGTAGTCATCCCAGTCAGATTTTCTGTTTAGTTACATTCAGGTCAAATATAGGCCATGCTGAAGCAGTTGCTGAAACAAATGGGAACATCCGTTCTATTCTTACTCATACGACTCCTGATTTTTCACTCAGCACTTTCTACCATTGCCACCATTACTATCACACTAGCAAAGGACTAGAAGAGCCTCTCTGGTTACCCAAATTGGCAGGACTAACCATCCCACCTCACCTGATTACTGTTGATTATCTTTTTTTTTTTTTAAGATTTTATTTATTTATTTGACAGAGAGATCACAAGTAGGCAGAGAGGCAGGCGGGGGCGGGGGGGGTGTGTGGAAGCAGGCTCCCTGCTGAGCAGAGAGCCCTATGCGGGACTCGATCCCAGGACCCTGGAATCATGACCTGAGCTGAAGGCAGAGGCTTTAACCCACTGAGCCACCCAGGCGCCCTGTTGATTATCTTCATCCATGGCTGTGATCACCTGTTTTTTTCCTGCTATTCCTTTTTTTTTTTTTTAAGATTTTATTTATTTATGTGGCAGAGAGGGAGAGAGAGAGAAGCACACAAGCAGGGGGAGTGGCAGGCAGAGGGAGAAGCAGGTACCCCACTGAGCAAGGAGCCTGATGCGGGACTCAGTGCCAGGACTTCAGGATCATGACCGGAGCAGAAGGCAGATGCTTAACCAGCTGAGGCACCCAGGCATCCCATCTTCCTACTGTTCTTTCAGGGTTCTCCTTAATTTCTTTACTTTCTATCCCCAACTAAGGAGCACTTTGTCTTTCAACTTCTATACAATTGGTCCACATAACTCCATTAATCAGAAAGTTCCTTATATTTTGCTTCTCAACAGAGATTTTTCCCAGGGTGGGTAATGGAAGGAAAAGTAATGAGTGAAGATCATATTTCTGGATGAAAAGTTGTCATTATGGATTAAGCTTTAAATTTATCTTTTTAAAAAAAAGATTTATTTGAGAGAGAAAGAGAGTGAGTGAGCACGTGATCATGTGCATGTGTGCGTGGAGGGGAAGAGGGAAGAGGGAGAGAACCTTCAAGCAGACTCTCCACTGAGTCCAAGGTGGGATGTGGGCCTCCATCCCACAACCCATGAGATTATGACCTGAGCCAAAACCAAGGGTCAGACGCCTAACCGACTGAGCCACCTAGGTGCCCAGAGCTTTAAATTTGTCTTATTAGAAAATTTGAAGTTTAAAAAATACAATTAGTAATGCCAGAACTTAATTATATATAATCAGAATGGAGTGAGGTAGGAATCACATTTTCTTTCAGTCTGACTTCTGTAGTAGACCAAATATAACTTAAAAAACTTTCAAATCTGGGGCACCTGGGTGGCTCAGTGGTTTAAGCCTCTGCCTTCGGCTCAGGTCATGATCTCGGGGTCCTGGGATCGAGCCCCACATCGGGCTCTCTGCTCAGCAGGGAGCCTGCTTCCCCCCCTCTCTCTGTCTGCCTCTCTGCCTAGCTCTGATTTCTCTCTGTCAAATAAATTTAAAAAAAAAAAAAAAAAAAAAAAAAAACTTTCAAATCTCCATAATGGATATCATTCTGACCTCAGAACTCTTTAATTAGGATATTTATAATTTGTAAAAGTAAATTCATGTTTAACCAATGTAACATTTGTTATTTCTCTCTTGAGTTTTAATTAACAATCTTGGTTACAGGTTGGGCTGTTTTACCTATTTTTTCTGTTAGAGAACATAGTATGACCTTGCTTGAAGAATGCACATATAGGGGCTAAAGGATGTAGGTTTTGGTATCAGCACTTTCTCAAATAAGCCACTTAATCTTTTGGAGTCTGTATTCTCCTAACGAATACAATATGCATCTCAAGAAGTTATTGTGAGGATTAAAGGGAGTGAAGTGTATGAAAGCTTCATAGTTCTGAGGTGTTTTTAGGAAATTTTGGTTAATTTAGATACTGGTTGCATCTAATGACAATCAGGAAACCTTTCTCAGCCTTAGGCTAAGATAATGTTTTGTGGGTCTGTTATTTTCATAAGTTTTTTCGTGTGTGACCAACATAAAATAATCACATCCTTATAAAGAACTAGCAGCATTATAATTATGAACATTATGAGCATTATAAAGAACTACAGCATTATAATTATGTCTCAATTTTATTCTCATTGTCTTTTTTTAAATTATAAAGGATACATTATGGCCGTTACCCTACTAAATGGTATGGGTTTGTTTGATCATATATCTATTTTTTGCTTCATTTGCTTGCTTCTAAGATCTCTCCCAGTGCAGCCTACGCTCCACATCCCTACCCACAGGAGCTGATGATATAGGAATATGGTGGGGTCTCCACCACCACAGCTGCTCACGTAGTAGCCCATTCGAGTACCTTGCTGCTTCTGAGTGTGGTAGTCTTTTAAAGATTAACTGAGATCATATACATGAAAGAACTCTATAAAAGCATAATTCTTCCTATAGTTAGGGAATTTCTGTAAGGAAGAGTATTAACATTGATTGTATGCCTAGTATATGCCAGGTGCTTCACATATATTATCTGCCATAACCCTATGAGGCAGGAAATATTATTCTCATTTTATAGATAACTAGCCTCGAGCCACATGATTGTAAAGTGGTAGAGCATGATTCGAACCGGGTTTAATCACTCCCCACACCACCTGGCTTCACTGATTTAGAAGCAGCTCTGGTCAGGCCCTTCTTGGTCCTTAACTACCAAGGAGAGAGGGAAGGGGCAGTTGAGACAATGAAAGGAGACACTCCACGAATGCAGTCAGCAAATTCAGAGCTGAGAAAATACTCTGGTACTGACTTGATAAGACATACTTCTGCCATTGTCTATGTGACAAAACTGAAAAGTCTAGAGAAACCGCAGCACTAGTAAGGGTTTGAGGGAGTTAGGGGTGAGGATTGTGCCCCTCCTCCGCAGAAATGTGACTCAGCTACCAGTCTCTTTACTTTTCTACTTCCTTGTGCTTCTGTCAAACAAGGGTGATCGATTATATTTTTTAAATAGATTTTACAAAAATTTAAAGTCTTACAATAATGTTGCTATGATTATGTAACTTCTAAACCTAGAGGAGAGGTAAAGCCAGGAAGCTGTTAGGAGTTCAGACTCACTGAACTATTTCCAGTGTGTTTCCACTCAAACATACGTGAAGCCAAAGTTTTCACCTGGCCTAATAGTTGCAGGTGACATCTGTTCACTCAATGTGAACATTTCCTTCTGTGTCAGTAAGCCTTGCTTATGACCCTGTTAGGGTTTAACAACACGATGGGAGTACCTCTCAAAGGGAAAGTGGGAGCTGAACTACTTGTGTTCTTGGTGAGAAGTAATTATTTATCAAACTGAGGAGATATGATGAGAAATTGATTCTCAAACAGAAATTACAGGGAAAGGGGCACCTGGGTGGCTCAGTGGGGTAAAGCCTCTGCCTTTGGCTCAGGTCATGATCTCAGGGTCCTGGGATTGAGCCCTGCATCAGGCTCTCTGCTCAGTGGCAAGCCTGCTTCCTCCTCTCTCTCTGCCTGCCTCTCTGCCTATTTGTGATCTCTGTCAAATAAATAAATAAAATCTTAAAAAAAAGAAAAGAAAAGAAATTACAGGGAAAGGTTCTCATTATTATACCTCAAATTTGACTTATAGGCTTTTAGGACTATTTAAATAATCAGAACCCTTCTTGCTTATCTGTTATTGATAGGGGGTCTTTAAATACATTTGTAAAATTTCAGACTGATTGACAGTCTGTACACCTGAATATTATTCGTTGAGTGAAAGGCCATTTGGCCCAGTAGTATTCATCTTGTCAGTGACCATGTCTTCTGACAGGACTTTCAATAAATAATTATTTCTACTTTATATCAGCATTATTCAGCTTAGCACTATGGATATCTAGTGAATAAAACTGGCAAACAATATTGGAAGTTATTAAAATTACTGAACATATCTCCCTAACTCCCCTCTCAAAACAAGAGAAAACAAACACAGCAGCAAATATCAGCTTCCTCCACACAGAAGTAAATAAGGTTTTCCTTCTGCATTTTCAAATTTCAGCATCTCAACTGTAGATGAGTTCAAACTTTGCTGCAAGAGCCAAACAAGCATGGAAAGTGACGGAAAGTGTCCAGGAAATTACACCGCGGCCTAATGTTTTGCTGCTTTTCATTTTCATACTTTAAAGTTTTACTTATTTTCTTTGTAAATGAGGCAACAACGTGGAAGAAAAAGAATCAGGTACAATTGGAGAGAGTCAAGTTTTTCTAGTTGGTATTAAAAGTACTAGTACTTGTAAGCAGAGTGGTACCTTGAAATGATGTGTATAACAAATTCTAAAGTCATTACAAACCTTCAGAATGTCAGGAAGATTAAAAGGGGAAAGGGCCAGCATATCTGGTTCATGAATTTTGGTTAGGAACAAGTTATATTCAAGAACCATGTTTAGGTCCCTATTCTTCTAGGATAACTTCTTCAAACACAACTTAGGTGGAATTTTTTTTTTTTTTAAATAATTACACTTAAGCACCTGATGATCTGATAAAGACAATTTCTTAATGTGTCAAAATGAGCTCTTTGTATCTTGCTTGAATCTTTTGTTGTCTTAAGCTAATCTTCTTTAGGGTTCTCAAATCCAGGCATTTTACAATGCAGACTCTAGCAATGGCATTCATTTGGAATGCTGCCTTTTGTTTACTAGCTTTCCCAGACCCTCACTGCTTCCTTTGGTCATCTGGTGTCTTCACTAATGTGATTGGTACTCCTAGGCTCTGCAGGTAGCCACGAGCCTTTATAAGTGGGATTTACAATGGGACTCACCACCCTGGCTGCTAATGAAGGGAACCACGGGGATTTTGTTTTGTTTTTTCTATCTGTCTTCCAAAAGAGTGAAGGAAAATTGAGTTTCGGGTTTGCTAATTCCCTGTTTTCCATTTACTTTAATTTTTACAATTGATTTACTGTCGTGCAAAAATACAAGTATTTTCGTTTAGGAGTCAAATGTTTCATCTGCCAGCCTTTCATGCTAATCACGGAATTGTTTATTATTGAACCTGGAAAGAACAAAGTGGGGTCTCTGTTTAAACTCAACCAACTGGCATTTCACCTTCATCTGTTTTTGTCTTTCAGGCGATTTTTGACCAATTTGGTTGTTTTTTAAAAAAAGACATATGACTGGAAACCTTGGATTCTACTACAAGCCTGGCCATTTAGTACTTCTGTAACTTTGAGTAAGTCACTTACACTCTTTGATTTCTCTTCTGAAAAAAAAAAAAGAAAGAAAGAAAGTGTTACCAAGGTACATATGAGATCTGAGATGGTGTTTCATATTCTAGCTTTCTTCTCTTTTTACTAGCAAAGTGAATGACAGTGTCCTCTTGTTTGATTTTTGGATAAGCCTGCCATTGAAAAACATCTTTCATCTATTACATGTTTTAATCAGCAGTCAAAGCAATAATTAAATATAAAACATCAGTGTCTTCATTTTAGAGGTAATATGCTCTATAGATTATAGCCTAACCTTATAGAGATTGGGATTTATTTGCCATTTTTCCAGTTGTGAAACAGGGCACCATGGTTTTTTTTGTTGTTGTTTTTTAATTTAAATATAGCTGACGTATTATATTAGTTTCAGGTATAGGTATATAACTGTGATTCAACAGTTATATACATTATGAAATGCTCACCATAAGTGCAGTTACCATGTGTCATCATAAAAAATTCTTACATTATCCACTATATTCCCCATGCTGTACTTTTCATCCCCTTGATTGATTCATTTTTTTAGAGAGAGAGAATATGCACACAAGCATTTGTGGGAGGGGGAGAAAGGGGGCACTGAGGGAGGCAGAGAGAGAGAATCTTAAGCAGGCTCCATACCCAGTGCGGAGCTCAACATAGGGCTCAATCTCATGACCCTGGGATCATGACCTGAGCCAAAATCAAGAGTTGAGCACTTAAAAGACTAAGCCACCCAGGCGCTCCTTGACTTACTTATTTTGTAACTGGAGGTTTGTACCTCTTAATCCCTTTGACCTATTTTGCCCATCCCCCTAACCTCCTCTCCTCTGGCAACCACCAGTTTATTCTCTGTATTTATGAGTCTATTTCTGGTTTCTGTTTATTTATTCCTTTGTTTTGTTTTTTAAATTCCACATATAATTTAAGTCATATGGTATTTGTATCTCTGACTTATTTCACTTGGAATCCATGTTTTAATTGTGCTCTTTATAAGGCAGTGTTCTCAAATGTAATTTAAAGGTCTTCCAGGGATCATGAAATTTTGGGATTTTATTTTATTTTTATTTGTTTGGGGGTTTTTTGGGGGGAGGGTGCTGGTCACCTTTTTTTTTTTTTTTTTTTGAATCTTTGGATTTACAAATAAGAAGGGACACCAGCAATCATCAGGTCCAATCCTTTGAGTTTTACCAATATGGATTCAGCAGACCCAGAAATGCTTAGTAGCTCCTCCATGGTCAAAGAGTCTAGAGACCTGTTGGTAGGGTCCAAACTCCAAAGTCAAAATGTTATGTACTTGGTGGAGGTATCCTAACTACCTCTTAATGAAAAATAGAATGAAAGGTTGAGAGGAGGGGATTGTTTATTCCAAGTGTGAAAACTTAAAAAATCACTGCTTGATAGAATTAGAGAGTTGGTTAGTTTCCACTTTGCAGCTTCTAGATTAAAGTTGATCCCACAAATGTTTAACAAAATACTGTGGATGAGGCATTGAACTAAGGTGACTTTCCTGCAAAACTGTTGAAAGTCACAATTCCTGCCCTCAGAGACTCTGCAGTCTAACCTGGAGATAAAACAAGTACATAATAGAGAATAAAAACGATGAAAAACACAGGTTTTCAAAAGGCAAAGAACTTTGGAGTTTTCAGAGTCTCAAAGAACTTTGAGGATTTCAAAGTCCAGAGGGGAGGTGGACTTAAATAGAACCTGATAGGTCAAGTGTTCATTAGCAGATCAAAGGTAAATTCAGGGTGCTCTGGGGACTCCCAGGCAAGGTCTTAAATCAGAGTGGGAGAAAGAAAAGAACTAGTAAACTGATAAAATGTTTGCAAGTTTTCCTGTTCTTTTGTTGGTTATTGCTGCTAGAGAAAACCCCTCAACCATGCAGATTGATACCAACAATAAATTCATTCTCTCTAACCCTAAATACAACTTAATTATATCTTTGAATTGAGTGCCCTTGGTGAGTTCCTCTCTTTTTTCTCTAATCAATTATTCTAAATCTACTCCACTTTCCTTAAGCCTGTACCCAGGTGCCTTGATTTAGGTGACTTCTAAGTATTAGTGATGCTAAGTGCTCTCTCTCCAACCTTCATCCCTCTAAATTTCAAATTTCTCTATCACAGTGCTGCTAGATCTCTCTACTTGGATATTTCTTCTCAAAATCAATATATCTAAGACCTGAAATTTATCACCTTCTGTTCAAAACCTCATCTTCTTCCTTCAAGTGCCCTCAATTAGAGGAGGTACCAACATTCTCCCCAATCTGCACTTAAGAAACATGCAAATGTAGAAAGAATGTCCAGTTAGGAGGCTGGAATCATCCAAAGCACTGTACTCCTTGTTACAGTATTTAATACATTGTCTGTAATTGCATGAGAGAGATCATAGTCAAGTGATCAAAAACATAGCTTTAGGGGCACATGGGTGGCTCAGTGGGCTAAAGCCTCTGCCTTCGGCTCAGGTCATGATCCCAGGGTCCTAGGATCGAGCCCCGTCATCCCATCGGGCTCTCTGCTCAGCAGGGAGCCTGCTTCCTCCTCTCTCTCTGCCTGCTTCTCTGCCTAGTTGTGATCTCTGTCTGTCAAATAAGTAAATAAAATCTTAAAAAACAAAACAAAACATGGCTTTAGGGGCTCTTCACTGTCTCAGTCCATACAACATGCAACTCTTAATCCTAGGGTCGTGAGTTCAAGCCCTACATTGGGTGTAGAGCCTACTAAAACAAAACAAAACCAAACCATGGCTTTAAAGGTGGATCTGTGTATGATTCCTGGTACCATAACTTACCAGCTAGCCAAGTGACCTTGAGCAAATTATTAAACTTTCTTAGACTGGGTTACCTCATCTGAAAAGTGGGGACATAGTAATACTTAAAGCGTATTTGGAGGGTTAAATGAGGTATCACATATGAAGCTTTCAGCAATGATAGTCCTAAGATCTAGGAGAGCAAAGACCATTTCTCTCTTGTTCACCATTGTATCTGCAGGACCTGGCACAGAGAAGGTACTCAATAAATGCTTATTGAATGAATATGTGAGGTAGTGCCTGCCTGAATTGAAGTACTAACAGTGGGGATGGAGAAAAGATATGCAAGATAGAGACCTAAGCTTCACCCTGAATTACTTGTCCATTCTATTGGTTACCAAGTCCTACTGATTTAATTCCTAAGTATTTCTTAGGTCTCTCCATCCTCTGTAACCCTACCCTAACTGCACCCCTGCAGGTATCATGATCCCTCACCAGGACTATAGTGGAAACTTCTAAGCACTCTCCTGCATCCTGTTTTGCCTCCTCATGGACCCCTTCCAGACTGCCACAGAAGAATCTATTCAAAGCTGAAATGGAAACGTCATTTCTTGAACAACCTAGCTAGTTTTTATCCATAAGATCCAGTCTTAGCTCCTCACACCTGGGTCTACATTTTCATCTTCCTTTCCTACCATTCCCTCTCTCACTTTCGATAGTCTAGTAATTGCAGACTGGTCTTGTCTTCAGAACATACCGTGCTATTTCATGTCTTCATGCTTTTGAGAAGGGCTTGCTTATTCTTTCAACACCCTTCTCTCCTGTATCAGTTAGGATTACATTTGTCTGCAAATGACAAGAAACACTAAACACCAAGTTCAAGGTTTATTTCTTTCCCGCATAAACAAAAGTTTGGAGGTAATTGTCTACAGCTGGTGAAGCATCTCTGCTGTCATCAGGGACCCAGGCCCCTGCCCTGAGGTTCTTCCATTGATGTATCTTCCATCTGTTCCTCTCTCCTTTCTCCATCCTTCTAGGACCTTCTTCCATTAATCATCACCTCTCTTCAGTATCACCACCTCTCCATTTCTTTGGAGGGAAAAAATTCGTCCTCTGGGCATCCCTTGTTCGAATGTCTCTTTCCTGCCATTCTACCTTTCCAGCAGCTACCTCCTGATTTCTGTCCTAGTTCACCACACTTCTTGAAGAACTAATTGCTACATGGCACTTGGTCCTATTTGACCTCCCCTACCTGTTGAAACTGCTATCTACCTCCCATTTCTCCAAACTCTCTTGTCCCTTGGCCTTCACAACCCCATAGGTTCCTGGTTTCCTTCCTACTTCTCCCTACTGCTCCTTCATCTGCAAAGAGGTTTTCCTCTTTTTTTGCTTGACTCTCAAATGATGGTGTTTCTCAGACTTCCCATCTTGACCCTCTTACTCCACATAATTTCTCTGTGATGGAAGTCCCTAGGTAATCTCCCCAGTACTGATAGCAGTTATCCGTATGGCAGCTGTTTCTACGATCTGTTTGTTGAGTTCCCACTCCTGACCTTGAGTCCTGAATTTCTAACTGCCTATCTGAAGGGCTCCTCTTCTGTGTTGCTTCCACCCCTGATTAGGTACAATCACCATCAACTCCTCCTAGACTCTTCAAAAACCTTTATCTAGTCTCTAATCCAACTTTCATATTACCTCAGAGTTATCTTCTACTTTTAAAATATCTAATTATGTTAATTTTTTGAAAGCTTCCATTGGCTTTCTCCCGCTTCTGGGATAAAATTCAAATTCCTGATTTGGTATTTAAGGTCCCTTGCAGACTGTCCCCAACCTATTTTTTATTTGTTTCTACTACATTTGTTACTTATACCAAAAGAAATGTTAAAAAAGAAAAAAAAATTATTCTCAGGTAGCTCGATTAGTCAAGCATCTGACTCTTGATGACTCTTGATCTCAGCTCAGGTCTCTCTCTCTCTCTTTTTTTTTTTTTTTTTTTGAGAGCTAGAGAAGGAGAGAGAGAGTGTGATCGGGGTGAGGGGCAGAAAGAAAAGCAGGCTCTCTGCTGAGCAGGGAGCCCCACATGGGGCTTCATCCTGGAACTCCAGGATCATGACCTGGGCTGAAGGCAGACACTTAACCAACTGAGCCACTCAGGCTCCACTCAGATCAGGTCTTGATCTTGGGGTTGTTGAGTTCAAGTCCCACACTGGGCTCCGTGCTGGACATGGAATCTACTTAAAAAAAAAAAAAAGCTTAAAAAAATTATTCTCAGCTCTCCAATAGCTGTCATCCCTTCCTTTTACCCACACAGCTCCTGACTCATTTCCTTAGGGCCACTTCAAAACTAAACCTGTTCACTGCCATTTTCATAGAAAATAGCTTATTTTCATAGAAAATAAGCATCTGCCTTCCACTCAGGTCATGATCCCAAGGTTCTGGGATCGAGTCCTGAATCAGGTTTCCTGCTCAGCGGGGAACCTACTTCTCCCTCTCCCACTCCCCCTGCTTGTATTCCCTCTCTCGCTGTCTCTCTCTCTCTCTGTCAAATAAATAAACAAAATCTTGAAAGAAAGAAAGAGAAGGAAAGAAAGGAAAGGAAAGGAAGAAGCAAGTACCAGGAACATGGGGAAGAAGGTGAGAAGAAGGTGACAGTACTGTCCAGGTCCCACCCAGATGTGGGCCAGGTAGAGATTCACAGGATTCAGACAGAAGGGCTGGTAGCCTCACAATGATACAGTCTAACTAAAGTGGGTTGGAGAGGACATGGTGTAAGCCTGTCAGAGTCTTTAAAGGGCATCTCATGAGCTCTGTCAAACCCAGTAAAATTGATACCAACAGAAGAATGGAGAGAACCGGGGAGGCAGTCTTGTGGAAAGTTTGGCAGTTCTCCCATGTTGGGAGGTGCAGAAAATCTGGAGGGCACCATTTTGGACAGAAAACCTTACTCTAGTGTTGGGAAGTCACAAGGGTGCCACAGACGCTGAGAAAGGCTACAAGGGGACACAGAGTTTCGCAAGGCACAGTGATCACAGACCAGAGCAGCAGGGGATCATGCTACTGACACAGAAACTATAAAATTCAAAAATAGGGAGAGTCACCTTTTGGGGAGTAGCTCTATACCAGTCATCCAAACTTACCCCAGGTCAGACAACCCGGTGGGTTTCACAGAGCAGCCAGCAACATGGAGAGAGGAGCAGGTGGGTGTCACATAAAAAGGACTTAAAACAAGCAGCTAGAAGAAAAGAATGGTAGAAAACTGGTCCTTGGCTCTTAGGAATTGAGGGCAGTACTGGGGCTGGGTGGACACATGCACAAGAAACAGCACCAAAGAGGTTTCCTGTTTAGCAATCAGTTGCTGAGGGGGAAGAAGATCCAGGAGGCATGTAACAGGAAAAAAGTTGGGGTTCTGCAGGCAAGTCTCTGGAGGCTTAATAAAAAAAAAATAATAAAATAAAAAAAAAAAAAGGAGTGCACACTGCAAACCAGTGATGAAACTGCTCTGGGCCCCAGTGGGGGAGGTGGCAGATGGGGGTGGGTGTCATTGACAGTGATGAGTAGAATAGCCTCATAGTAGACATCACAGGGCCACAGGGAAATATATGCCCATTAGGTCACATAGGGCTCCTTCCAGCATGGATGGGAAGGCACAGTCTCACACAGAAGGTCTGTTGATACCTGGATGGTAGAAGGCTCAAAGGTCCTCCTATCAACAGTGGCCCTTTTTGGCAGTGTCAGCGGAGAGGGTGGTCAAATTTGTTTTCCATAACCTGGGGTTCATCTTTCGGGTGAGCAGATATTCTTGATAAGAAGCCAACTTTAGAGCCTTTGAGGATTTTCTTTGCTCTTTGGGAAAAAGCCTTCTCTGGAAAGACCTTTATGGCCTAGCCTGGTAAAAGGAGATTCAGCATTGGCCCCCCATCAACCATGATCAATGGGCCATACCTGATGCTTTAAGCCTCCCAGAGTGAGCTTCTGCCCTAGGAAGGAGGTAGGAGACTCAAGTTGTGGTGGAATCATTGGTTCCCTTGATAATGGAGAACCTCTTTTCCATTCTTTTTTGTCTGGTTCCTTTCGTTCCACATTGTGTTTATGAGATTGTTCGTTACAGCAGGGCATCCCATTGCACACGCAACAACTTATTTATCCATTCTATTGATGGTGGACCTGCAGGTGAATTCCAGTTTGGGGCTGGCTTGGCGTACCAAGCTTTCCATTGGCCACAGTGGGGAGGGCCAAGAAGGTTGGGTGGTCTGGTGGGACTCCCATCTTCCTCATCTGCAGTCTCTTCCTGCTCTCACAGCAGTGGCTGCTGCTTCTGACGCTGCTTCTTTCGTTGTGGCAATGGTTGCAGCAGGTGGTGGAGGGCGATGAATCCTCAGCCTACTTGCCGCTCAGCCCCTCCCTCCAACAATGAACCTTCAGTATTTCTAAAATACACTATGACTTTGACATTCTGTTCTACTGGCTTGTGCGATCCTCCCAATTCTGTTTAATAAACCCTTTAAAGCCACCCAAATGTCATCTCTCCTTTGATGTTTTCTTCATTTCTCTGGACAGAAGTGCTATAATCTCTGTACTTTTACAGTACTTTGTTCTTACTTCTAGTGAATATTTACACATTTTTATGTCTTTCACCTTTAGATTGGGATTGCTTTGAGATTGGGGATGGCCTTTATTATCTTTCCTAGCACAGTTCACAGTACTTCCTAGGTAAATAAATGAAAATAATGAAATCAGGTATTAGGAATAGCTTTTACTGTAATGATCATGAGTTTTGTTTTAGGCATACTAATTTTGGACATATTGAGTTGATATATTGAGGTTGGGTGAAGAGCAGCAACTCAGAAAAGATTTTATGGCCAATGAAGGAGATGTAGGAGTTACCAACAAAGACAGTAATAAACACCGATTGGGTCCCACATTTCTCAGCTATGGTCTAAAGAGAGAATGTTTATAGGAGGTAGAGAAAGGGTTGGAAGTTGGAATTTGGGGTATGAGGGAGAAAATCCATAGACATCCTTGTTGGAAAGGATAAAAAATAAAACATAGTTGACCCTTTTGCCTGGGGTTCTTGCCCCCATACCAGAAGTGTGCAGCCCTTCCACTAATTTAAAGTCCAGAATCAAGGAATAGATGGATCAAGGGGTGCCTGGGTGGCTCAGTGGGTTAAGCGTCTGCCTTCGGCTCGGGTCGTGGTCTCGGGGTCCTGGGATCGAGCCCCACATCGGGCTTTCTGCTCGGCAGGGAGCCTGCTTCTCCCTCTCTCTGCCTGCCTCTCTGTCTACTTGTGATCTCTCTCTCTGTCAAATAAATAAATAAAATCTTAAAAAAAAAAAAAGAAATAGATGGATCAAAAGATGTTCATTTGGTTTCCTCTAAGATTAGAAGCTACTTATGCAAAATTTTCATCCCAGGCTCCTGTTCGGCTGCTTCAAACCCTTGTCCATTTTTCATCTTCACATCTCCTCTTTTCTGTGTTTTTTGTGTGTGTGTGTATGTTTCTGCCTATTTTGCAAAAGCAAGAGAGAGTGGGAAAGGTGAAAATATCTATTTTTCCCTTTAAAAAAATGGTAAACTGGGTGATTGGGTGGCTCAGTGGGTTAAGCCTCTGCCTTTGGTTATGATCTCAGGGTCCTGGGATTGAACCCCGCATTGCGCTCTCTGCTCAGTGGGGATCCTGCTTCCCCCTCTCTCTCTGCCTGACTCCCTGCCCACTTGTGATCTCTCTCTCTCTCTCTCTGTCAAATAAATAAATACAATTTTTTTAAAAATTTAAAAAATGACAAACTAAAATAACTGAAACACTTTTTTTTTTTAAGATTTTATTTATTTATTTGACAGAGAGAGAGATCACAAATAGGCAGAGAGGCAGGCAGAGAGAGGGGGAAGCAGGCTCCCTACTGAGCAGAGAGCCCAATGTGGGACTTGATCCCAGGACCCTGAGATCATGACCTGAGCTGAAGGCAGAGGCTTCAACCCACTTAGCCACCCAGGCACCCTGAAAAGCTTTTTTTTTAATAGAAAAATAACATCTTTGGGGTTCTAATTATTTGGATAGGTTTGTTGTTTTTTTTTTTTTAACTTACTCTCCTTTGCTTTCTTAGTGCCTCTAGGAAATAAACACTGGCTTATATAGATTATCTAATTAAGCAGATAAAGTGAGTTCTGTGTTTCCATGCGACTCCTTAACATTTTAAAAAATTGATAAATTTTTAAAAATTGATAAATTTTAAGTATAAAAATTAAAACTGCTAGGAAAAAAACAACAGTAAACACCAAAAGCAAAGGCAAAATGCAAAATGGCAAACTGGGGGGAAACGTCCCCATATCATACACAAAAGACAAAATTCTTTAGTATATAGAAAGCTCTTACAAATCAAGAATAAAACCAACAACCAAGTTAAAAATGGATAAAAGCTAGAAGTTTCAGAGAAGAAAATTTAAGGGCTTTTGAATATTTGAAAAGATATTCAATTTCATCCATAATAAGAAAAATACAGTCTAAAACTACATTGAGATACCATTTTTCATCTGTCAGATTGGCAAAGATCCAAAAGTAAGTAATATTCTACATTGTTGAAGGTATGGGGATCCATAAATTGATAATGGGAATGTAAATCGATCCAGCCATTATTAGTTCAACCCTCACTTGGTGCCTCTTTATCACGGATTCTTTCCAGCCCAGCTTTTCTCTGCGTTTGACAGTTTCCTACTTGATGTGGACCTTAGAAAAACTGAAGTTCAATTGAAAATGTTTCTAATGTGTGGGAAAAATGAAGACTGCCTTGTGTATGCCAAAACCAAACCAAACCAGGGCAGTTTGGCAGTATTTAACAAAATTAAATCTGGATATATCCTTTGACCCAGCAATTTTACTTCTAGGAATTTATCCACTAAATTAGTGTGTATTAATTAGTACAGGATTGATTATTATAATATTTTTAGTAATAACAAAGATTGTGAATTACATATCTATCATTAAGGGACTAGTTTCAAATAATCATGGTAGAGGAGTGCCTGGATGGCTGTTTGTTAAGCATCTGACCCTTGATTTTGGCTCAGGTCATGATCTCAGGGTCATGATATGGAGCCCTGTGTCACCTCAGTCTCTGAGCTCAGCAGGGAGTCTGGTTGAGATTCTCTCTCCCCTTCTCTCTCTGCCCCCTCCCCTCTGTGCACTCTCCCTCTCAAATAAATAAATAAATCTTTTTAAAAAATCATGGTATATACATGACAGGGAATTCTCTGAGGCCACAAAAAAGAATGAGGAAGATCTTTATGTGCTTATGTAGAAAGAGCTCCAAAATACTTATTTATTATTTTTTTCAACATGATTAAGTGTACTTTTTAATATCCATCACTTATTTTCCCCATCCTTCCACCCACCTCCCTTCTGGTAACCATCAATTTATTCTCTATAGTTAAGAGCCTGTTTCTTGGACGCCTGGGTGGCTCAGTGGGTTAAGCTTCTGCCTTTGGCTCAGGTCATGATCCCAGTGTCCTGGGATCGAGCCCCACATCAGGCTCCCTGTTGGGCCGGAAGCCTGCTTCTCCCTCTCCTGCTCCCCCCTGCTTGTGTTCTTTCTCTCTCTGTGTCTCTCTCTGTCAAATAAATAAATAAAATCTTAAAAAAAAAAAAAAAGGTTCTGTTTCTTGTCTTGTCTCTCTCTCTTTTTTCCCTTTCCTGATTTGTTTTGTTTCTTAAATTCCACATATGAGTGAAATCATATGGTATTTGTCTTTTTCTGACTTATTTTGCTTAGCATACTCTATAGATCCATCCATCTCATTCCAAATGGTAAGATTTCATTCTTTTTATGGATGAGTAATATTCCATTATATAATATTCCACATCTTCTTTATCCATTCATCTATCACTAGACCTAGGGCTGCTTCCACAGTTTGGCTATTGTAGATAATTCTGCAATAAACATGTAAGGGTGCATATATCCCTTTAAATTAATGTTTTTGTATTTGGGGGGTAATTACCCAGTAGTGCAATTCCTGGATCCTGGAACAGTTCTATTTTTAATTTTTTTAAAAAGATTTTATTCATGTATTTGGCAGAAAGAGATCATAAGTAGGCAGAGAGGCAGGCAAAGGGTGGGGGGAAGCAGGCTCCCTGCCGAGCAGAGAGCCCGATGAGGGGCTCGATCCCAGGACCCTGAGATCATGACCCGAGCTGAAGGCAGAGGCTTTAACCCACTGAGCCACCCAGGCGCCCCCATTTTTAATTTTTTGAGGAACCTCCAAACTATCTTCCACGGTGGCTGCACCCAGTTTGCATTCCCACCATCTGTGCATGAGGATTCCTTTTTCTCCAGATCCTTGTTAATACTTGTTGTTTCTTGAGTTTTTGATTTTAGCCATTCTGCCACGTGTGAGGTAAAATCTCATTGTGGTTTTGATTTGCATTTTCCTAATAGTGATGTTGAGCATCTTTTCATGTGTCTGTTGGCCATCTGTAAATCTTTTCTAGAGAAATGTCTGTTCATGTCTTCTGCCCATTTTAAATTAGATAATTTGTTTTTTGGGTGTTGAGTTGCCTAAGTTCTTTATTTTGGATACTAACCCTTTATCGGATACATCATTTGCAAACATCTTCTCCCATTCAGTTGGTTGCCTTTTAGTTTTGTTGATTGTTTCCTTCACTGTGCAGAAACTTTTTATTTTGATGTCGTCCCAATAGTTTGTTTTTGTTTTTGTTTCCTTTGCCTAGGGGAGATATCTAGAGTGATGTTGTTACAGCCGATGTCAGAGAAATTACTGCATGGGTTCTCTTCCAGGATTTTTATGGTTTCAGGTCTCACATTTAGGTCCTTACTGCAGTTTGAGTTTATTTTTGCGTATGGTGAGAGAAAGTGGTCCAGTTTCATTCTTTTACATGTAGCTGACCAGTTTTCCCAATACCATTTGTTGAAAAGACTGTCTTTTCCCCATTGTATATTCTTCCTTTATCAAAGATTACTTGACTATATAACTGTGGGTTTACTTCTGGGCTTTCTATTCTATTCTGTTGATCCATGTGACTATTTTTTTATGCCAGTAATATATCATACTATACAGTTTTAATTACTATCACTTTGTAATATAACTTGAACTCTAGAATTCAGTTTTGTTCTTCTTTCAAGATTACCTTTGTTATTTTGGGTCTTTAGTGGTTCCATACAAATTTTAGGATTGTTTGTTCTAGTTCTGTGAAACATACTTTGGGCATTTTGAAAGGGACTGCATTAAATCTGTAGATTACTTTGGGTAGTATAGACATTTTAACAATATTTGTTCTTCCAACCCATAAGCAGGGAATGTCCTTCTATTTGATTATATCATCTTCAGTTTCTTTCACTAGTATTTTATAGTACAGGTCTTTCAGGTTTTTAACCTTTTTGGTTAAGTTTAGTCCTTGGCATTTTATTATTTTTAGTGGCAATTGTGAATGGGCTTGTTTTCTTAATTTCTCTTTCTGCTGCTTCATTCATAGTGTATAGAATAGATTTCTGTACATTGATTTTGTATCCTGCGGCCTTACTGAATTCACTTATCAGTTCTAGTAGTTTTCTGGTGAAGTCTTTAGGGTTTTCTATATATATCATATCAACTGCAAATAGTGAAAATTTTACTTTTTCCTTACCAGTTTGGATGCCTTTTATTTCTTTTTTTGTCTGATTGCTGTGGCTAGGACTTCCAGTGCTATGCTGAATAAAAGTGGTGAGAGTGGACATCCTTGTCTTGTTCCTGACCTTAAGGTATAAGCTCTGTTTTCCCCCATTGTGTATTTTTTTTAATAAAGATTTTTTTATTTCTTTATTTGACAGACATAGATCACAAGTAGGCAGAGAGGCAGGCAGAGAGAGAGAGGGGAGGAAGCAGGCTCCCCGCTGAGCAGAAAGCCCGATGCGGGGCTCGATCCCAGGACCCTGGGATCATGACCTGAGCCGAAGGCAGAGGCTTTAACCCACTGAGCCACCCAGGTGCCCCTCCCCCATTGTGTATGACATTAGCTGTGGGTATCATGTAATAATTCTTATAGATAAAGTTGAGTTGGACTGTCTCTGGTGAGCTTCTCATTCTCATGCTAGCCCTACATTTTAAATTACTAAATTATTCAAATAGTACGAGTACCTGCTACATAGGAGGATACCACAAAGGTGTTATAGTATCAATAATAGGCAAAACCAGAAAAACATAGTCCCTCCCTTCATGTAGCTTAGAATTTAATAGGGAAGACAAACATTAATCACGCAAATGATATAGCTCATCAGTGAGTTAATGCTAGGAAGGGTAGGAATAAGGTCCTATAGAGCTTTTAGCAAGGACTAAGGGGATCAGAGAAGCAAAGCTTGAGATCTAAAAGGATAAGGAGATTTTAATTGGCAAAAGTAAAAGATAAGATGGAATTACAGACTGAAGGAGCATAACTGGTTAAAGGTTGGTCACTGTTGCTGGAACACAGCATTTAGGAAAGAACAGGGCAGGATAAGGCTGGAGAGATGGGCAGAGTTATTTACAAAATTGATTTTTATCCTCGGAGTAATATAAAACTATGAAGGACTCTAGCAAAGTATTGACAGATTATATTTGCACTGTAGTGCAGAGAAATGATTGGAGGGTGCCAAAGAGGAGGCAAGAAGAGCAATTAGGTAAGTTGGTGCTGGCTCTTGGCAGGAAACCTCAGGTCCCACCCACAGATCTGTTTGAATGTCCTTACAGCATGGTGACTGCCTTCTCTTAAAGCAAGTGATCCAAGAGGTCAAGCCAGAAACTGCAATATCTTTTATGACCTTGGAAATTACACGCTGTCATTTGTTTGGTATTTTAGTGATCACACAAGTCAACCTTGATTCAGTGTGGGGAGGGGATTATACAGGTGGCAGGAATCACTGAAGCCATCTTGGAAGATGGCCACCGCAGACCAAACTTTGTAGATCTCCATTTCATTTCTGGGTGGTATACTACTATGGGAGTGCAAAGGAAACTGAGAAGCAGCACAGAGAAAGGAGGAATACTAGAAAGGTTGTGAGATGAAATCCAGCCCAAGAAAAGGAAATTTCAAGAAATCTACCAAGAGGATATGTTAGAAGAGAACCAAAAAATTTCGTTCGATTAGAGACATAGATTTAATGGCAAAAAACTCTTCCCTCATAATATGATTTAACATTTATTTTGATTCACCACCTCCTCTTATAACCTTTATTGAAGAGACTTTTTTCCCATCTTTTCTTTGATCATCCTCCTTTAACAACCCTTATGATTTTCATGATATTCCTCACAAAATTCTACTGATACTTTGAGTGGAATTACGTTACGTTTATTATTTGTGAGAAACATTTTTACAAGGATTAGACTTCTCTTTAAAACACTTAGCACATTTCTCTCTGTGTGTAAATTTTCATGTAAATCACCTAAATAAAGTTGGCAATTTAAAAAGTGTTGTCACATATCTGTCATTGATGTGCTTTCTGGGTATTATTTTTGTTGTTGCTACCGTGAATGGGATCTCCTCTCTGCCCCCATTACCATCATAGTGTTTTCAATCTAGAAATGTATTTACTCTATCTCCTATTTTATGGATAAGGAAAGAGGCCCAGAGAATATAGGTGACTGGGCTACAGTTATAGAGTGGGAAAGTTGGAGACTGCAGATTTTGAACCCCCAAATTTTAGTGTGCTTCACTAATAGTAAAAGAAGTTGCTTACCCAGTCAAACCTTATTAAAATGGATAGTCCTTTAAGTATCACTCTGTCTTCTTTGTTGTTTTTTTTCTATTGTTTTATTAAATTTTTAATTTTAATTCCAGTATGGTTAACATACAGTGTTCTATCAGTTTCAAGTATATGGTAGCGATTCACAATTCTATACATTACTCAGTGCTCATTATAATAAGTAGTATAACTTTCTATCAGATTTCAAAGTAGTACTATACATTTTATAACATATCTCCACTTTTTAGCATTGGCAATGTGAAATAGAGTGTCATGACTTGAGGAACTGCCTCTCATCTCCATTCAATTCTCCTAAGACCTGATTCCTACCAGACAGGAACTATTTTTTCTTTGAGGTCTAAATAGACCTAACAACCTATTGCACTGAGTAAATATTTAATGAAGATTGAATATTTCCTCTGCGGTGGATCAATTTACTCTTGTTGATTATCTTAGGAAAGCTTTTTTTTTTTTTAAATGTCAAGTAGTGGGTTAAGATACTTGTTTTCTTGAATATTGTTATTATTGCCAAAGTGTGTTTCAGTAATTTAAAAATGCATGTTTCTTAGTTTTTTTCAGTCATCTGTTTTTCCTGATTTATATGTGAGGTTTGAATTATTGTGTTATCTCAAATACAAATCTGAGATTCGTTGACCTGGTAGCATGCAATAAAGTTATTTGCTGTGAGAGTTATTCTTTTCTTGAATTTGTGGTACTTGGAACTTTGAAAATGAAAACTATTTCCTAATGAGGTGTAAGGATCTTGATGATGCATCTTTTAATGGCAGAAATATATTTTTTATTGATAAATACCTCCAAAACCAAATAATTTTTAATTGACAAAAAATGTATTTTTCTTGTATTTTTAACTATCAGTATATGTATAATTTTATTATTTTAAATTTTTCTTAACTGATATTAGGTTTAAGTGAAATATATTTATATTTGCCTGTGAGTCTCTATATGAAGTTGCTGACATAGCTTGAAAGTTTTCAACTTGTAAAACTGGAATGACTATAGTGGAATCATTTAGTGGGAGTTGTTATGGTGGAATTCAGATGTAATTATCAGAATCAATTAGAAAAACAAACTTCTCATTTAAGTGGTAGGGAGAAAGTACATATGTATTTCATCCTCTTCCTACACTAGGAAGTATGTGAACATAATTTTGAAATAGAGAATCATGCCTAGTGACAAAATATCCTTGATTTTTAAGGAATAACTTCACTGTGTTTCATATTTGATAACTTCTGGGACCTATGTTTCAATTTAAATAACTATTGACATTGTTTGATGTTTATTTTACTAGAGGAAAATTGTGTGATGACAGTTATAGTACATATCTGATAACAAGTGTAGAACAAATCAGTTAAGTCATAGTGGTCTGATATCTGTTTTTAAGGTCTTTTTGACCCAGGAGTGTGTGACCTGTGAAATCTCTACTTTTGGGATTTGTTAAGATATTTTAAAATGCAAGGATTTAAATTTAGATGAACTTCACTGCAGGATGTTGGCTGACATAGCCCCAAACATTAAGAGTATCAAGGTATAATTTGGAAAAAGTTTAACAAATTCTGATTACAACATACCTGAGAAGAGGGAATATAAAGTTAGAAAGTTTCTTTTCTTCCCCAACTTATAATAAAGAGAACCTGAAATTTAACCTGGTATTTTCAAAGCTCTGATTACTCAGCAGCATTCCATTTTGTGAAAGTATTGCCAAGAAAATGTATCCAAATCTTGAGTTACAGACTATTCTTGCATCTGATTGGAAGGGGCATAGGAGTTGTTTATAAGGTTGCAGATCCAAAGCTGCACAAACGAAGGTTGAGACTTGGGGGAGGGTTTGATTCAGGGAGGGGAAGCTTCGTAGACGTTACAGCTCTGTCCAGGGGCCAAATGGGGGATAAATCACCTCTGGCCACCTCTCTTATTATTGAAATGGTTCAGCCCTGGGGTTTAACTGAAGGACTTACAGGGTTTTGAAGTGCAAATAAGATGGTGAAGGGTAAACCCTTTTAGGGTTTCATTTTGATGGATTTTTTTCCTGTGTGGATTTCTGGCACTGACTGTGATCTGGAAGGGGCCCTTAAAAAAAAGAAAAGTTTTGTTTTGTTTTTGATCAATCAGGCAATAAGAACTTTCCACAGGGGTGTACTTTTCCTGCATGCATATCGATCCTATTGTGTTTGAAAGTAGGTCATATAATTGGGCTTTTTTTTTTTTTTTTTTTTTTTGCGCCTTCTACAATGGAACTGTCATTTCAAGGTCATGTCTCTCTTTTTGGTATTAATGCCAAAGTTAGAGAGTGTTGCATGATGTGGTACTTTTGGATCAGTAGTTTGGGGGGGATTACTTAGGGTGAGGGTGTGTTAAACAAAAACCAAAATTACCTGGTTAAACATCAAGTCCATACTAGAACAAGTCCTTTATATATTGATAAGCAGTCTATAATTAATCTTTTTTCCATTGAGTTATATAAGTTGTACATATTTATTGTGTATGCAATCTGTTTTGTCAGCATTAAAATAAAAACCAGAACATTCTGAGATTCTGAAATATTTGTACTATCTTATTTGTACAACTATGCTGAACCTTTTGGGGAAATAAGGGGTACATTAAAAAAATGTTTAAGAAACAGATACATTGATTTATCAAGTTGAACATGTTTTTTACCCCACAAATAATTCAAACACAGGAGATGAAATGAAATATCTCTTAAATTTTATGTATTTTTAGTAAAATGGGAATGAGAGGAGAGTCATTAATGATTTCAAAGAAAAATAATTGTAACTAAAGTCTTTTTGTGCAAAAATTTTAATGGAAAATTCAAATATTTGTATTAAAGAAATGCCATGTATGTTTTTATGATTCTTTTTAGAAATACGGTTGACAGGACTTTTCTTGAGCATTTCCCTCTTTGTTTTAGATTTAACATAAATATTTGAATCATTTACCCTGTTTCAAAATGGTAATGTATTTAACTGCAACAGAGATAGCCCTCTGTGTTGCTTGATACCTATTATAAAAAACAGTTGTTAATCTCTGTAATTGACATTGATCCCGCAATGTTTGGAAGTGACCTCCAAGTCAGTTTTTGTTTTTTCTTCTTCAAAAATTTCCCTTCACTCTATTTTTCTATATTTAGAATTAAGTTAAAATTAAATGTTAGAATTTACATTTACTTATTGCTGCATGAAGATTTTAAATAAGATGTTTAAAAAAACAAAAACCCAAACCCTAGCTGGCATCAGGCAGAGTCCCCTGTATCTACCAGCCTCCTTGTCATTAGTTTGTTGCTGGGAGATGTTAATATGACCCTTCCTTTGTTAGAAAAGAGATCTGTAGTCCTTCCCAGAATCCTCTTGTTAACTGTCTTTTTTACTCAAGTTGGAAGTTGTCTGATGAATGAATGGTGAGCCATTTTTATGAGCTACACATATTGTTGACATTGTGTCACACGTTGCTTTTTAATTTCTAATGTGTTTTTAATTTGCAAAGCACGCCTATGCCTTTCACAGCAGTAGAACTGAGTCAGCATTTTTGAGTCCAGATACTGCTTTATTCAAACAAGACAGATCAGATTCACGAATGCTCTCTCTCATAAGCCTTCGCTTTACTGAAACACACACGTGAACAAATTTCACTTTGAATATTGTTGAATAAAAGAAGATACTTGAGAAAGGCTTTTTTTCCCAAGAACTTCTCTTGCCTCTTGGCAAGTGAATTGCCCCAATATAAAAGCGTTGGGAGGGAAAAGTGAGCTGCCTAGTGAAAAGGCAATCCACAAATAATCACTCTTTTCTGCCTTTGATTGTGTCAGATTTTTTTGTGTGTGTGGCAATTGTTTTCTTTTTCGCTTAGAAGAGGTTTATGGTCCAATGTCTGTCAAGTCAGCCCCTGTCTTAAGGTTGCAGTTGTATTTCTCTCCGGAGTTCCTAGAGGTGATGTTATCTTTTGTTCACTCAGCAGTGTGGTGGTTCCTGAGAGCATCTGTCACTTTAGGCATTACAAGATGGATGGGTCTCCAGTGAACTGCTGGTTGAAGCAAATGGTAAAAATAAGAAAAGACAAGGGGTTTCAGGGTCTGCAAAGAGGACAGACAACAAGGAAATACTGTTAGAAATCAAGAGTAAGCTGAGCAATAGAGAGCAGAAATGGATCATATGTCATTTCATAAACATCTTGGAAACGAGTGTCTTTTGGTGGCTACCGTGATCTGAGGGGGACATCTGCATCATGGTAAATAATTCTGTGTTTTGCATTTGCAAAATGTATTTGGACATTAAAAAAAAAAAGTCTGGGAAAGTGTTGAGAAACTACAATGATATACATTGTTTTATGTGACGATTTTGCTGTTTGAGAATTAGTAGTTTTTTAAAATGTAACAATTTAAAATTTTTCTGGTCTTTACAATTTGCCTTTGTATTTTCATTTATCTTTCCTTCTTTTCTTTTTGTAAGCATTTGAGCAACTGTAGACATTCAAATGTTGGAAAAGTATTAACCATAGAGCCAACATCTTTACTGTTTACTAGAGGTTTTTTGACATTTTTGCAGGGGGATTTTGAAAAATCTATGCTCATGCCTTAGGGAGACTGGGGGCATACTTTAAGTTATTTTAAGTAAACTTCCATTTAATTTAATGGGCTCTTTGATGAAAGAAAGAAATATAATTGTTATTGATCTGTCAGAACAAGGTGGAAATTTTGTATTCTATTTAGAAATTCATTTTGTTGGCAAAAGTCAAAATTTGTAAATTTGGACTGATGCAGAACTGGGCTGTGTAAGAGAAGGAACAGGAAGGAGCTTGGGCAGAGAGTAGGAAAGGGGAAAGGGAGGTGGGAGGATGTGGTTGAAAAAAAAAATGATTTTGTCAAACTTTCTGGCATTCGTCTATGAAAAAGACCATAGGTTGAAAGGCAAAGAAATTAAGATGATTAGAAGGTTTAAGTTATACAAATGGTAGAGTCTCTTCCTTCTCTATGGGTGTAAATAATAGATGAAAGAGTAAGAGTGACAACAAAGGATCAGGTCGTTTAAGAGAATGTGTGCAGCCTGAATAGGGGTCTGTGGCCCAGGGCCAAAGGTCTTAGCTTTGAGTGTAATTAGAAGAAAATACAAAAATGTCATTACTAGCAGGTGAAGTGTGCAGCACGTGGCCAAAAATTAGCAATTTTAGACTCTGAAGCTATTGGAATTGGATTACCGACCTTTTTTAAAAATCATTAAGGTCCTCGTGGAGCCATAGAGTTTCATTGGCAGTAATGCAGTTTGACCTTGTTGACCATATGGGGTAATCTTGGGTTTAGATATTGGCAGCAAGACTCCTGACTTACAAAAAGATGTCCGTTTGTGTGTGGGTGGGTGGGAAATACATGATTTTGGAAAATCTGGGTCTTGCTTTTTTAACTGTTCTTTTTTGCCTGAAGACATTCTTCTGACAGTAAGAGAGGTAAGATAAAGATTTTTATTTCAAAATCTAAAAATGGTCCTTTCCTGTCTTTCCTCTCTCTCAAGTTGGCATAAAAGGACAATAAAACTGAAAACTATTTCTTTAGAAAGCAAAAGTTAATGTTACTTTAAATATTTTTAGTACTGTAAATATGCATATTGAAATGAGTATATTCTTAGGAAAGTCCCCTTTTGGTTTCCTTTTAGTCACAGTAACATGGGAATAAAAACACTTCTCAGTTACATATAAAAATCAGTGACAAATAATTCTTACTTCACTTGATGTTTTATGACTATATTTCCTATTTTTCAACCCAATAGTTTATATTCATCATAATCTATTTAAAGGAGAGAATAATATGCACACTGTAATTTTCAACCACTTATATGCAATTATAATTATTTAGTTTAATTACTCCTAGAACTACACTACTCAAAAGGCTAGAAAACAGTAACTCTTTTTTCTTCATGCAGTCTCTTTTTCTCGGAGAGTGTTAAAGCATTTGTTTCAAAAAGTAGAAAAATACTTTTAAGTAATGTTAGTTATGTCTTACATTTTTGATAGTTCTTTGAGGAGATAAATATTGGCCAAGGCATCAGAGATTATAAAATTCAAACTGCTTAGAATAAGAAAATTACCTTTCATTATTTTCATTCCTAAATATAAAAATAGTCAGCGGGGCTGTTAGCATATGATAACACTTATCAAAACTATAGACTTGACAGATTTATTCAACTTACATTTAGTAGGATAAGAGCAGGGGGAAATTATTAAGAAAAACAAATTATTTTTGAGTATATATAATTAGGAGTGATTATTTTGGGAATATTTAAGAAGGAGGAATACCTGTAATTGTCAGTTACGATGTTATGGAGTTATGTGAGACTTTGATAATTCATGTCTAATTGTAACTTTTGTAGAATTATAGATATTTAAATTGTTTTTTTTCTGGAATATGATGCATTTGGACACTAATTCATGTTTTTACATATATATTTTTATTTTTTTATGTTTTTGCAGGTGCACAAAAGCTTTAAGCAAGTGAAATCTAGACAACAGGCTCCCTGAAGTGTTGACAGCCCAACTTAATCATGACAGTGATTCAAAAATGTTAATAAATAAACCAAGGTATTGTACAGTTATAATACCCACCCCCCCAATTTTTCAAGAGCAAATTTGTTTTAGGAAGTTATAGTTAGAATTTAAATCAGCTACTATATTTGGTTCCTAAACTGATTAAGCAGTTATTTCTATGAGCTCTTCTTCCATTTCCTCCCCTCTGCTTTCCTCTCCCCTCCCCCATCTTTCCACCAGAAGGAAAAAAAAAAACAACCTTATTCAACATTAAGTTTTTGCTTATTCAGTATTGCTGAATATTTTTTTTTTTTTTTGGCAACAGCCTTTGTATTTTATTTCCTGTATACCTAAGTCAAGACAATAAGAATTTAGGTTTTGATTCCCCATTGTTGACTGTGGTTTTTATCTTTCAAATTGTTTAATAAGAGAGAAATCTAGATTATTGGCCTCTGCAAAAAAAAATAACACACACACACACAAAACCCAAACCATATTTAGTGTCTGTATAAAAATATTAATCATATAACACTACCTTGAGGTGTGTATTTTAAAAAATTTATGAAAGGTTTTTTTTTTCTATTTTTGGGAGGCTTTTAGTTTAGAAAATACTGCTTTTTTTTTTTTCCCCTCCTTACATCAAAGAAAATTAAAAATTTGCTTAGAATTAAGGATTGGGGACTGCTATTTTAAGGAATTCTTGTTCTGTCCGGCATAGCTCGGGACTGCATGTTTCCTTTTGGATGTTACGACGCGTCTGAGTAACGTGGCATTTCCATGAGAAGCCAAAGATCTTTTTTCCCCCCTGAATTCTTTTGAGGCCAAACAGAACAAGAGGGTCATTACCACTTCGGCGTGTCCCTGTTTGTGCCTTGGTGATCACACAGACCCTGGAACCTAGTGTTGGCTTAACATTTGGGCCTGGAACATCTGGAAAATGATCAGAGAGGGAGTGGAGGAGACAGAAGAGCGGAGAACGGTTGCGTTTTGTTACACCAGGTGCTAGGAGTTAGCAACATCCCCTGTTTGATATGGGAGGCAAATTCTGTGGCCCAGGAGTTAGGCTTCAACAATTGGAGAGGTCAAAGGACAGCTGAGTGGGGTCAGGGAGACACCATGGGGTGTATTTTGTTACTTAGTAAAAGGAGCAGCCTCCTAAAACCTTAAAGGATTCTCTTGAAAATCTGTGTTGTGAAAAGGTTTTATGAGTCTCATGGCAAAAACTCCTGATTTATCTAAGGAATGCTTGCTTTTGTCTAATGGAAGGATAATCCTTACCAAATGTTGGCAACGACTATAAGAGTCAATATAGGTCTGAAAGAACAGTGAGGGTTTGAAGTGTACTTTGCTTTCCAAAATGTTTATCATTTTAATGTTTGTCTCTCAGTGAAGAATCTTGCACTCTTGAATTACCACCCTTTTCTGTCCTCAGAGCCAAAAGTGGGGGGTGGGGGAGAGACTGGTAAGGAGCGAGCCTGCATTAATTTAAAGATTATTCTAACGAGCTTTTGACTGACCCACAAACAGGATATTACAAACCTTTAAAAACACCAAAGCTTGTTAAAGTTACCTTAGAATTTATTTTAATGTATAAAGGGAATAAATGGTACATGAAATATAATATTTCTAGATTACAGAGAGGTTTTAAAAATTTAGTTGTATTTCACAGAAGTGGGTATCAGTTGATGAATAACCATAAACACATTCTCCCTAAATGTGTTTCCTGTACATTTTATAGTAGGAAGAAGAAAATCAATGCCAGGGTCAAGAATAGAGAATAAGAAAAGCAAGTATAATAAAGAATTTTTCTCTTTGAAGGGAAATGGAAAAGGGGTGGGAGACAGGATCTGTCTGTTGTGGGAGCTGTCTTTATCAGAGCCCATGACCTCAAGGTACCACTTCCATGATTATGGATACCTTTGAAACGTATTGGCCACCTGGCAGATAGGTAGTAAAAAGGGACTGTTAGAGGAATTTGGCAGTATTTTGATGTTCCAGTTTATTCCCTCCATACCTGTATAAATACATAGAGAACATATATTACGATATATACAGTAGGGGGAAAAGACGAAATGATGACTAGTATATAATAGGCTTTGTTAAGCATTTTCTTTTTTTTTTTTTTTTAAGATTTTATTTATTTATTTGACAGACAGAGATCACAAGCAGGCAGAGAGGCCAGGAGAGAAGCAGGCTCCCTGCTGAGCAGAGAGCCCCATGCGGGGCTCGATCCCAGGACCCTGGGATCATGACCTGAGCCGAAGGCAGAGGCTTTAACCCACTGAGCCACCCAGGCGCCCCAAGCATTTTCTTACTAATTTGTAAATTTATAGTATTTGTGAATTACACTTATGTGTGATTTTTTCAAGCTCTTAATAATCACTCATTTTAAAGCAACATACACATAAACGTAAGACTCAGCATGCATGCCGTGTGTTCAGTGTCTACGTTCTCAAGGTTAAAGTGCCTTTCAACAACTAATTTAGAAACCTAAGTGTAGTGACTGATAATTGCCTAGAGAAAACCCACAGCTGTTTAAGTAGCATTGAAATTGTGGCAAAACTGACAAATACAATTAGCAATGTTAATAAGATAAGAAGATGGAAAGACAGGGGCAGATGAGAGTGGACGATGAAGGTAGCAGGAGGAGAAAATCCATGTAAGAACACAAGTTCACAGTTGCTTTGGATTTGCAGCACTTTTTCCTCTAAGCAACGTCCTTTTACTTCTTTCTGAATTACCAGCAGAATGTGTATTTTGCAAGTTAAAAAATTCAGATATATTTTTTTCAGTCCCTAAGTCTCTTCTAATTTTGAAAGAACATAGCTGGTTGGTGGTGGTCATGTCTAAGGGAAACAGTCAGATTTTGCTGATTCTAAGGCACAATATTATCTTTGGTGCTTTTTAAAAGGCGAGTTTAAATGTACTTCTGTTTCACCGTAATTATTATGAGTGGGAATTTCTTCACCCCACTTTGCACCCTTATAATTCTTATTGGTCATCTAAATACATTACATAGGAGACCACAGCAAGCCCAGTTTCTGGATCCAGGGACCCAATATTGCCAGAACAAAACAAAAAAACAAAAAGCCTGCAGAGGGGCGCCTGGGTGGCTCAGTGGGTTAAAGCCTCTGCCTTCAGCTCAGGTCATGATCTCAGGGTCCAGGGATTGATCCCCGCATCGGGCTCTCTGCTTGGCAGGGAGCCTGCTTCCCTTCCTCTCTCTCTGCCTGCCTCTCTGCCTCCTTGTGATCTCTGTCCGTAAAAAAAAAAAAAAAAAGCCTGCAGAAGCCTTCAATGTATGATTACTAATTATATTTATCTGGTTAATGTTTATAACTCACTTTTCCAGACAAGTTCTTGGGAAAACTAAGTGGGGATTGGAAATAAGAGAAATTAAGTGAATGTTGTCTGAAAAAGATTTCATTATCTGTGCCCTTCCCATTATACTTTTTAAAGCATCCTGTGAAATCTGGAAAATTATTGCGGTTATCTTTTGAAATTCTACTCTGCATTTGGAAAATTGGTTTTTTGCCTCTGGTGTTTTATGCAGATTTGAATAATTGCTGTGATAAGTCCCCACAAGTTTGTTCTCTGAAACTGGAGAAACTCTGAACTCTGAGTGTGGCAGTCTTGATGGATGCGGTAAACCACACTTTGGAAGCATTTCTGGTTATTTAATGTTTTCTGTTCTGGATTATTGACTCTTCTCCCTGTTGAAAAATTGGTCTCTAGTGACATGGTCGAGGTCACACGTTGCCTATTATTGTTTTGCTTCTTTGATCTTACACAGGGATTGCCTCTGGTAATTATACTAGTTCCAGAGAGTCCTGATGAGATGTGTTTATTTTACAGAAGAATTTCTGGTATTTCAAGGAGGAAAGTAAAGATTTCCAGTAGTAACATGTACCTCTTTGTTGCAAAGAAAAAATAGCATTGTACTTTATCTTTTAATTATGACACTCTTTAATAATTACTATGAAAGTAGTTGGCATATTTCAGTAATTATTTCCATAACAATTTAAGACTTATTGCATATCTGTAAGTATATTCATAGAAACGGTTAATTTTAGAATAAACTTAGTAGGGCTGGGTTTTTATTTCAGTACCTAAAATACTTCTGGGTTCAGAAATTGTCAAAAAAGATTCAATGAGATTTAAATGTACAGAACTATTAAAAGAGGTTGGACATTTTGTCTTAAATCTATTTGCATTTTCTAAATATTTTCAGCAAAAAGGATGAATAAAAATAAAATAATACGCTTTTGTTTTGAATGCATGGTTAGCTTTGTGCTTTTTTGGGATGTGCATGGTAAGAGATAATATCTTTTTAAATTCATTTAATGTATAATTAGATAAGACACACAAAAAGCTCAATGTATTCATTATTTTTCTTTTATGCATTCTAGTTTTAGACAAAATATTTTCCCTCACAGTCTAATGAGGGAGTCGACACTAGAATCAACTAAATAGACTCAGGTGCAACAAATGTCAATTTCAAAGAACAAATGAAATGCAAAAAGAGCACAAAAGAGAGAGAATTGTGAACATATTCTTACTTTTTAAAAATACGTGCTTGTGGGTGCCTGGGTGGCTCAGTCAGTTAATCATCTGCCTTTGGTTCAGGACATGATCCCAGGGTTCTGGGATCAAGTCTCACATCAGGCTCCTTGCTCAGCAGGGAGCCTGCTTCTCCCTCTGCCTCAGCCTGTCATTCCCCCGCTTGTATTGCTCTCTCTCATTCTCTCTCTCTCTCTGTCAAATGAATAAATAAAGTTGAATATATATATTATATGTATATACATTTGCTTTTAATTTTGGATTATAGACTGTGGGAACTTGCCAGAACCATGTTTGATTTCCATTATCACTCTCATCAGTGATTTTTTTTTAAAGACTTTATTTATTTAATTGAGAGAGAGAGAGCACAAGCAGGTGCAGGGGAACGGCAAGCAAAGTGAGAAGCAGGCTCCTCGCTGAGCAAGGAGCCCAATGTGGGGCTTGATCCCAGGACTCTGGGATCTTGACCTAAGCCAAAGGCAGATGCTTTGATTGATTGAGCCACACAGGTGCCCCAGTGAATATTTTTAATAGAGAAAAGATGTGTGAGCAGTAACACTATGTAACAAGTAATTTTCTTTTCTTTTTTTTTTCTTGTTTCAAGTTTATATTTAAATTCTAGTTAGTTAACATATAGTGTAATATTGGTTTCAGGAGTAGAATTTAGTGATTCATCGCTATAAGTAATTTTCTTATACAAAGAATCTGATAACTATGAGGGACAATAATGATTTGTATATGTGACTGTAGAATTTCTTAATAAAAAAATGATATATAGTACCAAATAGCAGCTTTTGGAACTTGTACATTGATGGCCATTTGTTCCTAGAACAATGCCCCAGAATCTATTGTAATGCCTAATACATGCAAAGGAAAAAGTGCATCTTACTTTCCTTAGTATCTTTAATGTAGCACAATGCTTTAAAAAAAAAAACAAAACTATTACTACTTTTTTTTTTTTTAAGATTTTGTTTATTTATTTTGAGAGAGAAAGAGAAAGAGAGGGATGGAGCGTTTGCACACATATGAGTTGGGGCAGGGACAGAGGGAGAGAGAGACTCTAAAACAGATGCCACTTTGCATGTGGAGCCCAAAGTAGGGTTCCATTGCAGGACCATGAGATCATGACCTGAGCCAAAATCAAGTGTCAGACATTTAACCGACTGAGCCACCCAAGCGGCCCTATTACTACTCTTTTTTCCACATTTATTCTGTGCCAGACACTATTCTAAAAATGTTGTATATGCATTAAATCTTATGTATTCTTATAAAAATCTATGATATTGGTTGTATTACCCTATTTTACAGATGAGAGACTGAGTAACTTGCCTAATATCATATGGGTCGTAGGTATGGGATTTGAATTAAAGTCATCTGACTCTATAGCCTCTGTGCTTACCCACTTCAACTGTAGGATTTCTATAAATGCTGCTTGGCAGGATAGATAACGTAAAGTTTGGAGAGTAAGTAACAATATCTATAGAGTAAAGGGTGACAGAAAGTTGAAAATGACATGAGGTTGTCTTTTTTAGTATTATGTTTGGCACACAGACAATAAATTGGGCCTTAACAACAAAACCCTCAAACCAAAACCAACTATATACACACACCACAAACAGAATGTATCATGTTCATGCTCACCCTGTTTCTATGTCAAATAGCATGTCTTAGTGGGGGAAAAAAACATGGACTTTTTAGTCTAAACTTAAATCCTAGTTCCAAATTTATTTTTTAAAGGATTTTATTTATTTATTTGACAGAGAGAGAGAGAGAGAGAGCACAAGCAGAGGGAGCGGCAGACAGAGAGAGAGGGAGAGGGAGAAGCAGGCTGTCCACATCAGGCAGGGAGCCTGATGCAGGACTTGATTCCAAGACCCTGGGATCATGACCTGAGCTGAAGGCAGACGCTTAATCCACTGAGCCACTTAGGTGTCCCCTTAGTTTCAAATATACAAACCAGATAGCCCTGGCTTGTTGCAGAAACTACATCAATTGCTCTCTCTACCTGTCCCTATTCTGAGCTTGCTTGTTTCTTTACTTGTTTCTTCATCTTATAAATGGAAGTTAGCTGTGGGGATTTGGCTATACTCAAATCAGCAGAAATACTTCCTACACAGTGTGTGTGCTTCCTATCGTCTCTAATGGGGAGGCTCATTGGTATCTTATTGCTTTACTTTTATTGATGCTAAATTGTAGCTGGGGATTCAGGAGGTGTCAGCCTGATCCTTGTATTATAAAGCTCCCCCACCTATTATCCTCGCCTAAATGAATTTTGCATTAAGCGTTGCAAACTGGTAATTTTCTAATTGTCATTCTTTTCCCATTTATTAGCTGAAAATCTTCATTAAAAATGTTAAAACTCTAAATAACCAGGACTGTTTGGTTCCTCTGAAGTACAGGAAGAGCAGAATAAGTATTTCCCTCTTCCCTTTCCTTTTAGCAGCATTCAAGTAGATGCTTTGGGGGTTTTTGGGGGTTTTGTTTTGTTTTGTTTTCCAAGTTCTCTCTTTTTTTCCTTGAGTAGCAAAATTAATGTGTGAGTTTTCATATTTTAAATATGCCTCACTGCATTGCATTTTTTCTTTTATTTCATCTTTGGCCTATGGGAACATTTCATATTGACTCATGTCTTTTGACATGATCCATTACCCCTTGATAGCTTCTTTGCTCTCTGTTCAAGTGTATTTCCTGCCCCAGACCTGGAATTGGCTGTAATTTCAAGGAGCTTTGATTCTTTTCAGTGGGGAATGGCAGTAGAAAACCACAATCAGGGTACTAGAAAGTGCTTATTGTTATTGAATTGTCATTGCCTCTCAGACTTTTCAGTAGACAGCACTTGGAAATACAAATCTGAAATATTTTTTAAATGAATTATTACTTTAAAAATATATATCTCTGTGTATCTTCTCCATAGCCAATCTTGCTGTTAAAACTAGACTAACCCTAAAGTAGTACCTGAGATTTTATTTTAGCATGTGCACGATTTTTTTTCATCGGTATTTTCCTTATTCTTTCTTGTCAGTAACTGATCCTTTTTTCCCTATATATTTTAAAGTTAATGTTTATCTTCTCCAGATGGTTGGTATTAAAAATCAACTTTTAGGGGTGCCCGTGTGGCTCAGGAGGCTGGGCGTCTGACTCTTGATTTTGACTCCGGTCATAATGTCAGTGTTGTGAGAGTAAGCCCTGTGTCGGGCTCCGCACTGGGCATGTAGCCTGCTTGGGATTTTCTCTCTCCCTCTCCCTCTGCTCCTCCTTACTCCCTCTTTCTCTCTAAATAGATAAATAAGTAAAAGTCAACTTTTTTTTTTTTAAAGATTTTATTTATTTATTTGACTGAGATCGCAAGTAGGCAGAGAAGCAGGCAGAGAGAGAGGAAGATGCAGGCTCCCTGCTGAGCAGAGAGCCCGATGCAGGGCTTGATCCCAGGACCCTAGGATCATGACCTGAGCCGAAGGCAGAAGCTTTAACCCACTGAGCCACCCAGGGATCCCCAACTTTTTTTTTCTTTTTTTGAGATTCCACTTATTTACTTGACACAGTGAGAGAGGGAATACAAGCAAGGGGAGTGGGAGAGGGAGAATCAGGCTTCCCACTGAGCAGGGAGCCCAATGCAGGGCTCGATCCCAGGATCCTGGGATCATGACCTGAGCTGAAGGCAGATGAGCTATCCAGGTGCCCCAAAAGTCAATGTTTACAAATAGCCCAAGTGTAGCACCTTGAAAATATTTATTCTTGGTCAAAAGAGGAACTTGTTGAAGGAGATGGTTGGGCCAATACACGTATATCATAAGTGGGGGAAAATAGTTTAGAGTAATTATGGTAGAAAGTAGTAGTAGAAACTCCAAATCTTGATGAGAGGTTCTCAATCTAAGTACTGGAATGAATTGTATTCTCCCTGGAATCTGGAAGCACCAGGAAAGGGTGGAGGGATGTTCATCTGGCAAATCTAGTTGTTAAGTAATAAGCCCATGTTTCACACTGCTTGTTGAAAGATAGTCAGGTTGAGATTAGCTCATTCATTATATGATATTTTCCTTTGCTGTAATGCTGTTCACTACCTTAAAAATTGGAAAATAGAAAAAAATTTAAAAAGATAGTTTATTTATTTATTTATTTATTTAAGAAGGCTCTGTGGTTAATGAGGAACATAAATTCAGGTCCCTGAGATCAAGAGTCATGTTCTACCAACTGAGCCAGCCAGGTGTGCTGAAAAAAGGATAGTTTAAAAACAATACAACATTAATAGGTAAACATTATTAACACATTATTATGTGTACTTCCCAGTTTTTCTTTCTGCTTGTAACAACATTATCTTTATAAGAAAAATTGTGCTTTTGAAATTTCCAGTAAATTCATATAATATTATTAATGTCAGGAATTTCTTTTTTTTACTTCTACCTACTTAGATTAAGTGGTCTGCCAAAGATGAAAGACGGAAACAGAAATGGAATTGTGTTACTTTTTCAAAAATAATAGATTGGGCCATATCTCAAATCTACTACTTTTTAAACTGGTATAAGAAAAAAATCAAGGAAGATACACTCTCAAGTTCATCCTTTCTTTTTATCATTTGAGTTTTAGGAAACTTTCTCTTGTCCTTAATAGAAAATAAAAACCTTTTCAGATAGGGGAAAAATATTGGAGGAAACTAAGTTATATAAACATTCCTAATATTTTAGGGAGTTGATAAAACTGTTTTTGATTTCTAGACTTGCCACATAATGGATTAATGAAACATGACTGAGTCTTCCAACGTTGGAAGCAATGGGGATAAAAGGGTATGAACAAGAGAGTTCTCAAAATCAGGGGACATGCAGTCCATCCATCAGGTGCTTTGGAGTTTAAGGGCGGGCCCATACTTTCTCCCCTATATGTGGGTATTTAGTTATTATTTGTTAAATAATTTACCCTTTGTTTATCTCTCCCTTTCATCTAATACAGTAAGTTTATTGAGAGGAGGGGTAATTTTATTTTATTTTGACTTTTTAAAATTGTTGCTTGGCTTTGTGCCTATTAGCCACATGTCTTACGCTAAAACTCCTTTTAAGCCTTGTCTTGCAGCCATGACATGTAGAGACAAGGACAGATCAGCAAACAAATCTTCCTTGGGTTGTTCTGGTTTGTTTGATTAGGTTAGATTTGGTTTGGCTTGGCAATTTAGTAATAATATTTTACAGAATGTCCATTTACCCAATTAGGTTGCTAGTGTAGGCGTTTAAACAGCTGAATCGTTTTGGTCATTAAGATAGCCTAAGAGAGCTGTTGCTATAGCCAAACTGGTTAGATTCTACTCCTGTCTTTGCCATCTCCTTTTTCTTTCCCCTTGGGCAAGTTCCTTAAATTCTCTAGGCCTCCGCTCTCTTAAAAATGGGGGCGATAGAGTACTTACCTGACAGTTAGCAAGCTCTCCGTGTTACTAGTATTCTAATTGTCCAAAGAAGAATGTTTCCTTTCCCATTTCTTTTTTTTTTTTTTCCTTTCCCATTTCTTGACAATGACAAGGACCACCACCACCACAGGTAATAGTATTAATGATAGCAGCAACTGGGTAGCGTATCACCTGCCTGTTAGGTGCCTACCATTGTGACACATACTGCACCCATAACATAAAGTTAATATTTGAAAAATAAGAATATGTATTCTGAAATCTTATCTAACGCTTCATTTTTTTTAAGATTTTATTTATTTATTTGACAGAGAGAGATCACAAGTAAGCAGAGAGACAGGCTGGAGGGGGGGACAGGCTCCCCACTGAGCAGAGAGCCCGATGCGGGGCTCCATCCCAGGACCCTGGGATCATGACCTGAGCTGAAGGCAGAGGCTTTAACCCACCGAGCCAGCCAAGCACCCCTAACGCTTCGTTTTTTAAAAAAGATTCTATTTATTTATTTGAGAAAGAGAGGATGAGAAAGAGCACGAACAGTGGGGAGGGGCAAAGGGAGAGGGAGAAGCCGTCTCCCTGCTGAGCGGGGAGCCTGATGTGGGACTCGATTCCGGGACCCTGAGATCATGACCTGAGCTGAAGGCAGACGCTTAACCAACTGAGCCAACCAGGTGCCCCTTATCTAATGCTTTAATTGTAAAAGTCTTTAGGGAACAAGTTAAAGGAAAATTTTCTTCCTCTGTCCTGTGTACTTTGTAACTACTATAAGAGTAAATTACTGTATTAATAATACAGTAACTATTAACCATGAAACATTTGACAAAAGGGAAATAAAAACAGTACAGATCAAGAAATAGTTTCCCCCAAATTATATTGCTTGTCCTTTCCCCTTTCAACAGAAAAAGGAGTATTTGGAAGAGGCCATGGAGCCATTAGCAGGTGCTTATTTCCCAAGCTACCCTTTTCCTTACTTCTTCAGTCTCTGTTCCTAAAGCCACCAGTGATGGAAGCTGACTGTTCTACTCCAGCCCTTTTATTTTTCTGTAGAAACGGAGAAGGCTAGAGCCTAAAGACCCCAGACCACAATGGTGTGGTGGTTTGTACTTGATCCTACTTGCATTTTGAGCAATTAATTAGTGGCACATGGGGCAGTTAAGAGTCCGACTCTTGATTTTGGCTCAGTTATGATGTCAGGATGGTGAGATCAAGCCCCACATCAGGCTCCATGCTGCTGAATGTAGAGCCTGCTTATGATTCTCTCTCTCCCTCTGCTGCTCCCACCCCTTTCTCTCAAAAAGAATTATGGGGGAGGGGGGCACTGGGGTGGCTCAGTTAAGCATCTGCCTTCAGCTTGGGTCATGATCTCCAGGTCCTGGAATGGAGCCTCACATCGGGCTCCCTGCTCAGCAGGGACCCTGCTTCTCCCTTTCTCTCTGTGTGCTCTCTCTCTTTCTCAAATAAGTGAATAAAATCTTAAAAAAAAAAAAAAAGAGGCACCTGGGTGGCTCAGTCAGTTAAGTAGCTGCCTTTGGCTCAAGTCATGATCCCAGGTCCTAGGATCCAGCTCTGCATTGAGCTCCTTTTTCATGGGGAAACTGTTTTTCTCCTGCCTGCCGTTCCCTCTGCTTTTGCTCTCTCTCGCTCTCTCTGTGTCAAATAAATAAATAAAAATCTTAAAAAAAAAAAAAAAGAATTAGTGAGGCAAAAAGAGCCCATATTGTGTACCACGTCTTTCTTAGAGATTTCTTTAATGTCACAAGAGTGTCTGTTAACATCTCAGAGGTCTGTAGTCCTTAATGTAAGCCAGATATATAAGTTATGATTGTATATGTAGAAATTGCAAGTTTGCTTTCTTATTGTGTTTGATTCAACAACTGATTCTGAAAATTCTGAAAAGTAGTTCTCTGTTTTCTGACCTGAAGTTGAATTTATTCACAGTGGTTTTCAGTGGCATAACATTTTCAGATGACATAACAATGTCATTTCAGGAGCTGGGATATCTTTGAGATTCACAGGAAAGGAAGGCTGGTAGTCTAGGTGGATAATGCCAAGTTTCAGTGACCCTAGGGGTGACTAGGTGGCTCATTCATTAAGTGTCTGCCTTCGGTTCAGGTCATGATCTCAGGGTCCTGGGATTGAGCCCCACATGGGGCTTCCTGCTCAGCAGGAAACCTGCTTCTCCCTCTCCCACTCCTCCAGCTTGTGTTCCCTCTCTTGCTGTGTTTCTATCAAACAAATAAATAAAATCTTAAATAAGTAAATATTATAGCATATGATATTAAGAATACACTAAAAAGGCTTCTTCCTTGAACTCCACCTTCCTTTTGGAAGCATTGAACTGGAAATTGGGTAGCATTGAACTTGAACTAGTAAAGGGAAGAACTCCATACTCAGCACTAAAGAAGTCTAGGGTCAGTTTTGGGGCACCTGGGTGGCTCAGTGGGTTAAAGCCTCTGCCTTCGGCTCAGGTCATGATCCCAAAGTCCTGGGATCGAGCCCCACATCAGGCTCTCTGCTCAGCAGGGAGCCTGCTTCCCCTTCTCTCTCTGTACCTGCCTCTCTGCCTACTTGTGATCTCTGTCTGTCAAATAAATAAATAAAATCTTCTTTAAAAAAAAAGAAGTCTAGGGTCAGTTTTATAATTCTTCACATTATCATTATCATTTAAAAAAATACCCAGTTAGGGACGCCTGGGTGGCTCAGTTGGTTAAGCGGCTGCCTTCGGCTCAGGTCATGATCCCAGCGTCCTGGGATCGAGTCCCGCATCGGGCTCCTTGCTCAGCAGGGAGCCTGCTTCTCCCTCTGCCTCTGCCTGTCTCTCTGTCTGCCTGTGCTCACTCTCTCTGACAAATAAATAAATAAAATCTTTAAAAAAAATAAAAAAAATTAAAAAATACCCAGTTATGTTTTCATTTAGAATGATTAGTCACTTCCTTTTACTCTTCAAATTGTTTCATGGGTACTTCCCTTTGTCTTCCTCTGAATATTGCTAATGCTCTTGTCAGAGTATGAATATCTTCTATATGGTGAAACTTGATCACCCGTTTTTATGTTGATTTAATATTTTTATTCAGCACAATATTTATTTGCCCTGCACATACATATCTGTTATATTGCTCCTTAAGCTAGAAATCTAAGAGATTGAGATTATATAGTCCTCCATATACAACTGGGCACTTCTTTATTAAACTAAAACGATCTCTTAGAGAATATAGTTCTCAATGTTTTCAATGACGAAAGGAAGATAACTCGTTAAGCAGGTAATAGGTAAGAAGAGGCAAGATTTCCAGGCATTTGGTGCTCTGGAGAAAGACTAAAGGTCCATCTTTGAAGTTATTCCATTGTTCTCCACAGTTAAGAAATCCCATGGTTGACTGTGCTGGTAGTGTTCTTCCTTCTGCAAAGAAGAAAGGTGAAGTAGCTCTTGAAATTTTGACTTACACATATAAAGTGGTGACACAGCCTATTTCTCCTGCAACCCCACCCTGTTTTGGTCTCATGTGGCTCTACTGAAAAATTAATTGTTTTTGAGCTTTAGAACATTTAAATTGTTTATGGTTGTACTCATGGGGAGTCTTAGAAGCTTGGACAAGAACTTAGTATTTTAGGAGAACTTTATTTGACAGACCTTGTTGATTCTTCTTCCACTTATAATTTTAAGTATCATACATATACTTTTGGGTATGTACTTTTTATAAGAAAGAAAACTTGTAATTGAAAGAAACCTAGTAATTTATTTCTTTTAATTTAATAGAGATACAATGGACATATAACATTATATAAGTCTTAGGTGTACCATATAATGATTCAATAGGGGTGTATGCTACAGAATGGTTACTACAATAAGTTTAGTTAACCATCACCTCATATAATTACAAAATTTCTTTTCCTTATAAAAAGGAACCTACTAATTTAAATACATGGCATTTAGTTTATTATTACCTATTTTGAGAAAGGTTTGCCAAAATACAATTCCAGGGGTGCCTGGGTGGCTCAGTGGATTGAAGCCTCTGCGTTTGGCTCAGGTCATGATCCTAGGGTCCTGGGATCGAGCCCCGCATTGGGCTCTCTTCTCGGCGGGGAGCCTGCTACCCCCTCTCTCTGCCTGCCTCCCTGCCTACCTGTGATCGCTCTATCAAATAAATAAGTAAAATCTTTTTAAAAAATTACTTACAAAATACAATTCCAGCTTTTCTTCCGAATCCTAAGTATCTCTAACAAAGCTTTGATAAACTCCGCTACTCTGATGGAAATCTCTGAATACTACTCACTGCTACAAGGAGTCATGTAAATGGCCTTCTTTGCTATACAGAGGCAGATCAGAGCCCTCAAAATCTCCTATGGAGCTCATGCATATAAGTCTAAGAAACCTGACTCTAAGTTTGTGCTGTGCATCACCCATTCTCTGCTGAGTCATCACCACTGGATCTTGGCTTCCTTTTTCTGCTGAGCCCAGGTACATGCTCAAGGTCCTTCTTTAAAAAAAAAAAAAAAAAAAAAAAAAAAAAAGATTTTATTTATTTATTTGACAGAGAGAGAGAGAGAGATAGTGAGAGAGGGAGCACAAGCAGTGGGAGTGGGAGAGGAAGAAGCAGGTGTCCCGCTAAGCAGGGAGCCTGAGGCAGGCTCCATCCCAGGCCCCTAAGATCATGATCTGAGCTGAAGGCTAAGCCACCCAGATGCCCTCAAGGTCCTTCTTAATCAGTCCTCTAGGGACTCACTCCAGAGAGTCAATCAAAGTTGGACTTCCAGATGAAATTTAATACCTGTCCTTCTCCTTGATGGGATAAGTGGGACTAAGATATTCTCAAATTGCCTTTCTTTCCTTTTTAAAAATTTTTAAAGTTTCATTTATGTAAGTAATCTCTACACCCAGCATGGGACTTAAACTCACAACCCTGAGATCAAGAGTTACACACTCTTCCAACTGAGCCTTGCAGGTCCCCTCAAATTGCCTTTCTTGAAATGAGATTCATTCGAGTTGAGCTTGTACTGTGAAAGTGCAGGATTTATCATCACACAGCTAGATATTGAGTTCTGGTTCTGACCTTTATCAGCTGGGTGATAGCAGGCAAATTACTTGGCATTTCTAAATCTTAGTTTTTCATCTATGAAATGAGAAGAGAACCTACCTACTTCAGAATACTAAGGATTAAATAAAATAACTTTAATGAACAGTTCAGTGTACTGTCCATCTCAATGTCTCTCAAACTGTTAATCTTAAAATCCCCTTATACTCTTAAAAATTGAGTTTTGTGGGGTTCCTGGGTGTCTCAGAGGGTTAAGCCTCTGCCTTCGGCTCATGTCATGGTCTCAGCGTCCTGGGATCTAGCCCCGATTCGGGCTCTCTGCTCAGCAGGGAGCCTGTTTCTCTCTCTCTCCCTCTCTGCCTGCCTCTCTGCCTACTTTTGATCTCTCTCTGTGTGTCAAATAAATAAATAAAATCTTTTAAAAAATTGAGTTTTGCTTATGTGGATTACATTTATTAGAAATTAAGACAAAAATGTTTTTAAATATTTTATTTCTTTATCTGAGAGAAAAAGAGAGAGAGAACAAGTGGTGGAGAGGGGCAGAGGGAAAGAGAAATAGTGAGAAGTAGACTCCCTGCTGCGGAGGGAGCCAGATGAAGGACTCAATCCCAGGACCTGGAGACCTAGAGATCATGACCTGAGCTGAAGGCAGACACTTAACCAACTGAGCCGCCCAGGTACCCCAAGACTAAGAAATATTTAAAACATATATTAACTTCAAAAATTAAAATAATAAACCCATTACATGTCAACATAAAAAACACATTTTTTTCTGAAAAAGAACTGTATTTTCCAAAAAAGTTAGCAAGAAGCTTGGTCTGTCTGCTTCCACATTCAACCTCTTGGAGTTTCACACATCATGCAGCCTCTGGAAAATTCTGCTGTACACGTATGAGAGGCTGAGAGTAAAAAAGGCAAATACTATCCCAGTAAAAAACTTGAAAAGATTTTTTACTTCATGGACCCCAGAAAGGGTCTTGGTGACCTCAGACCACCACTTTGAGAATTGCTGGTGTAGCCAATAGTTAGCACTTCATGAATTGTAGTTATTATTAAGATACATGGAGATTTTTATAACTAGCAAGAACTGTGAATATTCGTTATGAGAAGTAAGGACCATGACTTTAAAACTTCCTACATTATACTTTCCTAAAGGGTCCCAAATGAGATAACACTTTTAAAAAATAAACACTAATAATACATGAATGAGTTCTCTGGGTTTAAAAGGTTTAAATCTTTCTTTCAGGAATTTGTCAATTAAGTATATTATCATAAAGCTTTAATTTTTTTTCCCCAGAGAAGTGTCTCCCCCCACTGTACCAGGGTAAGAAGATTTTAGTAGAGAGAGAAGTAATTAGAGATTTACTCTAAAAGCACTGATAGTTGGTATAGGGTAATGGAAGCCCACTAGTTTTAAGGAGGAAGTGTGAGCCCCATTGTCGTCATGTACGGCTTCACAATTGACAGGTCAATCTTGATTTACTGGTTGGAGAAACTTAAAGCATTTATTATTGTTTGATTCTCAAACACAAGCTCCTCCAAAGGGTCTTTTTGAAATGGGTTTGGATTATAAAGACCAAAAGCAAAAGTGGTGTAATGGATCCCTGATACAAATTGTCTTAAGAAATATAGATAATGTTCATGTTTGAATCTTAACAAGATACATAGCATAGTTTATGTCAGCCTTTCGTGTACTTTGCAGACATAGTGTCCTCTAATTATATCAATGTTTTCCTTTCTTCCTCTTTCTCTTTGCGGGGTGGTGTAGACCATGGGGAATTCATATGCTGGGCAACTGAAATCTGCTCAATTTGAGGAAGCTCTCCACAACTCCATAGAAGCATCTCTCAGATGTAGTAGTGTGGTACCACGGCCAATTTTTTCCCAGCTGTACTTGGACCCTGACCAGCATCCTTTCTCATCTGCAGGTACGTTTCTCAATTCTGCACATTTCTAGACTCCTTTTAAAAGAAGCAGAAATTCGTGCTCGCTTCGGCAGCACATATACTAAAAGAAGCAGAAATTCCAAATCTGGGGACCCCTGAACGACATTGATTAAATATTAGACATCACTTGTCTGCTTGTCCTCTGGTACCTTTCAGAACTATGAATTTTTCTTTTGGTAATTTTTCCATAAGCATCTTTTTATTAACTTAGCTGTGATTTATTTGCTCACCTAGATGTGAAACCCAAAGTGGAGGATCTGGATAAAGATCTGGTACACCGCTACACTCAAAATGGAAGCCTGGATTTTTCTAACAATCTAACAGTTAATGAAATGGAAGATGATGAAGATGATGAAGAAATGTCTGATTCAAATAGCCCACCAATTCCCTATTCACAAAAACCTGCCCCGGAAGGGTCTTGCACTACAGATGGTGGGTTTCATTTTTGTTTTTTTTCTGATCCCTCTTTATTGTCTGGCTGGTTTCCAGTCATTGCATGTGGTGCTCAAGACTGGAAACCAGTAATTACAGAAAGGAATGAGGAATGATTATGCTCTCACTGACATTATCTCCTGTGACTTCACAGCAGGTGTCTATAAGAAAGACAGGTATTGTCGTTCTATCTCCTAGATGAAGAAAGTGAGATTCACAGCAGTTGAAGGACTTCTCTGAAATGATATGTGGCAAAGCAGGCCTAGGACCAGATCAGGGTTTTTCCTGCAAGAATACTACTATTTTAGGAACTTTTAAAGTGTCCCGTCTTCCTACTTCTTTCTCTTCCACCCTCAAAAACAATAATGGATTTATTAGATGTTTTATATTTACCTTTTCCATTTATTTTGAACAGTCATACAGTATAGTGTTATTTGTAGAAGATAAAAATGTACACATTTTGATAACTCCATTTTATTTATTTTGTTAACTTCCTCTTCCACTAAGGCTTCAACCACACTTTAAAAAGGAAATCCAAATATAAAATATTCTCAGTATTTCATTGTTTTGATGATGTCACAACTTAAAATATACTCTCTTCCCTTTGTTTAGTGTATGCTGTTTCTGGCTATCCCAGCCTAATTAGAATGTGGATTCTACTATATCTGTATTAGCCAGGGTAGAGGTTTTATACCCAGACGGGCTTGGGTATAAAATCACCTGAGGTGATTACAATACATGCAAATCTTAGGGGTGAAGAGGTGGGAGGAGAGGGGTCAGATTCTGAGACATTCTCCCTACAAAGCCTGAATTGCAAATAATCTGGGATAAACTAGACACTCAAATGTGCAAATCCAGATAAATGAGTGTACACTAAAAGTTCATCTCTCTTTTTTTCTTTCCTCTCCTCCCCTCTCCTCTCCTTTCTTTCATTTCCTTCTCAAAAGAATCGGATAAACTGTAAAAAGTTCAAAATCCTTAGTTCTAGTAGCCTATCTACACCTGATTCACTACAAGTATGCTGGGCCTCCCTCTAGCACATCATTCTTCATAAATTTTGTTCCACATGTGTTTGGTTTCTTTTGCCCAGACTTAATGTAATATATATCAACTTACTTATTATTGGTAATATAGGCCTTTTCGCCTATATCTGTGTAGAAGGTGACCGGATTGGGTTTCCGCTTAGTTCTTTTATATCCATTTTTATGACTTTTACTTAATCAGTCAAGTCATACTTAACAGTTAACAACAAGACATTGAAATTGTGCTTAAAATATTGTTGGATTTTCACTGAGAATCTTGTTATATGGAAGAATTAAATAGAACCAGAGTAAAAGCTCTAGGAGATAGTTTTGAAATATCAAATTTTATACCAAAAATGGGGGAGGGACTCCCCTGTTTTCCCTGTGCTCTGAATATGTTTTTATTTTTATTTTTTAAAGATTTTATTTATTTATTTATTTGACACACACACACACACACACACACAGAGAGAGAGAGAAAGAAATGGCAAGTAGGCAGAGAGGCAGGCAGAGAAAGAGGAGGAAACAGGCTCCCCACTGAGCAGAGAGTCCAATGCGGGGCTTGATCCCAGAACCCTGAGATCATGGCCTGAGCCCAAAAGCAGAGGCTTAACCCACTGAGCCACCCAGGTGCCCCTCTGAATGTGTTTTTAGTTTGCCTTTTGGAGTGGTGACATTGGTATTACTAACAATCAGGTGTGGAAAGCTGATTAGTGCACACCAGGATATAAACACCACCTAACAGATAGCAACTATTTCTTGAACTTTGAAACGTGAGAACACTATTCTTACCATGTAGTGATTGTGTAAAGTGTAAGGGAAGGGTAATAGTTAATTGTAGAGTTGAAGGGTAAGACCTGGAGGTGCAATTTTTCTGGGGGGGTGGGGGATCCCCCCAAGCATAAATTCACATTCCAAGACAACCCGAAAACACTAGTTCTACACGTAGATTCCTACATCAGCTGCTTTGGTTTCTTATAATTAATTACGTGCCCGTATTTTTCCCCTTTCGATTCACTGGAAGGTGGCCATTAAAAACAAAAAGCGTGGTTTATAATTTGATAGTTTAAAGTTTGTCCATAGCTCTTTTAATTTGGCTCAGTCTAGGGTAGTTCCAAGAGCCCTCTCCCTCTAAGACAGAAGAGTCCTGAATTTTTTCTTATAGAAATGACAGTGAATTAGCACAATATAATGCCTGGACTTGTCTTAGCATACCACCTTCCCTTCCTGGGAAATCCTCTATTTACCTAAGACTTAAAGGAAGGGAAAGCTATTTTTAGAGGCAATTTAGATAAGCAGATACTTAATACCTGATGGGCTTCTAGGGGTTACCATTCTGATGTAAATTTTGGTTGCTAATTTCTTATGTAAATTATTGGAATAGTGTAGGTTCCCACCCTGCTGGGAGGCAGTTGATTGTCTAAAGAGGTGAAGGGCAACCAAATTTGAAGCCTCCAAATACGGCTTCGATTACTTTAGTTTGTGTTGACAGCTGTTTCAACGTTCCCCTCCCCCCTGCTTAGATTACTCTGTAACCTTCAAGTTGGAGATAATTAGAGAATGCAAATCTGGTTCTGTGAAGTGAAAACCTTGGCTATTTTCTTAAGAAAATGCAGATGAAGTTTACAAAGAAGGACCCTCTACCATTATTCCTTTTCTTAATTAAAATAATTTGCTGCAAAGGTCTTGGGGTTAAGGCAGCATTTCAGTATTGCTTTTTAAAAATGAAGCTACTTAGGAGCAAGTTTGTCAAATGTTATTTGTGTGCGCAACATAGGTAACTTATCTCTCTTTCCCTGCAAATAGTAAACAGGCTTAGATCCTTCCTTAGGGCACTCTTCCCCAGGTCTTCCAGAAGCCTCTAAAAGAAAGATTCTGGCTTTTCTTTCAGGATTAGTCCAGGTGTGATTCAAAATTACCCTACAGGGGAGTAATAAGGTGTCTTTTCATTTTGTTTGCAGCTTTACTTGAGATTGAATAATTGATCTTTATTATATTAATAATCTGACATATTTCTAGAGACTAGAACTACCTACTACACAAAATATTTGGAGCCTACAGACCTTAAAATATAATCACATTTCCTAGATTCTTAAGCTACCCATTCTTCTTTACAGACACACAGAGCTTATTTTCAGTCTTTAAAAAAAAAAAACAAACCTGCATATTGCTCTTTGCATCATGCTTTTTCTTAATTGGGGATCCTTGATAATATATTTTGTATATGATTAGCTGATTTGAAGCCCAAGAATGAGGGTTAGAGGAAACAGTTAAAAGACATCACAGAAAAGCTCAGACTCTTGCCGGGTGAGGGTATTCTCAAAATAATTACAAACTAGACTTAGAAACTTTTTCTTGATTTTGCAACTGTTTCTGGCCTTGGATTGATTTCTTGCTGACCTGTTACTGGATTCAGGCTTGCCTTCTCTTTCTCTCCTATTCTCTTTCCTCTTAATTGAATTGGCGGAGTGGCTTGTGTTGGTGAGTAATATGAAGGCAAAAAGATAAAATAGGACATTGTAAAAATAGACTTTATTTTTTAAGAACAGTTTTAGATTTAAAGAAAAGTTGAGAAAATAGGATAGGGTATATCCCTGCAGTTTCTCCTATTGTTGACATCTTACATTATTACTAATTTTTAGAAAAGATTTTATTTATTTGGTTGAGTGAGAGAGAAAGCTCCAGTGGGGGTGGGGTGGGGTGGTGTGGAGAGGCAGAGGATGAGGAAGAAGCAGACTCCCCACGGAGCAGGGAGCCTGAGGCGGGATTCAAACCCAGGACCCTGAGGTCATGACCTGAGCCCAAGGCAGATGCCTAAAGGACTGAGCCACCCAGGCGCCCCTATTATTAATTTTAATAATAATTAAAGTTGATAGTTTATTTGGGTTCTTTAGTTTTTACCTAATATCTTTCTGTTCCAGAATCTCACCAGGATACTAAATTTGTTAGTCAACATGTCTCCTTAGGCTCCTCTGGGCTGTGACAGTTTCTCAGACTTTCCTTGTTTCTGATGACCCTGACAGTTTTAGGAATTATTGGTGAGGTATATTGTAGGTGACCCTCTCCTAGAGTTTGTCTGATGTTTTTCTCCTGATTAGGCTGGGGTTATGGGTTTGGGGAAAGAAGATCACAAAGGTAAAGTGCCATTTTCATCACATTATATAAGGGTACATTTTGTCAACATGATTTATGGCTATTGATGTTGGCCTAGATCACCTGGTGGGGGTAGTATTATCTCCATTCTTTCCCCCACTTTCCATACTGTGGGAGGAAGTCACTATGCTCAGCTTACAGTTAAGGAATGGGGAATTTGCTCCACCTTCTTGAGGATAGAGTATCGGCATAAATTATTCAAAATTCTGCATGGGAATTAGTCTCTTTCTCCCAGCCCACTTATCAATTTATTCAGTCATTTATATCATTATGCACTCATGGATATTTATTTTATGTTGAGTTATAATCCAATACTACTTTACTTTGTTTCTCGGATTGTTCCAGTTTTGGACATTGGAAGCACCTTCAGTTGCTTCTTGTGCCCCCTTTTACATACTCTCATCATCGTCCCTTTTTTTAAAAGCATAAAATAGGGCATTTTCTCTTTTCATTGTCACAAGCACCCCTTAAATTTTTTCAAGGAGGAAATTAGTAGAAAAGACGCTTCTCCTAGAATCCAGTCATTGTTTAATAATTTTTACTTCCAACCTCTAGGTGTCCTCATACCATAAGTGGGAAAACCCTGAAAGGCTGTATCACTGAAAACGATTTGTACTTCTTAATTTGAGCTGACTATGTGTTTCTCTTTTTGCCACAGAAATCACTCTGAAGTCATCTTTCTTCTGTAGAAAATCCTGCTTTCTTCAGGTGTTCTCCACACTCTGTCCTCTTGACTCTGTATCTGTTAAGCCCAGAACCAAAACTGTATTTTCCCCCTTGATCTCCCTTTGCTGCCATGTCTTGCTTTTAGAAATCTCATCAGAAAAACTGTGAGTTTTAAGGATTCATCAGCAAGTATGAGGTAGGTGGGTGCCAATAGATCATGGCTATCAGGCAGGGGCTGGTGTGGAAAGTGCGGCTTGGATTCAGCCTGCAAAGCTGGGTAGTAGGACTCAGAGGGGTGGGGGGGGGGGAGCGGGGGCGGGGAGAGGCAGTGAAGAAACAATAGGAGTGTCCTACATCAGACCAAGGGAAGGTGAAACATTATGAGTCAGAGAGATGTTAACATCAATGATGAAGGGGCATCAATTTCAAGTCAGGATGGGTTTTAGTTCCATCTTTTCCAGTTACTGAATATTTGAACTTGGACCATCTTCTTAACGCTTATGGGTCCTCATGTCCTTATTTACATACTAGATAGATTAGTGTTACCCAGTCTTTGACTCACAAATTTCTTTTATAGTAATATGTAGTCTTTTGAACTCCTTAGGAATTTAAAACCCAATTCTGTCACCACATGGGACATGATAAAGAACTGATGTTAAGTATAAAGTATTTATTTTAGACCAATATGTTAATATACTCTTTGATCTTATTCATGCATATGATAAAAAATTGTCTACATTTAATTATTCAGTAATTGTTACTTAATTTATTCAAAATTGGTTTTGTAAGAAAAAAATATATTTCATTGACAAATTCAAAAATAAAATATAAGTTTTCAGGGGGCTAAGTGTATTTAAGTGTTTTCCAGCATCAAAAAAGAAAAAAAAGTCAAAAATCTACTTTTAATACCCAAATGTTAGAATTTTTATATTTTAGGATTAAAAGGGTATATTAGTATATTTTTATAATTTTTACTCTATATGATGAAAAGGTATCTGGCTGCTGCTTGCAGAATTTCTGCTACTGAAAAGGCTGCAGAATGAGGTTGGCTTTTCCCTCTTACATGAAGAGCCAAATTGGATTATGATCACTAAATTTTACCTTGACATTTTTTTTTTTGCTGTCCTAGAAACATATTGGTGCATTTCATATAATCTTATAATTTAATGAGTGGCGTTGGGATTGAATCTAATTTTCATTTTTAGCAAGAGCATCTTTAGACACATTTGTAAAATGACTGTTCTCATTCACACAATCAGTGCTCCTGAGTTTCCCATCATTAACCAACAGTGTATTATGAGTATAAATTAAGCACCATATTAATACATATGACTGGTGATAAAAACAATTGTATGAAAATCAAAGTCACACACCGATATGGGGTTCAAACAAGTGAGTCCTGAGTTCATTTGGCGGGTGTCCACTATCCCTACACGTGTAGCAGGGAAGGCCCTCAGAACATTGTTTTTTGTTTTTTTTTTAAAGATTTTATTTATTTATTTGACAGACAGAGATCACAAGTAGGCAGAGAGGCAGGCAGAGAGAGTGAGAGGGAAGCAGGCTCCCTGCCGAGCAGAGAGCCCGATGCGAGACTCAATCCCAGGACCCTGAGATCATGACCTGAGCCAAAGGCAGCGGCTTAAACCACTGAGCCACCCAGGCGCCCAGAACATTGTTTTTTAAAAAGGATATTAGAATGATTATTTATTAGCTTTTAGAAATTGGTAATGGTATCTATTTGAGTTTGACTTATAATTCCAAGTATTGTGGAATACCTTCATAAATTCCTGGGAGTTTGGTAACTACCTATTGGGAGATGCTGGTCTTGAGGTTCTCTATAGCTCTGATGTTCTAAAAAGCTCATAATTTAATTTGCAAATTTATATAAGTTGGTATAGATTCATCGTTTCATCTAGTCCATTCTTTCTAATGCGGTGTGAGTCAAAGTTGTAGAAAGGTCATATTGTTACTGCTTAGTGACAAAGACAGTTCCCCAAGCATCCTGTTTTCCATCCTTTGGGTGATCATGAACCTCTCATCGCTGAGTTTATCTATACATTTTGGGAAGATACATGATCTGCCTTTTGGAGCAAGTCAGGATGAAGGCGCTATTTCTTTTTCTTTTCTTTCTTTTTTTTTTTTAAATAAAGATTTGGTTATTTATTTATTTGACAGACAGAGGACACAGTAGGCAGAGAGGCAGGCAGAGAGAGGGAGGGGGAAGCGGCTCCCCGCCGAGCAGAGAGCCCGATGTGGGGCCTGATCCCAGGACCCTCAGAGCATGACCTGAGCCAAAGACAGAGGCTTTAACCCACTGAGCCACCCAGGCGCCCCAAAGGCGCTATTTCTTATGGGAAATGTGTTTCTAGGTTTACTGTCTACACAAATTAATAATTCCTCTGGTTAAAGAAATTAGTGCTTCTTTTAGGGCTTTAAAATGCCTCCTAGATGGATGCCTGGGTGGCTCAGTCAGTTGGGCATCTGCCTTCAGCTCAGGTCATGATCCCAGGGTGCTGGGATCGAATTCCGTGTTGGGTTCTTGCTCATTGGAGAGCCTGCTTCTCCATCTGCCTATCTCTCTCTCTTTCTCTGACAAACAAATAAATAAAATCTTTGAAAGAAAAAATAAAATGCCTCCTAGATTTAACATTTTAGAATTTGGTTATATGTCTGTGTTCACCTCTCATGGTTTTAGATCTGGATTATAATTGTTCTTAGCTTTTCTTTTGCCAAGTTGAGTAGTATATTTTTGTTCTGTTTTTATATAGTAAACTTCCATGTCTGACATTCCTGACATTACTGAACCCATTATGTAACCTAAGACAAGTTCCCTAATATTTCTGAGCCTCAATTTCTCCATCTTGGAAAGGAGTTGGTAGTTGTTGAGAAGATTAAATGAGATAATCTATAGAGTGGTTAGCACTATACCTGACTTACGTTAAATGCTCCATATGTTTTTCTGCCATCGATATCATCATCATCATCATCATCATTTCCCCACTTTTAAATCTGTGAGTCCTGTCCCTGCAATGGGTGAGGGCAGCAGAATTTTTTTTAGGGATTTTATATATCCATAGTTTCAAAAAAAGTGTTTGTAAACTAAATAAATAATATGACTTACATGTACAAATGAATATTTTGCAAATACATAGATGATATTGTGAATAATAAAATATAGATTCATTCAGAATTGTTAAAGAATTCACAATAACATTCTGCTATTGTTTTTCCTCAATTCACAAACACTAAAGTTAAATTTGAAAGTTTTTAGTGTTAAAAAGTAAGATTGAGAGGGTTGAACCTCATTGTTTTGTCATTTTAGCCCTTCTTCTGTTGACTTCTTCCAATTCCATTATATCTGCTTTTGAGATTTGGTGAGCCAAACCATATGTTTGGATGTTGTTTTCTTACTATTTCTCATATACTAACTGATGACATCCAATTGTTTGTTGGCGTTGGGTTAACATCATAATATGAATTGATACTGGAAGAATTTAGCATGGTTTATTCCCTACTTTGTTTTGGGCAATGATGATGATCTCCTCAGGTTTGGTGTGGAAAGTTAGATGTCCACCCTTTATCTTCCACAACTCTCTGAAATAGTATTTATCATACTTTTGTTCACACTCTTTTGGTTGCAAGTGAAACCCAGCCCAACTGAGATTAGCCTTAGGTAGAATGAAGAAGATATTCGATGAATTCTTAAGCAAAATGTTTCACAGTCAAACCACAAGAAAGGCACATACACTGGGCTTCAGGGGCCCACACACTGCCAGAACATTCTGCCTCGACCTACTATCTGCTGACCGTGCTGACAGACTTCTCTCACAAGGCAAGGAACTGAGCCACAGACCAAACTAAGCCACACTCTGGCTCCATGTTCAGAGTTCCTGGAGAAAAGGCTTTGAATGGCCTAGTTTATGTCAGGTGCCCCTGACCAATCAACTAAGGCCAGAAAGGTGGGATATTATAGTGACTAGCTTGGATCAGGTGCCAGCTCCAGTCAATCTAGAATATCACAATTCGCCAAGAGGAATTATATAATTAGAGTTCAGAGAGGTCTGATGATCTCCCAGAAGGTGTGAAATGGGTGCCTTGCAGCAGAAAATAGCTGCCCTCTGTAATGTTTTGTGTCTATTGGTTCCTTATATACTCTTTCAACTAACTGTAATGCAAGCTCTTAGAGGAAGGTATGTTTGTTCAACTCTATCCCCCGGCCTAGGGCAGCATCTGTTGCAAATGATTTTTAAGAAATGAAGAGCTAATGAGTTAGTGTGATATGTTATGGTACACAAAGTGTTAGGTAAGGTTTTATCATGTGTTGTCATGTTGTATCTCATGAAGATTGTCCTCACAGTTCTGGGTTCTAGTTCTGGCCATTCATTTATGGGCCACCAAACTCAGAGGTACAGTCTCTTCCTGGATGAAATGGGAAGTCTCCCTCTTCTATGACAGAAGTCACCATTTACAGATGTGAACTTGCATTGAAAGTATAAAAATACTGTATAATGAGCACATAAAAATAACATACATTTTTCAAAGTTTCCTGTGTATTTTTTCATTTGCTTACTTGTGGATCAGAAAATACAAAGTCATCAAAGTTGGCTAACCCTGTCAGAAATACAACCTTTTGTGTCTTTTCAGCTCCACTCAGAGGGGCACATATGATTTGTCTTCTGGTTGGAGAATATGGACTTTAAATTTAGTCCTTAATAGTGATTCCCATGGGTAAATTCACTCTCCAAATGGGTGATAAGAAGATAGAAACCTTCCAAACATTTCACTGTGTCCTTTTTTACTGGGTTTTAGGTTTTTGTCAAGCGGGAAAGGATTTGCGTTTGGTATCTCTGTGTATGGAACAAATCGACATCCCAGCAGGATTCCTCCTGGTGGGGGCCAAGTCTCCCAATCTTCCTGAGCACATCCTAGTGTGTGCTGTAGACAAGCGATTTCTACCAGATGATCATGGGAAAAATGCACTTTTAGGTGAGTATTCCACACTTATCAAATTCCTTCTAAGGTGAAGGAGTCAAACTACAAATTTATTTTTAAATTATCACAGAATTTTCTCTTTAAAAAGTCACAGAATCAGTTGGGAATTCTATAGTTTAACTCAAGTATGAAACATCTTTTTCTTTTAGTAACTTCTCAAAAATTACCTTTTATTTTTTATTCATTCTCAAAACACCCACCTTGAAGAGACTTTTCTAAACCAGCTTCAAGGATGGCATTAGATTTATCAAAAATTAATACTTTGGGGACATCTGGGTGATTTGGTCTGTTAAATGTCTGCCTTTGGTTCAGGTCATGATCTCAGGGTCCTGGGATGGAGTCCCATGTCGGGCTCCCTGCTCAGCAGGGAGTCTCTTTCTCCCTTTGCCTCTGCCCCTCCCCCTGCTTGTGCTGTCTCTCTTTCATGCTCTCTCTCAAATAACTAAATATAAATATTTTTTTAAAAGTTAATACTTTGTTAAGCAAAGTAGGATTAATTCTTTATAGAGTCATTGATTTGGACCTGATGTCAAATCAACTCTCAGTTATTCAGCTGCGGATTATCAGCTTTGTATGTTTTTGCTAGTTTCTCCATACCACCCATTATTCCTAACTACACTTGATTGATGTGATTCTCATTTTATATTTAGCATGAGTTCAACCAAAGTAACTAAGTATAGGTGATATAAAATGTGTAACTCTATCTCAGAATTGTTTTATTCTCTGGTATTACTTTCAGTCTGTGCTTTTTTCATAATCTAGCTTCATGAGAAATGAACAGTAGATTTATTTTTAAATTAATATTAATAATTAAGAAGATAAGATGTCACATGAGGTTTGTTTTCTTTGCTGTGTTTCTCTGGAGTTTCTTTTGTTTCTCAGCATTTCTCTAAGTATAGATGCAATCACATGCTTTTGGTGCAAATAACAATAAAAATGAAAAGGAAAGAACAGGGCAAAGAATTCAAGAATTGTGTCAGTTCTAAGCTGTGCTTGTTTAGTTTGATGCATTTTTCCTAGTTATACAGTATTATCAGAAGTTTAGAAATACATACATCAGTATCTTGAGTCAGAAAGTAACCTTGCCCATGCTTTATAAAGGTTCCTTACATTATAATTCAAAGTTTTCTTTTGGTGCATAGGAAAAGAAGTGATACTTTCCATAAGGCTTTCATAAAAACATGTTAATTTTCTTTTCTTTTAGTGATTTTGACCAGATGGTTTAACATGGAAGTCTAATGGTTGTTTATACATTAGCAAAGAAGTTCCCAAGTCTTCAGTTGTTCACACATTTATCCAACACTATGTGTTCCAAATGTACTGTGTGACAAAATCATGCTAAGCTGTGATGTGCGGACACAAAAATGATAAGACACAGAACTAGTAACCCAGTTGGGTTGTGGTATAACAATTTTGGGAAACTTCCTTTTAGCATTTTAAAAGTGAGGGAAATTGGAAGGGGAGGTGAATCATGAGAGACTATGGACACTGAAAAACAACCTGAGGGTTTTGAAGGGGCTGGGGGTGGGAGGTTGGGGGAACCAGGTGGTGGGTATTAGGGAGGGCACGGATTGCATGGAGCACTGGGTGTGGTGCAAAAACAATGAATACTGTTACGCTGAAAAGAAATAAAAAATTTTTTAAAAAAAAGCATCATAGCGTCAGGGAGCCCTCCTGGCTCATTTGGAAGAGCATGCAACTCTTGATCTCAGGCTTGTGTGTTTGAGTCCCTTGTTGGGTGTACAGATTACTAAAAATAAATAAACTTAAAAAATATATAAGCATCACAGTGTCATCAAATGGAATATTTAACATATGGCTCTGACAACAAATAGAAAAATCACTTATGATGCCTTCTTGCTTAGTGATTCTTCATGACCAGAGGAATCCTCCTAGAATGTGTCATAGAAAGGACACAACAAACATTATCAGAATAATAGGTTTCATAATTATAGATAATCAGGTATATGAGATCAAAGACCATGAGTGTTGGGAGTTGGAACCAAGGGTAAAATGCCAGGTTTACCACTTAGTACTTTCAGAACTTGGGTAGACTTCTAATCCTCTTGAGGTCTCAGACTCTTCATCTATAGAAGGAGCCAATGATGCCTACCTTGCAGGGTTATAAAGATTAAATAGTGATGTTTATAAGGCACATATCCACCATAGTGCTGAGAACAGAACACTTGTTCTTTATATGGTAGTTATTCTGCAACTGTGTCATATTTACTCATATCCTTATAGAAATGGAATTTTGCTTACTTTCTCTAGCCTTGTGAATGGACATAATTTTTTACTAAATACTTTCCAAATTGAAAATATAGTGCAACACAAGGGTTGAAGTTTTCTCTTAGATGAGTACATTGTTGAGAATTTTATATATTCAATCTCTGTTGTCTAAAAGTTAATATCCATCCAACATTTTTACTGATGATAAACTATTTTCGTATGCATTAAGATATAGTGGGAAAAAATGTTAAGCTCCAAATATGCTTGCATCCCGGTGGATTCCAATATCAATTTGTCTGACTTTTTATAGAAATTATACAGATTCAAAAGACTGTGGGGGAATTGATTAAAAATATATTGAACCAGGGGCTCCTGGGTGGCTCACTCAGTTAAGCACCTGCCTTTGGCTCAGGTCCTGATCTCACGGTTTGGGGATCAAGTTCTGCATCAGGCTCTCTGTTCAGCGGGGAGTCTACTTCGCCCTCTTACTCTCCCTCTGGGCTCTCCTTCTCTCTCTCAAATAAAAGAAATAAAATCTTCAAAATATATTGGCAGTTCATTCATGTGTCCCAAATCTACCATGTGATTGGAAGACTAGAAATGTAATTTGGCTGTAAGAATCACAATTTTTTCTGACAATGACTACAAGAAATTTGAGCAGATAAAATCTCTCTTGAACCAAGGTTAATACTGAAACCATAGAGAGTTTTAAAAATGAGCTGTAGCATTCTATCTCTTTAATATTATTAATTCTCATCATTAATGTGCCACTTCGGTAATTGAAGATTGTCCAGTTGCTTTGCTTTTCTTCCTCTCACGCTCTCTTGCTTTTCACCTCAGAGAACAGGCAAAAGAAAAGAGAAAAGAGAAAACCTCACCTTGGTAATTTGTTAATTCTAATTCTCACACTAATCATTTATGAACTATTTTGATCTATCCAATAAATCTGCTTGGGTCTTTTGGGGGGCCCTGTCTTTAAGTATTTTTGCTAAAGTGTTCTTACGTCATTTTACTGTGTTTGGGTGCTACATGTGCCTTGCAAACCAGGCAATTTTCCATCAAGGCCTGGCAATCAAGGTATATGGAGGCACTGGTTTTGTCTGCTTTGCTCCATGCTGAAAACCTGGTACCTGAGACAGTACCTGAGACAGTGCCTAGTAGAGTACAAGTGTTGGATAGATGCATGCCTGCATGAAGAGATGGATAGTTAGATGGCTTGGGGACTTGGTGAACTAGGGAGCCATTGACAATTTTTTTTTAAATCTCCAGCTCTAAGATATTAGACAGATAGCCAAATGCTCTCAAATGCGAACCATCTCTGAATATATTTTAAATAATTTATGAAGTTACATTAATGTTTATAACTCTATAAAGTAACCATAATAAACTAATTACATACAATTACTAATGTTATGTAACTGATCAGAAATGACAACAATCCCTGTCCAGTTTCGCACAAGATGCTCAATCAATATTGCTGAATAAATAATAATAAATTGGGCTGCCATTTCTAAATGTTCAGACTTGATTGTCAGCATTCTAAGATTAGTACATTGTGAAATACTCTGTCTTTAATCCTGGTGGCCTTTCTCTTCTCTCCTTCTATATCGTTGTTAATTATGTGACCAGTTGTTTTGGGATTTAAAAAGAGTGTATCACTTCACCAGTAAATTTATTTTATTTTATTTTATTTTTTAAAGATTATTTATTTATCTGAGAGAGAGAGAGAGCACAAGCAGGGGGAGGAATGGACAGAGAGCTGCTGAGTGGAGAGCCTGATGTGGGACTCGATCCCAGGATGCTGGGTTTATGACCAGAGTTGAAGGCAGATGATTAACCAACTGAGCCACCAGGTGCTCCAGTAAATTTATTTTAAGTTAGTTATGTATATAGAAGGATACTGTATGTTTGGACTTTGTAATGTCCTTTCGCATTTACACCTTTCTTGTCCTTGTTCACTACATGGCAGTACATATGTTGTGTCCTCATCAGTCAGAACCAGAGGAACTTGCACTCTTTCTATGCAACTTTCCTCTGTGTGTTAGGGGGTTGATTTCCAATTTAGCAAAGGATGGCCTCTCATCCTCTTAGCCTTCTCCATTTCTTCTTTCTGTGCCCCCTGCTCTAAGCAGGTCACTGAATGTTTTATTTTGTTTGAGTAATCTGAGTGAGAATTGTTCGGATAGTAGATCTAAAGTAGCTAATTTGAGTACAGGGAAGTGAAGAAAGAGAAACTGGGACTCAGGGAATTCATGTGAGAAAGTACAGCTCAATCTCAGAGAAACTGGAAAGTTGACAGTGCCTGGGTTTGCCCATCACTGTCCACACTTTCCTATCTGCCGACCAGCTTCCTCTACATGGTTCTCGGTTTGTGCTCTCCCATCCCTTAGCTGACACACTGCTGGACATACCCCTCAGCTGGGTTCTAATTCTATAAGACCTTATAAATCCAGGGTATAGTACCATCTGGCTGATTCTTTCTGTATTTATTTTAAAATTCCAGGAGATTCTGATCGTCCCAGACTGGGTCAGATATTAGCACAGTCTTATCAGCTGTGGCCACGAAGGCAAGTCTACATGGTACACAGGGTAGAGAACCAGGACCAGCAGATTCTCTAAGAGGGATGTGTATGGAAAAGGAATAATGGACATCTCTAGGACCAAACTTTTTCATATTTTTATGTCAACCATACAAATTCTGTCGCTTGATACTATCCATTCTGTTTCCTTAATCATTATCCTTTTAGGGCAGAAATTAAATTACTTTCAGTCTTTATAAATAACTTTGCTAAAAAAAAAAAGTTGGGTTTTTTTCCCCTTGATATTAAGAAATGATTGGGTCAAAAAGACTGAATATTTCCATACTTTTTTATGTAAAAATACTGTATCAACTTACAATTCCAGCAGTAACTTTGATTTTCCTTCTTTCAGGGTTTTCTGGAAACTGTATCGGCTGTGGAGAAAGAGGATTTCGGTATTTCACGGAATTTTCCAACCATATTAACTTGAAGCTCACCACCCAGCCAAAGAAGCAGAAGCACTTAAAGTACTACCTAGTCAGAAGCTCCCAGGGTGTACTGTCGAAGGGACCTCTTATCTGCTGGAAAGGTAGCACCAACCTCTGGGAGAAAAAGGGAAGGGAAGGGAATGAGATGTCACGGTAATAACAAGTGGCCAGTACACGGTTCAGATAGATAGATAGATATCCCAAGTTCAGAAGGCTATCCAAAGATGTAAAGCTTTCTGACAGGTTATTTGACTAGCTTCTTCCTATTTTTTTAAAAGATTTTATTTATTTATTTATTTGACAGAGATCACAAGTAGCAGAAAGGTAGGCGGCAGGGCGGGGGGGCAGGCAGTGGAGGGGGTGGGGAAGCAGGCTCCCTGCTGAGCAAGAGAGCCTGATGTGGGGCTTGATCCCAGGACCCTGGGATCATGACCTGAGCCAAAGGCAGAGGATTTAACCCACTGAGCCACCCAGAAGCCCCTCCTATTTTTAATAGAGACTATCCGGGTTTTAAAAAGTGCACGTCTCTTGGTCTCTTAGGAGGGTAGAGGGCAGACAGACTCTTTCCAGCTCTTCTGGCATTTAGAGAGGATCTCAATTGTCATTTTCCTGATTAGATGCTCTTTCTACTTTATTTAAGTTCTTTGATAGTTCTCATGTGTATATAGTTTTCTATTTTCATTAGAACTACATATACTCTAGGGGCACCTGGGTGACTCAGTGGGTTAAAGCCTCTGCCTTCGGCTAAGGTCATGATCCCAGGGTCTTGGGATTGAGCCCTGCATCGGCCTCTCTGCTCAGCAGGGAGCCTATTTCCCCCTCTCTCTCTGCCTGCCTCTCTGCCTACTTGTGATCTCTGTCTGTCAAAAAAAAAAAAAAAGAACTATGTATACTTTAGAACATATAATGCTTTCTTCACAATACCTGGGGAAATGCGCTATTAAGTTGGTGGAGTTTTATTTTTTTTTTAAGTTAAGAAGAACTTAACTAACTTATTTATAGAACTGAATCCAGCTGAAGTCTCACATCTTCATGTGATTGATAGGATTTGCCACAAATTTTATTATTCTAATGCAATGGAATATCTAATCTTTGTTTTTGAGCAGTTACTTAGGTGTTGAGATTTTTTAATTATTACTATTATTAAAGGTGATATAATAATTGTCTTTAATGTTTCCATTTGTTGTCTGTGCAAGATTTTGACCTGACCATGAGAAATAACATAATGAATCCAAATTATAGCTGCAGATTTTCCTCTAAGTCTTCCACTGTAATACTCTTGGTTGCATTTGAAATGACATTAAATAATTCCTTAGGAAATGGCTGCATGTTCCAAGCCATGTGCAATAATCCTTTTGAAGTCTTACATTTAAAAAAATTTAAAGATTTTATTTATTCTTTATAGTTTTTTAAAAAGATTTATTTACTTATTTAATGTGTGAGCAGGATGGGGGCAGAGGGAAGGTAGAGGAGCAGAGGGAGAGGCAGAGGGAGAGATGCGGACTCCCCGCTAAGCACAGAGCCAACCTGGGGCTCAATCCCACAATCCTGAGGTCATGACCTGAACTGAAATCAAGAGTTGGACGCTTAACCAATTGAGCCACCCTGGTGCCCTTAAAAGATTTTATTTTTAAGTAATCTCTGCACCCAACATGAGGCTTGTACACACAACCCTGATATCAAGAGTCACACGCTCTACCAACCAAGCCAGCCAGGCATCTGAGGCCTTGTATTTATAGCAGTTGTGACTTTAGAATTAGAATTGTGTATGCATGTATATATACAGATATGCAGATATATATTATCAATATAAATATATGCATATATTACACATAACGTGGTGATATCCTTTCAGGCCAAAGTACAGTAGCTCTTCAAGGAAGTCTGAGCAATGAAGGTTATGGGAAACTGCTTCCAGCCCTTGCACCTATCTGATAAACTTGGAAACTCTCTAAAGGACCCTCTATAAGCAAACTGTCATTTGCGATCATTTATATTTCTTTTTCACATGCTACCTTTGAAGTCTAATACATTATAACAGGTAGTATAATTTAGTTGGAAGGTACAGCCCCATGGGGTATCATAGTATTTGTTATCTAGCTCAGTTCAAAATATTATTAAAGTATTACAGGAGAGCTCCATTAATACTGGCTTACCTAAAATGAAGCTTGGTATTGCATGATCAGAGATCACCTTCAGTATTATATATCTATTTCCTTTAATAAAAACTGAGAATGTTAAGAATTTGAGCATTTAAAATTTTTCTCTTCTACCTATAAATTTTTCTTTGGTTCAGCTTTTGGACATAAAGTCGAGGTGAGAATGTTGAAAGCAGCCTCCATGGATTCTAGGTTCCTGTTCCACACTTAAATCCATCCTGATAGGAGGTTAACTGGCACTTGAAAGCTTATTGGAGATTTTATTTATACACACACACACACACACACACACACACACACACACACACACACACACATATACACCCATCCAATATTTTAGCCTCAGTCTTATCCATAAAACTAGCATGATTACATTGGTTATGAGTAATTTTTCTCCTGATAACTACATTGTGAAGAATAAAAGTCTCATCTTTTTTTCTTTGTCCTTCTAAACATGACATGTGGCCTTAGGAAGACAAACTGAATTCACCGTCTTGAACATTCTGTTGGAATCAGAATTTGAGGAGGGGGCATTTCTGATAAGGAATGTGGTTGCCCCTTAAGGAGCCGCGGTTTATTTTAGAGATTATATAGATTGCCTTTCCAACACCTGTTTTAACAGAGAGCTGGTCTCCCCCCATAATGTGATTCTTACTCCTTCCCAGAATGTAGAAGCCGACAATCCTCTGCTACTTGCCACTCTATGAAACCAAATTCTTCAGTATCGTCAACTGTGACTCCAGAAAATGGCACAACCAATGGATACAAATCAGGATTCATTCAGACAGGTATGGGATGTTTTCTTTTGGAATTTCAAGCAGCAGATGTATATTCAGTGATGCATTTACTGTGGACTGGTTTGAATAGAAATATTTTAAAACGGAGGTATTACCCAAGTTACTATTAGAGTAAGAAATTGGGTCAAACATCGGGCCTGTCTCTAGAAGAGCTGGACAGGGGGCAATAGGTAGAAATCCAGACATGAAGAAAGTCTGTGTCATAGCTATCAGGTGGCATATATTGGGGACATAACTTATGAAGATGCGAGTTCCAGGGTAGGGCTCCAAACTAAGCCCACAGAACATTACAGGGTGTATGGCACCCACTAGGATACTAAGTAAGGTCCCAAGTCAGGACTAAGGATCGCAACGGAAGAATCCAGGATCAAGTTTCTAGTGGTTCAAGATAGAGGCTTGGTTACAAGTAACCAGATAAAATTTTAGTGCCTAAAGCTGGGTTACAGTATCAGAGCAGCATCAGCAGAACAGCCACTCTGACACTGAGCAGGTAAGTTTCTAGTCTAAGGCTTCTGAACATTCCTCCAGTGTAGAGGACGGCACTGGCCCAGGCCCTGAGGGCAGGATAAGTCTCCAGGTGAGACTGGATGTTTCCAGGTGGCTGAAGGGCTGGAGGGCTGTAACTGAAAAGATCACTGCAGATAGTATTTGAGAAAATTATTTAGAACCAGTCTAAGTTATATCTTAGGCAAGAAGAAAGTATTTTAAAAGAATTTGTGAATTGTCTTTCAGTTCACTTGTTGTTGGTAAAGTACCCATTTTACTCATCTGATATGCACTCTTCACAGTGGATGTGCTTTGCCAGTGTCCTCTCAATCACAAGTTGAAAAAGGCTGTCTTCATCCATTTCACTACTTAGCATTCCTCTTTCAGATTCATGTGAAATTCTGATGAGCTGGCAAATTGTTTCTGCTTGCTTTTAAGAAATACGTAGTTATTAGATGTTAGCAATGGTAGCTATGATAGAAAGGCTAACTTTATCTGGGGCTCTTCTTGCTGTGTGTCTGCACTCAGCTAAGTCTACTTCATCCAGGATTTTAAAAGTCTGATTTTTAAATTGTCTGAGAGATTCAGATAGAGGCTGTAAGAGGAGAGAGCGTATCTCTGTAGAATGAGAGAACATCGTGTTACTAGGTATTCAAGAAAGAAAATGTTGGCACTTGGCTCTTGGCATTGAAACATTAATTAGCTTTCATTACAATTGCATTTCATTACAATAATGATAAACCTGTATGTCTCTCCTAGAATTTTATTGTAGTAATTTGGTTGATTTCCTTGTATATTTTCTTCCGTTAGACCTTTGGCCTAGGGAAATATGATTTTAAAACTATAGTATTTAAAAAGTGAATATTTACTTTATTACAACAAAAACATATGAAGCATTTACTGTGTTCTAAAACCCTTGTCAGATGCTGGAAGGTAGGGTTCCAACACTCGACCAATGGCTCCAGTGAGTTAAAAAACCACTCATATGGGGGATAAAAGCACAATAAAACATGTTACTTTTTCTAAAAGGGACAGTTAGATATATAAATAACCAGCTGTACCTGAAAATAATGAAAATATATTAAAATGTTAACAAGCAGTAATGCAGTTTTAATTATATTAGAAAATATATTTTGAAAACAAATATTGCTCTGAAATAGAGGAAATCAAGATTCAGGCTTTCGCAAAGACTCCATCAATTGCCATGAAAAGACACAGATAGAGCACTGACTAATTCACAGTGAACACAGGTGGCCAAGATTAATGCCCATATTCTTGTGTATCCCTTGTAGAGGTGAAAGTGATTATTTCACTATGAAATAAGCTATTAGCAATTTTTAAGTGCAAGTGCCCGGTGGCTCAGTTGGTTAAGTGTCTTCCTTCGGCTCAGGTCTTGATCCCAGGGTCCTGGGATCGAGTCCCACATCGGGCTCCCTGTTCCATAGGGAGTCTGCTTCTCCCTCTGCCCCTCCTCCCTGCTCTTACACCCACTCTCTCTCTCTTTCTTTCTCAAAAATAAATAAAGTCTTAAAAAAAAAAAACAGCACAGGAACACCTGGGAAGCTCAGCTGGTTGAGTCTACCTTCAGCTCAGGTCCTGATCCCAGGGTCCTGGGATCTAGCCCCACATTGGGCTCCATGCTCAGCAGGGAGCCTGCTTCTTCCTCTTCCTCTGCCTGCTGCTCCCCCTGCTTGTGCTCTCTCTCTCTCTCTCTCTCTCTGTCAAATATATAAATAAATAAATAATTTTAAAAACTTAATTTCTTAAAATTAAAATTAAATTTAAAAAAATTTAAAAATTTATATTATTTTAAAAATAAGACCATCTTAAGTGCAATCCATAGAATTTAATAGAAGAAAGTACCTTTTCTAATGGAAATTAATTTTTTAATTAAAAAAATTTTTTTATTATGTTGAGTTAGCCAACAATGGTACATCATTAGTTTTTGATGTAGCGTTCCACAATTCATTATTTGCACGTAATACCCAGTGCACAATACAACATGGGTGATGGATATTAAGGAAAGCATGTGTTGTGAAGAAAGTACCTTTAAAGTGAGGCTTTGTATCTAAAATTTTCTCTTGATGAATTACGTTGATGAGTCTTCAACAATAATTTCTTTCTTCCTACACATGTTGAAAGTAACAGGCTTTAAAAATTTCATGTTACTGTTATGAAATCATTGCAAACATTGGAGTATGCAGCATCTCCCGAGTTGGTAAAGAGTCTTCCTTTTATAGGAGAAGACAGTCTGCAGTCAGTGACTTCCTATAATCTACATTTCTTAGCCTGAAATGTAGGTAGGCACCTTGTATAGTATTTGAAGAAGGGACTAATTTACTATTTACACAGCTTTGTCTTGAATTCTATCTGCCAAACTCTGGATTTTCTGTTCTGGCTAGCTTGCCGCTTTTCCCTAGCATATTGTTTTCAACATATTTATGTCACTGATCATTCAAATTTTAGTTAATAATCCCAGTAAAATAGTTTATCATTTTGATGAAGGTGGCTGTACAGTTACCTACCTACACCGAGCTCACATGCCACGTACAAACACACATGTACGTACATATATTGTGTTTAATCAGGAAAAGAATTGAGGAATCGATTAAAAAAATTTTTGCCTAACCAAAGATCTTGAATTTCTCTTTCCTGTTTTCTTCTGAAGGTTTTATTGTTTTATCTCTTACATTAAAGCCTATGAGCCATTTTGAGTTAATTTCTGTGTATGGTATGAAATGACCATCTAAGTTCATCTTTTTTTGCATGTGGATATCCAGTTGTTCCTGCACCATCTTTGGTCTATCTTTTTGTTAGTGAATTGCATGTGTCAAAAATAAGTTGACTATAGGAGTGCCTAGGTGGCTCAGTCAGTTAAATGTCCAGCTCTTGGTTTCGGCTCCGGTCATGATCTTGCGGCTGTGGGATCGAGCCCTGTGTCCGACTCTGTACTCAGTGCAAAGTCTGCTTCAGATTCTCTCTCTCCCTTTCTCACTCTCTGTCAAATAAATAGATAAAATATTTTAAAAATCAATTGAGTGTAAATATAAGGATTTATTTCTGGGAAAATGGATCAAATGGACCTCATTAAAATTCAGGATTTTTTACGGTTAAAAACGCAACATTAAGGAAATAAAAGGACAAGTAACAGAATGGGAAAAAATGTGTGAAACATATTTAATATAAAGACTTTGTATCCAGAATTTACAAAGAACTCTTAGAACCCAGTAATAAGATGACAATACAGTTGAAACATGAGCAAAAGGTTTGGAATAGACACTTCTTCAAAGAATATGTACAAATGGCTAATAAGTACATGAACAGATGTTTAACATCGTTAGTCATTAGGGAAATATAAATCAAAACCACAATGAATACCACTTCATACCCACTAGAAAGACTATAATCAAGAAGACAGATGACAGTAAGAGTCTGTGGATGTGGGGGAACTGGAACCTTCATACATTGCTGGTAGGAACTCAAAATGTGGCAGCCGCTTTGGAATACATTTTGGCAGATTCTCAAAAGGTGAATATAAACTACTATATAACCCCTCAATTCCACCTGAGTATCTAAGAGAAGTGACGACATGTCGTCAAAAAAAGTTGCATACAAATGTTCATAGCAACATTATTGACCGTAGCTGAAATTTGGAAAGAACCAAATGTCAATCAGCGCATGAATGGATAGATAAAAATGTGAAGTATCTATCTAATTATGGAATACCGTTAGGCAATAATAAAGAACAAACTACTGACACATGCTAAATCATGGAAGAACCTCAAAAACACTATCTAAATGAAAGAAACCAGACAAAAGAGACCATACACTCTAAGATTTTTGCTTATATGAAATATCCTGGAAAGGCAAATTTATAGACAAAAGAAATAATTAATGGTTGCCTAGGCCAGGGGGTGGGAATGGAAATTAACTGAAAATGGGCATTCGGGTTCTTATGGGGATGATGAAAATGTTCTAAAACTGATTTATGATGGTGGTTGTGCCATTTGGTAAGTTGCTAAAAATCATTGAAGTATACAATTGAGATGGGTAAATTTTATGATATGTGAATATACCTAAATAAATATATGGGGAAAAAGATTAAATAGAGAAAGAAGGAACCCTTTGGTTTTTATTCTATTTCTATTTCAATTTTTTAAAAGATTTTATTTATTTATTTGACACAGAGAGAGAGAGAGAGACAGCGAGAGAGAGAACACAAACAAGCAGGGGAGTGGGAGAGGGAGAAGCAGGCTTTCCACTTAGCAGGAAGCCCGATGCGGGGCTCAGTCCCAAGACCCTGGGATCATGACCTGAGCTGAAGGCAGACACTTAATAACTGAGCCACCCAGGTGCCCCACCTATTTCTGTTTCTTATTCAGTGTGAAACACTCTAATTTATTGACAGTTTACTATGACATGGTAAACAGCACATGGCTTGGAGTCAAAGTCCTGGTATTCAAATATTACTTCTGAATATATTCACTGGTACTTGGGATAAGTCACTTCTTTTTTTTTTTTTTTTTTTGGGGGGGATAAGTCACTTCTATGCCTTGCTTTCCTCATTTGATAAACCAGAAATAACACCTATTTTGCAACTAAGGATCAACTCAGCCTTGCTACCATACTTCTATTTATGTGACATTCCTCCCAATTACAATTGTTCACTGTCTATATTTCTTTTAGATACTAGAAGCTCTACTATGTTCATTTGTTTATTCCTGTACCCCTTGTATGGCAAATACCTGAAAATAGATATTACTTATATTCCATTTTATTCAAATTTTAAAGTTAGCATTTGGGGGGATTTTTAATTTCCTGGTGTGTACAGTTTTTCCAAATGAAGCTGATATGCTCATCTATCATTAGGAGGAAACGTGTTTTTATGCCCTAGCCTATATGGCAGGATAGGGATCCACCTAAGTTCTGCCCTTATGTCTAACAGGATAATTTTTTTTTTTTAAAGATTTTATTTATTTGACAGGCAGAGATCACAAGCAGGCAGAGAGGCAGGCAGAGAGAGGGGGAAGCAGGCTCCCCGCCGAGCAGAAAGCCCGACGCGGGGCTCGATCTCAGGACCCCGGGACCACGACCCGAGCCGACGGCAGAGGCTCAACCCACTGAGCCACCCAGGCGCCCCTAACAGGATAATTTTTAAGAACACTATCAGGCAGGGCCACTTTATGGGCCCTGGGCATATTTGCCTAGGTGGGCCCTTTCCCTCTAGAAAAGTACTTAAAAATATGTTTTGTGACAGTGTTGATGCAGAAATGACTATTTAGTATTACATGTTAAAATACTTTCTTCAACCCAAAGTTCATTGTTTTCTTCTGATTATAAAATAAATTAAAACATTTTCATGAGCCCCTGAAAGTATTATGGACCCAAGGCACTGTGCCTTCAGTGCCTAATGAGGAAGTTGGCCCTGTTATTGGAGACAGAGGTATTGTCCACGAAATGGGCTTTTCTTTTCTGTGAGTCGTGGTAGGCCCAAAGGAACATAAGCATTATCTTAATCTTGTGTATTAAAGAACTAAGAACAATAACAAATGAAAGGACTTGCCCTGTAATGAATCAAGCTCATGAACCTTTACTAGTAACGGCAGAGTGGACCTGGTACAGGAGTAAACACAGAGCTGCAGAACAGAGTAGAAAGTCCAAAAAGCTGATTCATATGACATCTGGGTATTTCATATGTAACAGGGGTGACCTGCAGATCAGTGGGACCTTTTCTCTCAAATAAATGATGCTCATAAATCACATATCCTACGTGGAAAAAAATAAAACTGGACCCCTATTCCACACTATACACAAAATCAATTCCAGGTAGTTGGAAGATCTAAATGTGAAAAGCAAAACTATCAAACTTTTAGAAGATATCTTAGATATTGCAGATATCTTAAAAGTGGAGACAGAAAGTGCTGCACATAAAGAAAAAGACTATTTCACTACAATAAAATAACACCTTTTGATTATTAAAAGGCATCATGAAGAAAGTGAAAAATCATTTTTCAAGTCACAAACTAGGAGAAGTTGTGTAACATATAAAACTGACAAAGGACGAGTACAAAGAACATAGTAAGAATGAATCAATAAGAAAAAGACACATTAACATAAAAAAATGAGCAAGGACCTCACAAAAGACAAAATATGAGGAGCCAAAAATTACATGAAAAGATGATTAGCCACTTTGGTTATTAGGGAAGTTACTTTAAAAATACAGTGAGGGCGCCTGGGTGGCTCAGTGGGTTAAGCTGCTGCCTTTGGCTCAGGTCATGATCCTGGGGTCCTGGGATCGAGTCCCGCATCGGGCTCTCTGCTTCAGTGGGTAGCCTGCTTCCCCCTCTCTCTCTCTCTGCCTGCCTCTCTGCCTACTAGTGCTCTCTGTCTGTCAAATTAAAAAAAAATTTTAAAAATTAAAAAATACAATGAGATACCATTGTACACACACCAAATTGGCAGTAAGTTGAAGTATAACAGTAGTGAATGTTGGCAAAGATTTCAAGCAACAAGAACACCACTGGCCGTAGGAATGGTAATTGATGCCACCACCTAGCAAAGAATTTGCAACACATAGCCAAGTAGAAAACGTGCGTATCCTATGTTTCAGCTATTCTACTCCACAACGTCTTACACGTGTGCAACAAGAGATATATATAAGATGGTTCGTAGCATGTTCTTCACAATTGGCTCAAGATGGACACAACTCAGTGTTCATCCACAATAGAACGGGTGATACGTTTATATAATGAGAACATTTTGCAATGAGTGTGAACAAACGATACATGCAGCACCATAGAAGAATCTTACAAACATCATATTGAGTCCAAAAGCCACTTACAAAAGAACTCATCCATTATGATTTCACTTTTATTATGTTCAAAACCAGGCAAAACTAAATCATTTTAGGAATACGGGGGCACCTGGGTGGCTCAGTCGGTTAAGCGTCTGCCTTTGGTAGCTGCCTTGCTTACGTAGTTTTCTTATTTTGTTTCCATTCCCCTCCTCTCTCTCCCAGTAAAACTTCGTGGTCCCTGGTCACAGCCATTTAGAAAGCATTTTCCATTAGAATGCATCATTTAATTTTCCCTAAAATGTAGCTATGTTTGTCTCTTTCCTCTTTAGATTTGTCTTTCTTTAGCTGCTAAACTTCCTTGAGGTCAGTATAATCAAAAGTTCCTCTGGTGGGTTTTTCTAAACTTACTAGTTCCTTTTAAATTTTCAAGTTAATGCTTTGCTGAAACAGTCTGCTTTTTCCAAATGTGGTGGGAACACTTCGGCCGGCAGATTCGCCTACTCCCGATCACACATAGAGAATGTAGGCTCTTTCTTGGGCAGAGGTTATAGCTTTGCCTTCTCCTCCTAATTCTACCCCTAGAGCCTAGCATAGACCGGGCCTGCTGAAAAGGCTCAGTAAACATTTGATGAATGAATGCAGGAGAGGGAGGGGAAAGAAAACCAACGATCATACCCCTCCAAGACAGAGTCACAAATATGTTTTTGAGACCTCTCTTCCTCCCCTACAAAAGAAAGAAATGCCCCTATTTGGCAAGTCTAAGGAATATGGCCCACTTTGTAGAAATGAAAAAACTAAGTAATAATAATAAAAAGTAATTTTCACTAATTGTGTTAGCCACAACATTTCATTTTAAGTGATAATATACAGTGCTAACAAGGGTATGTTAAGACTGACACTCTCAGCTAGGCTGGTAAAGGTGAACAGTGGTACAATCTTTTAAGGAAGCTATTTGGCAATATGTAACAAGAACATTAAATATATTTATATCCTTTACTCTAGTAATCTCACTTTAGGGGATTAGCCAAGAAAATAACCTAAAAGGAAAGTCAAGATAGTCACTGAAATTATTTTTTGTATTAACTAAAAAAGGAGAAGTTACCTTTGTATAGAAACAAATGAATAAATCATACCATGCTTACATGACAAATATGTTTAAAAAAGATAATTAAAGCACTATGCAGCCACATATAATGTAATTCTATTAAGTAAAAAAAGTAATGGGGGCAGGGGCACCTGGGTGGCTCAGTGGGTTAAAGCCTCTGCCTTCAGCTCAGGTCATGATCCCAGGGTGCTGGGATCGAGCTCCACATTAGGCTCTCTGCTCGGTGGGGAGCCTGCTTTCCCTCTCTCTCTCTCTCTGCCTGCCTCTCTGCCTACTTGTGATCTCTGTCTGTCAAATAAATAAAATCTTAAAAAAAAAAGTAATGGGGTGCCTCAGTGACTGAGTTGATAAAGTGACTGCCTTCGGCTCAAGTCATGATCTCCAGGTCCTGGAACTGAGCCCTCCATCGGGCTCCCTCCTCAGCAGGGAGTCTGCTTCTCTCTCTCTCTCTCTCTTTCTCCCTTTGCTCCTCCCCATTGCTCGTTCTCTCTCTCAAATAATAAAATATTTTAAAAAGTAATATTAAAGTGTATTTTTGTTATAACATGTACAAAATATGATTCAGATAAAGCATAGAAGGGTATATACTGACAGAAAAAAAATGGTTTGTAAAAGTGAGACTTTTAGCATATTTCTATTTTTCTATTTTTTATGTTATATTTTTCATAGTTAAGAATTTAAAAATTTTCAGGGTTAAGCCAAATGTATAGCTCAGTAGAAAATATTTGCTTTTCCTGATTTCTCTTCAGCTTTCTATGCATGTATAGGGAAAAGCACCAGTATTTAGCATGATAGTTCGAGATACAGCTAGAGGGCAACAGAACAAGAATTTGAACTTTCTATGCTCACTACTGACAATTTTATTGGTCAATTACTGAGTAGTATGATCAGGAATGTAAAGATGATACTGATGTCGACGTAGAATTCTGTAAAATGTTCATGTGTCTCAGATTTTAAAAGTAAGGAACAGAAGGTACAGGAAAAGAAGAGGGAGAGTACCTGGGTTGAAAAATCAGTAGCAGAACAACTTAACATTTGCTTCTGGTCAAAATGAGTAAAAGGGAGACTGAATTTGCCCTCCTACCTGAAATAACTTAGAAAATAAAAGATAAAAATACATGAAAATGACTTTTAAGACACTATATATCAGACAACAAAAAAAGTGATCCCTGAGAGATGAAAAACAAATAGTGTGAGTCTTACCATCACCTCAGCTCAGTGCTTTGAGTTTCCAGACCATTTTATAAGGAAGGGGAACTGTGGGGGAGCACCATAGATTCCCTAAGTTGAGTAGAAGGAACTCTCCATTAGAGTGCAAGGACACCAAAATAGCCAGAGTTCATAGGCCCAAGGACCAGAAAAGAGAGAGCTGAATGACAGAATGTGCAGAGGGTCCCCTTAAATGTTGAACACAGCACTGATTGATGCAGACGTGTAAGGAAACTACTCATCGCTGGTAAAAGTTACCATCCAAAAGGATGAGAGGAAACAGTGCTCAGCATTCTCACGGGACCAGGAACGGGAACTGAACCAGCAGCTAGAGGAAAACCTCACAGGTCTTCAGACATTGGAGAGAATACTCAGAAAGGTCTTATCTCAGTAATGGAGAATACTTCATTCTAAACTGAGTACTTCTCCAGACCTGCCTAAAAATACCAAAAAACAAACCCCCAAAGTATCAAATGGTTTTCAGGTAATTTAACTGCATTCCAGAACCAAACTCAAGAATATTTACAGGAATACAAAAAAATAATCCAACATCTAACAAGAGAACATTAATAATGCCTGACATTCAAGCAGAGATTAGCCAGTATGCAAAGAGGCAAGAAAACACAACAAATACTGAAGAGACTAATCAAATCAACCAAGAACTGACACAGATGTTAGAATTAGCAGAGAAGGACATCAAAACAGTTACTATTACTATATCTCATATGTTCAAAAATAAAGTAGACATGTAAGATATAAAGAGGATCCTGGGACTCCTGGTTGGCTCAATTGGTAGAACATGCAACTCTTGATCTTGAGGTTGTGAGTTTGAGCCCCACATTTGGTGTAGATGTTATTAAAAAATAAATAAATAAAAAAATAAAAATGGGGTCAATTTTTAAAAAGATCTAATCAAACTTCTAGAGATAAAAAGTACAGTGTTTGGATTGAAAAATACACTGATTGGGATTAACAATGGATTAGTCATTGCAGAAGAAAAGTTTAGTAGCTGAAGGCATAATAATAGAAACTATCTATGGTGAAACATAGGAAGGAAAAAGAAAACAAAACAAAAAGAGTGTCAGTGAGCTGTGGGACAACTACAGGCAACCTAGTATATTGGTAGGTGCCTGTAGAGTGGTAAGTGCCTATAGACTGTCTGAAGAGGTGGGGTGTGGGAGACAAAAAATACTTGAAGAAATAATGGCCAAAACTTTCCAAACTTGATGAAAATTGCAAACCTACAGATCCAAGGAGTTCAATGAACCCCAAGCACAAGAAACATGTAGAAAACTATTCCAAAGCACATCATAATAAAATTTCTCAAAACCAACAAAAAGAAAAACTTAAAAACAGCAAAAGAAAAAGATATATTCAGGGGAACAAAAATAAGCATGACAGCGTATTTCTAAATACATAAGAACAAAGTGGAGCCACATCTTGAAAGAGCTGAAAGCTAATAACTATCAACCTAGAATTCTACACTCAGCAAAAAGATCTTTCAAAACTGAAGATGAAATAAAAATATTTTCAGACATGCAAAATATGAAAGAATTTACTACCAGCAGTTTCACACTACAAGAAATGCTTAAGGAAGTCATTGAGGTAAATGGAGAATGATACCAGACAGAAGAGAATCTGATTCTTTACAAAGGAATGAAAACCACTAGAAGTCATAACTACAGGTAAAGTGGTAACCATGGGTAAAGGTATACAATTTTTTCTTATTATTTAAATCTATTGAAATGATAGTTGACTTATACAAATATAGTAGTATATTGTTAGGTTTATAATATATGGAAAAGCAAAGTGATGACAGTAGCATAAAGGACAAGAAGGGAGATACGGAAGTAAATGGAAGTATCTAGTACTATATGTGAAGTTCATCAAGTTCTAGTACGTGAAGTTGCATAGTGTCATTTAAGATTGGACTATGGTAAGACATATTCTATAAACCCTAAAGCAACCACTAAAAAAACCCAAGAGTTATAGTTAATAAGCAACAAAGGAGATAAAATAGAATTGTAAAAAATGCTTGATTAGAGGCACCTGGGTGGCTCAGTGCGTTAAAGCCTCTGCCTTCGGCTCAGGTCATGATCCCAGTGTCCTGGGATCGAGCCCCGCATCAGGCTCTCTGCTCAGCAGGGAGCCTGCTTCCTCCTCTCTCTCTGCCTGGTTCTCTGCCTACTTGTGATCTCTGTCAAATAAATAAATAAAATCTTTTAAAAAAAAAGAAAGATGAAAGACTCAGACCTAACCACATCAAGAATCATATTAAATGTAATTGTTCATAATGAATCATTGAACACTACATCAAAAGCTAATGATGTACTATGTAGTGGCTAACTAGACATAATAAAAAAAATAAAAATAAAAATGTAAATGTTCCAGCTCAAAGACAAATATTATGATATTGGGGGTGGGGGGGAGTAAAATCTAGCTCTGTGCTGCTACCATGAACTTTTGTATCAACATGGACAGGACTGGAAGAGATTATGCTGAGTGAAATAAGTCAAGCAGAGAGAGTCAATTATCATATGGTTTCACTTACTTGTGGAGCATAAGCAATAAGATAGAGGACATTGGGAGATGGAGAGGAGAAGTGAGTTGGGGGAAATCGGAGGGAGAGACAAACCATGAGAGACTGTGGACTCTGAGAAACAAACTGAGGGTTTTGGAGTGGGGGGTTGGGTGATATATAAATAATAAATAAAATGAATATAAATACCCAGTGGTGGGTATTAAGAAGGGCATGTATTGCATGGAGCACTGGGTGTGGGGCATAAACAATGAATTATGGATCACTGAAAAAAATTAAATTTAATTTAAAAAAAGATACACATAAAATTGGATTAGGAAAATACACTCTTACACTAAGAAGAGCTTAAGACATTCAAATGAATTCATGAATTTAACTATCTTTCGGAAGAGATGAAGATAATGGTTGTTGTGCTTCTCTTACACTGTACAGGTGAATTTTTCTGGAGTAGTAATAAAGTGTTTACATCATAAAAAAATAAAAAATAAAAATATATAAGTGCAAATAAGTTAAAGTTAAAAGTATTTAAAAAGTACCATGCTAACAGTAGTCAAAAGTAAGCTTGAGTGTCTCTATTAACATCAGCCAAAATAGATTTCAGAGCAAAAAATATTACCAGAGATTAAAGAGGTAATTTCAGAATAATAAAGAGATCAAGTAATCAGGAAAACAGAGCAGTCTTTTTTTTTTTAAATTAAGTAGGCTTTATGCCCAACATGGAGCCCAGTGCAGGGCTTGAACTCATGACCCTGGGATTGAGACCTGAGCCAACATCAAGAGTCGGATGCTTAACTTACTGGACCACCCATGTGCCCCTGAGGAATGAACAGTCTTAAAAATTTATGCACCTAATGACAGAGATTTGAAATACAGAAGCCAAAACTGATAGACTTATTTTAAGAAATATATAAATCCCCAATTATAGCCAGGTATTTGAACACCTTTCTCTCAGCAACTGAAATAACAGATAAACAGAAAGAATATAGAATATTTGAACAACAGTATCAACCAACTTGACCTAATTGTCATTTGTAGAACATTCCACCCAACAACAGCAAGCTACACATCCTCAAGTTCACATAGAACACTAACCAAGCCAAAGAAAACAGAAATGTTACATGCAGAGGAACAAAAATAATTATGATATTATGCTTATGGGCCATAGAATAATTCTTTTTTTTTCAGTGTAGTTGACATATAAAGTTACATATTTTCAGATATACAATATAGTGATCCAACAGGTTTATATGTTATGCTATGTTTATCACAAGTGTACCTACCATTTGTCCCAGCATTGTTATTACAGTATTATTGACTATATTCTTTATGCTGTGTCTTTTATTCCCATGATTTATTCATTCCATAACTAGAAGCCTCCTCTTCACCCAGTTTACTCAGCCCTCCACCACCTCCTCTGGCAACCATCAGTCTGTTTTCTGTGTTTATAGGTCTGATTCTGCTTTGTTTATTCACTTGTTTTGGTTGTTGTTTTTTAGATTCCCTTTATGAGTGAAATCATATGGTATTTGTCTTTATCAGTCAGACTTATTTCACTTAGCATAATACCCTTTAGGTCGATCCACATTGTCTCAAATGGCATGATATTGTTGGTCTTCATGGCTGCATAATATCCCTCAAGGAGCTCGTGACTTAGTGGGAGAAACAAGAAGCTATAAACCACAACATAGAAAGCAGAGCTGTGACTTGCTCAAGGAACTTTCCAAGTTTGAGATTCTTCCAGTGCTTACAAGTTCCTCCTTTACATGGATATGAAATCACTAGTAGAGAGAATCAGGCAGTCGGCTGCTTACTGGTTATCTAAACACCATGTACTACACAGCAGCCCAGGGTTTAATCCATGTTTGAGTATGAGCAGAATCACAGGCTGTTACATTTTGGACACTGGGGACGACTTCCAAATAATCAAAACCACTAGTGTTATATGCTAAATATGCCAATGTCCACCATCCACGATAAATTCAAGAATAGAAGCATGTGCAAAGTGGTAAAGATTAGGGAATAACATAATGGGATTTACATTTTGGGACGTTCACCCTAACTTTATCTAATGCGCATCTGTCCTTTCTGATTATTCTATAATTGATACGTTCCAAAATTTGTTAATGAAGTGAAATAAGACAAACAACATACATGAAATAAATTTTTAAAAATTCAAAATGAAACCATGGAGTCTTAACACATTGTCTTGAGATATATAAAAAGGTGCAGAACATCAGTACTTTAGTAGACAGAAGAAAAATTGCACAAAGACAGTGCTCACCTTGTTGAACATTAAACCCGTAGATCCTAGCAAGTTTCTTGACAAATGGTAAGTGCTCAATAAATAATCGTTGAATAAGTAAATAAACGGAGCAGTGGGATTCAGTCTGATAGCTACTGAAAAGAGTCTCCTGGATTTGGGGATTAGATCATTGGTAACTTGGCAAAAGCAGTTTTGTTGAAATGGAATTACCCTTTAAAATCACTATGTATAGGAATGCCTGGATGGCTCATTTGGTTAAGCATCTACCTTTGGCTCAGGTTACAATCCCAGGGTTCTAGGATCCAGCCCTGCACCCAGCTCTCTGCTCAGCGGGGAGCCTCTTCCTCTCCCTCTGCTCCTTCTCCCTCCTTGTGCTCTCTATCTCAAATAAATAAATAAATAAATAAACAAATAAAATCTTTAAAAATAAATAAATAAAATCACTGTGTAATCTAATATTAAAATAAATGCTCACTTTGTACAATTAAGTATTTCTGATGCCAGTTATTTTCCTAAGTGTCTGTTCCCTTTTACATTTCTACCAACAATGTGTGAGTGTTCCAGTTTCTCCATATCCTTGCCAATACTCTTCATTGCCTTCTTTTTTTTAAATTTTAGACATTCTGTGGACATGAAGTAATATCTCATTGTGGTTTTGATTTGTATTTCTCCAATGGCTAATGATGAGCATTTTTTCATGTGCTTTTTGGCTATTTGTACATCTTCTTTGGACAAATGTCTATACAAATAATTTGTCCGTTTTCCAGTTGGGTTATTTAGCTTTCTATTTTGAGTTACAAGGGTATAAGGATTTATATAAATGTACTGGATACAAGTCCTTTATCAAATATATGAGTTGCAAGTATTTTTTCCACCCATGGGTTGTCTTTTCACTCTCTTGATGGTGTTCTTTGAAGCACAATTTATTTTAAAATTTTCATAAAGTTTGATTTATTTATTTTTTCTTTTGTTTCTTGTGCTTTCAGTGTCACAATTAAGAAACTATTGCCTAATCTAAGGCCATGAATATTTACTTTTGTGTTTTCTTCTCAAAGAGTGGTATACGGTGGGGGGTTGGGTGAGCCTGGTGATGGGTATTGTGGAGGGCATGTATTGCATGGAGCACTGGGTGTGGTGCATAAACAATGAATTCTGGAACACTGAAAATAAATAAATAAATAAAATTTTTTTTAAAAGCTGTTACAAAAAAAAGAATGGTATAGTTTTAGCTCTTACATTTAGATCTGTAATCCATTTTTGGTTAATTTTTGTATATGGTGTGAGAAAGAGATCCAAGTTTATTCTTTTGCATGTGGATATCCAGTTGTCCCATAATTATTTGTTGAAATACTGTTTGTTTGTTTTTTTAACCCATTGAATTTTCTTGGCACTCCTGTCAAAATTTAATTGCCCATAAAATGCAATGGTTTCTTTCTGGACTCTCAGTGCTATTCATTAATTTTTGTATCTTGATATATCCTGGAACTTTGGTGAACTCATTTATTAGCCTAGTCATTTTGTAGTCTATTCCTTAGTATTTTCTTTTTTGTCTATTTCATCTGAGTGATCTAATTAAATACCGGTATGCTAAGGATGCCATAACAAAATATCATAGACTGAGTGATCTAAATAAAAGAAACTTATTTTCTGAAAGTTCTGGAGGCTGCAAGTCCAGGAAAGATCAAGGTACAGTATGATCAGTTTTCCCGAGGTCTGTCTCCTTGGCTTGCAAATAGTTGCCTTCTTGCTCTACCTTCACATGGCCCTTCCTCTGTGTGTGTACATCCCTGGTTTCTCTTCCTCTTCTTTTAAGAACACCAGTCAGCGGCACCTCGGTTACTCAGTTGGTTAAGCATCTGCCTTCGGCTCAGATCACGATCTTTTGGTCCTGGGATCGATCCCCGCATCAGTCTCTCTGCTCAGTGTGGAGTCTGCTTCTCCCTTTCACTCTCTCTCTCAAATAAATAAAAATCTTGAAAAAAAAAAGAATACCAGTCAGGTTAACACCCCACCCTTATGACTTCATTTAACCTTAATTACCTCTTTAAAGATCCTATCTCCAAATAGCTTCACATTCTAAGGTACTAGGGCTTAAAAATAGTTTTGCCAGGCTGGGGGTGGGCAGAGGAGGTTGTGGCGGGGATGGACAAAATTCAGTCCGTAATAATGGCATACGGTTGTTCACAGTATTCCTTCATAACTTTTCCTAGAAGTAAGGTTGCCGGTGATGCCCTCCTGTCCATTTTTTATTTTAGTAATTTATATCTTTTCTCTTTTTTACTTGGACAATCTAGCTAAAAGTTTGTCAATTTCATTAAGCTACTCAAAGAGCGGGGCGCCTGGGCGGCTCAGTGGGTTAAAGCCTCTGCCTTCGGCTCAGGTCATGATCCCAGAATCTTAGGATCGAGTGCCGGATCGAGCCCCGGATCGAGCCCCGGGTCCGGCTCTCTGCTCAGCAGGGAGCTTGCTTCCCTTCCTCTTTCTCTGCCTGCCTCTCTGCCTGCTTGTGATCTCTGTCTGTCAAATAAATAAATAAATAAATCTTTAAAAAAAAAAAAAAAAAAGGCTACTCAAAGAGCAAACTTGGTTTTCTTGATTTTTGCGATTATTTCTGTATTCCCTATTCATTCATTTCTGTTGTAGTCTTTATTACTTTTCTTCTGCTTATTTTGGATTTAGTTTGCTCTTCTTTTTCTAGTTTTTTTAAGGTAGAGGCTAGTTATTTCTTTGAGATCTTTCTTTTGTTTTAATATAGTTACTTATAGCCATAAATTTCCCTCTGAACACTTCTTTATAGGTATCTCATAAGTTTCCATACATTGTGTTTTCATTTTCATTTACCTTAAAGTGGTATCTAATTTCCCTTTGATTTCTTCTTTGAGCTGTTGGTTATTTAAGAGTGTGTTGTTAATTTCCATGTATTTGTGAATTTTTCAGATTTCCTTCAGTTACTGATTGCTTATTTGAGGCCATTGAAGTCAGAGAATGTAATTTGCAAGATTTCATTTCCTTTAATTTTACTGAGGCTCGTTTCATCATCTAACAGATTGTCTGTCCTAGAGAGTGTTCCCTTGTGCACTTGAGAAGAATGTGTATTCTGCTTTTGTTGGGAGAATGTTTTATTGATATCAGTTAAGTCTAGTTGATTTATAATGTCTTAAGTCTTTTGTTTCCTTGTTAATCATCTCCCTAGTTTCTCTGTTCATTGTTGAAAGTGGAATATTACAGTCTCACCTATTACTATTGAGTTGCCTATTTCTCCCTTCAGTTCGTCAGTCTTTGCTTCATGAATTTGGGGCTGTATTGTTAGGTGCATATATGTTTTTAATTGTTATGTTTTCCTGGTGGGTTAATCCTTTTATCAATATAAAATACCCCTTCTTTTTCTCTAAAAATAAATTTTGTCTTAAACCTTCTGTTTTCTGAGATGGCCACTCCAGTTCTCTTCTAGCTACTGTTTGCATGGTTAGAGTGTTTTATCATACAGATTTCTTAAATTTTAATGTAGCTGAATATATAAACCTTTTTCTAATGGCTTCCATGTTTTGAACAATAGTCTGGCCTTTTCCATTTTAAGGTGATAATCAACTTTTCTGTGTTGTTTCCTGTTATTTCTGTATCTTCAGTTCTCAAGTATATATCTTTAGTCATTTGACTTTGGTGTTTAGTGTAAGATGTGGATCAATCTTAATTTTTTTCTTACATATCAAATTGCCTCAGTACAGTTTATTGAATGGCTCATCTTCATTGCTGCTTTGAGCTGCTACCTTTACCTTATACTAAATTCTCTTGTGTATTTGCATCTATTTCTTACTGTCTTGTTTAATCTATTACTCTGTTTGTCTGCTAATGCACCAAGACCACAGTATTTATTGACTGAGGTTTTATAGTAAGCCTTATTATGTCATCATATTAGACTCATTTCTCCTATTTTTCAGAATGTTTCCAGCTATCCTTGTGTATTTGTTTTTTATATCAATATCACATTAATTTCCCTACTTTAAACATTCTAATGATTCTTATAGTAATTCTAATAATATCTATACCTGTTGGTATTTTTCTAGGATCACATTAAATTTATAAATTAACTTAGATTGATTTCATCTTTTTGACATCGAATGTTCCTTCTCAGAAACATGGTATGTCTTAACATTTGTTCAGGTCTATTTTCATGAACTTGAGAAGTGTTTTTTTAATTTTTAGAAATCTTTAATATGGAAAGTTAAAATACATACAAGATAGACTAACAATCAACAAAACTAAAAGGTAACTATGGAATAGGAGAAGATATTTGCATGACATATCTGATAAAGGGTTAGTATCCAAAATACATAAATAATTTATAAGACTCAACACTCAAAAGACAGATAATCCAATTAAAAAATGGGCAGAAGACACAAATAGACATTTTCCCAAAAAAGACATACAGATGGCCCATAGACACATGAAAAGATGCTCAACATCACTGATCAGTGAAATGCAAATCAAAACTACAATGAGATATCACCTCATACCTGTCAGAATGGCTAAAACCAGCAACATAAGAAACAACAGGTGTTGGCAAGGATGTGAAGAAAGGGAAATATTTGTGCACTGTTGGTAGGAATGCAAACTGGAGAAGCCACTGTGGAAAACAGTATGGAGGTTCTTCAAAAAGGTAAAAATTAAACTACCCTATGATCCAGCAATTGGACAACTAGGTATTTACCCAAAGAATACAAAAATACTAATACAAAGGATACATGCACCTCAGTATAGCGGCATTACCTACAATAGCTGAATTATGGGAACAGCCCAAAATCCATCAACTGATGAATGGATAAAGAAAATGTGGTGTATATATATATACATACATACACACACACACACACACACACACACACACACAAAACATACGTACATACACACACAACATATGTACATACACATACAATGGAATATTACTCAGCCATAAAAAGAATGAAATCTTGCCATTTGGAACAACATGGATGGAGCTAGAGTTATTATGTTAAACAAATAAGTCAGAGAAAGACAAATGCCATATGATTTCACTCATGTGGAATTTAAAAAACAAAACAAGCCAAGGGAAAAAAAAAAAAGAGTGAGAGAGAGGCAAACCAAGAAACAGACTCTTAACTATAGAAAACAAACTGATGTTTACCAGAAGGGAGGATGGGTTAAATAGGCAGTAGGGATTAATGAGTGCACATGTTGTGACGAGCACTGGATATTGTATGGAATTGTTGAATCACTATATTGTATACCTGAAACTGATACTACACTGTATATTAACTGGAATTTAAATAACTTTTAAAAATAGAGAGACTAATATAATGTACTAACACCAGGGACCTATCACCCAGTTCCAAAATTATGAGCACATGGCCAATACACTTAATCTTACTTTCTCTCTCCTTCTTTCCCTCAATATGTTGAAACAAATCCCAGACATTATATTAAGAAGTACTGCAAAGTTTTCTGCATATAGTTGTGTGTATTTCCATAGGCATTTTATCTATTGATTATTGCTTATATATCTGAAGATTGATTCCTATACATTAACTTTGTTCTTTTTCATTATTTTAAAAATATTGGCCTCTGCTAATTTGAATTCAGTGACTTGGAAAAAAATAAGGTGAATCATTGCTCTTCATAATTTATAAGCTATATTTTACCTATGTATTTTTGTTTACCTGGAGTATTAGAAATACACTAAAATTATAGGTATAAACTACTGTAGTAAATTGCTAGCTTTGTTCCAAACAATACAACTGTGGCCTGAAGCATAACGACCAAACTATTCAACAGCATAGCAAACTTACCTGGGATTCCTATCCTGTAAGTTTCTCTGTTAAGACATGAAAAACTGTCTTCCAGTTTCCTGCACGTTGTAATGTTGTCTGTGCAGTTTCTGGCTTCTGCTCTTCCTGTAGACTAAAAATCACTCCCTGGTGGTAAGCCCTGACCTCAGAGAGGCATGTTAACTCTACTGAGCCAGTAGGGAACCATTTCAGTTTTTTGAGTTCTTATGAGGAGCACTCATTAGAGGCATCAGAAATCACACTGTGATATGAATACTTTTTTTTTTAAATTTCTATTTACTTATTTGAGAGAAAGAGCAGGAGTGAGCAAGAGAGAGCCATGAGTGGGGTTGGGTGGCCAGAGAGAGAGGGATGCAAGGCTCTGTCCCAGGACCCTGAGATCATGACCTGAGCCAAGAGCAGATGCTTAACTGACAGAGGTACCCAGACTCTCCTGAATACTTTTTTTTTTCTTTAAGATAATTCCTAATGTAGCACCATCAATATCCTGCTCTTTGTAGCATTTTTTCTTTTCAAACTCTCAGAGAGTTTTAATGGTCCCTTTTGACACTTGCTGGTATTAATGGATTAAGCTGTTCTGGCAGAGTAGAATCGGGGATTGGGGAGTCTGTACTCATTTTGGAAAACTCTCGTTGGCTTCAGTATTTATGGTCCCCATAGTCTGTCTCTGGCATGTGGTTTTTCTGGGCTGAATTATTTTCTGAATCTAAATAGGAACTTTCTTTGGGATGTACCTGGCATTACATAGGTAAATTAATTCAAGTTCACCCCGAAAATTAAAGAAACTTTCCTTCAGAGAAAAGCTCTTTCTCCTACCTTGCAATGACTTAGTTTGCAGTGCACCTTTCAAATGACAAAGTCATCTGAATAGAGATAAATATATCTCATTAAAATACGACTTTAAGGGGAACTGTGGAGATAGTTCTAATATGGCACATAATGATATCCTTGATGCCACATCATATGACTTTGACGGAGTTAAATGACAACTACTCCTTAAGGTGGTACTACCCACTTTTTGAGTTTTTATAGGGATTAAGTGAATTGATCTATTTAAAGTGCTGAGGCTGGTACCCACCACATAGTATCTTCTAGTGAATTTTTGTGAAATACGTAAAAAGAAAGTAAAAGCCGAATACAGAGAAACTGACTTTCTTAAAATAGGTCAAGGATGAAACTGAAATTTTACAATCTGCTTTCTCTCACCTCATTCTTACTGAATTAACTTCCTTCCTGCATATAAAATAGTTTCTAATTTGAACAACCTCTTTCATTTTCAAGATTCGCCAATTCTCAGTCCAGCTAATTCTGCAATCAATTTAAGTGGAGCTCAGGACCTGACCCGGAATAAGAATGTTGTGAAGCCACTGGCTTTATCTTTGCAGGTTGTAGGGAAGACTTTTGCCGCAGGTGATGTTTTCCTCACTTATATTTCTTTGCTCAATACATAGTCTATAAAAGACTTGTGTGAAATCTCATTGACAATTTGGTAGAAGAAAACAGAAGCTCTTTTCCTGCCAGTTGAAGACAGAAGTGGGGCTGTCTATAATATTGTATTATTATACAAAGCTTCATATTGTCTGTGCTCCAACCAGAAGAGTCAAGGAATGACATTTGGCACATGGGGAAACAGAGCAGGTTGGTTCTGTTCAGCAAACATTTCTTGGATACCTGCTAGTTTGAGGAACCGAGGATACAAAGAAAAATAAGGGTCAATCCCTGACCTCTAATGTACTTATAACCTAGTAGAGGAGACAACTTATAGGGAAATATTTTCAGTACAGTGCAGTAAATACACAATATGCTGGGGGATCACAAAGAAGGGGGAGAGTTTTAGTGCAACATTTTAGAGTAATGAAGAACGAGTTCTTGGAGGAGCTTGGTCTTAAACTATGAGGAGATACTCACTACACAGAGGAGTGAGGGAAAGCTATTTTAAATTCAGGGGAAATCCAGGACCAAAGCTGGAAAGGAAAGGAGAGAAGCTGTATCATGTGTACAGGAATGTCCCCGTGGTTTGGAATTGTTAGAACCATAAAATGTAAAACTCAGGTGGGAAGGAGCAAGTAGTGGGCAAGGGAAGCATGAATTTTACTCTATAACTTATGGAACCAAGGAGTAACATGATCTGATTTGAACTTGAGCTAGATCACTTGGCAGCAAAAGAAAAAGGAAAGAGAGAGAGAGAGAGAGGTAGAAAACTAGTTGGGGGTCATTTCAATAGTTAGGGGGGAATGATGAAGTCCTTGACTTGGGCAATAATAGGCTTGAGAGGAGGAAACAGATTGGAGAACAACTCAGGAAGTAAAATCAGCAGAATTTGAGTGATTAAGCATGAAGCGGAAGAAGTGGTCTTGGTTTGTACCCATCTGTCTGCTAATGGTGACGCAGTTATGTAAGAGGAAATAAGAAGGAGGAGCAGGTTCTCCAGGAGGAGAATGTGAGTTCAACTCATAGTGGACGTGCTGAATTTGAGATACCCATGAAATGTTCAAGTGGATCGGCTCAACAGGCATCTAATTTATTGTACACGAGATTAAAATCACCAGGGTAAATAGGATTTGCTAAAGAGAAATGTGGGGTAAGGCAAGCTGTTAACTAAAGATAACATTTTAGAAAATTCCAGTGTCTAAGGAAAAGAAATGGTCTGAGAGGTAGAGGAAGAATGAGAAGAAGGAGAACTTACCATTCTTGGAATCATATTTATAACAGTTAGGCATCATAATTTATCCTGATCACATTTATTCTTATTCTGTTCCAACAGTTCTTGCAGGATCCACCTTCTGGTTAGATTATAAATGTGTACAAATGGAATCCAAGACTTTACAGTATTAAAAAAATCAATAAAATGATGGATCCTGGCAGTAACCAGCATGGTTGCTAAAACCATGAAGGGCTGATGGACAATTTTTTTTTTAAGATTTTGTTTACTTATTTTACAGAGAGAGAAAGAGAGAGCACAAGCAGGGGAAGCAGCAGAGGGAGAGGGAGAAGCAGACTCCCTGCTGAGCAGGGAGCCTGATGTGGGACTGGAGCCCAGGCCGCTGGGATCATGACCTGAGCTGAAGTCAGACACTTAACCTAATGAGCCATCCACATCCCCCAGCCATGGACAACTTTATAATTTGAGAATTAGGTTAACAACTCTTGAACCCACTGATCTGTGTTAACATGACAAGAAGAGAGAAAACCAGTTATTGTGTACCTGCTGATGGAAGAATATGACAGTATTTATGAGATACTCTTGCCCAAAAACCAAAACCTAAATCTGAGCAAGCCTCTATATCTAACAATTAATATGTAGGAAATAGAGGGGGTGTTAAATGATGCCATAGATAACCAATCAGCAAAATTCAGAAAATGAAAAATTCTGCCAGATTTTCAGCAGCTTAAGTGGAAGAAAGAAAAAGAAGGGGAATCCTATAGATTGAAGGAGGTTCCAGGAGGGGGAAAAGGGGGATGTGACTGACACTATACCGACTGAGCCTGGAAAACTTCTCAGCAAAAATGACATTATCCTAAATCTCATTGCAGTATGACCTTCTCCTGATTCAAACCAACTATTTTTAAAACTTGTGAGAGAGTCCATGAAATGCAAACACTAACTGAATATTTTTTTAAAGATTTTTTGAAAGTTTATTTACTTGACAGAGAGAGCATAAGTAAGTAGAGTGGCAGGCAGAGGGAGAGGGAGAAGCAGGCTCCCCGCCGAGCAGAGAGCCTGACACAGAGCTCCATCCAGAACCCTGGGATCATGACCTGAGCCAAAGGCAGATGCTTAGCCAACTGAGCTACCTAGGCACCCCTAAATATTTTATTATATTATTTTATTAATAAATGTGAGCTTTTAAAAAGGGGGCTTAAGGGACATAAAAACTAAATTCAATGTGTAGATCCTTTTTGAACCCCAGTTTGAGAAAGCCCACTGCAAAAAAACCATTTCTGAGATAACTGGGGGGAAATTTGAACACTAATGGGATATTTGGCATTAAGGATTTATTAATCACTGTCAATTTTAAGTAGAATAACGAGATTACAGTTATGTTTTAGGAGCTCTTTTCTTTTAGAAACTCATATGGAAATATTTATGGATGAAAGAATATAAATAAGTTTTCTTCAAAATAATCTAGAGCAAGTATGTAAGAATGTTGTGTGAGGAGGAAGAGAGAGGAAGTATCTTAATCTATATTTATCTAAAGCCAGATTGGCCATGTGTTGTAAATGCTGAGGCTGGGTGGTAGGTATGTAGTTTATTACACTATTCTACTTTTGTATACATTTGAAAATTTCCAAGATACAAAGTTAAAAAAAAACAATTTTCTCTTTTTTCCACCCACCATCTCCGAAGACATCACTGAAACTGATTCTAAAAGATCTCTTGGGATCCTAGAAAATTATTTTTAGGTGACATTTCATCTTAAAGAGGGTACTACTCTGATGGTTGTAGTGGGTTCTACACCATGGGGCTGTCCTGTCAGTGAGATGTCTTTGAATCCTGGAGTTGAGGTTTATGGTGTGGTTGCAAGGTCCCAGAATGCAGTGTGCTGCTCAGCCCCTATTCTGAGCATTCCTCTTGTGTGCTACAGATGCTGCTAATGGAAACAGTAGCCATGGAGGGAAGAGCAATGCAGCCAGCTCCACTCCAGCCCGCCCAGGGAATTACTCTTTGTCACCAAGACCTAGCTATGCATCAGGAGACCAAGGTATGATACCCATCTTAGAGTTTTGAAATAATGCACCTTAACTATGGAAGAAATGCTATGAGTTTGAAATGATGAATTATCTGACAGTGCATTCCTAGCTTTTCCTTACCTTCTCATCGAAGGTTTTGAAGGTTTATGATTGGTGTGAACAATGATGGTTAAAGATCTTGGTGATTGACAAGGATGAGCCTAGCTAGAAAATAATGTTGAAACAAATATATAAGGAAGTGTCTTGAAAAACCGTGAGCTCTGTTGACCAGAGTACAGAGATCAAGGTTCCTCTCTGTTCCCTGACCCTGGGCAAATCAGAGCTTTCCTTTTGCCACCCACAAAACGGCTATAACAATATACTTATCATACAACTTCAGAGTGTTGTTGATAGAATTAAATGAAATCATCTGGGTAAAACTGTATATGGTAAAACAACATCCAAATGTTAGGTGGTATCATTAGGGTGATTTTTCTAATTTTATCTTTACCTCTAGAAGAGTGTTCAGACTTTCTGAGTATAATCAAATTAAAAGCTCTATGTTACGTTAAATTCTCTCCTTTCTTCCCCTGCTAAGGACAAGGCTCATCTTTCTTTTTGCCTTCAGCTACCATGTTCATTTCTGGGCCACCAAAGAAACGACACCGGGGGTGGTATCCTGGGTCACCTGTCCCACAACCTGGTTTAGTTGTACCTGTTCCTACAGTTCGCCCTCTTTCAAGAACTGGTAAGATTTCAACAGAAGATGGGTTTTCAGTTTTTTTGAATTAGCAAAATTATCTTTTACTCCTGTTCTTTCCTTGAACCCTTGAAGAAAAATTTCCTTAACCAACCATTGTGTCCAGTATTATGTAAGGAAATTCATAGTAGCTGATATTTTGTCCCCATTGCATCTGCCTTCCCTGAAAGTACATGGGCCATCACAACAGATCTTAATTCACCCTCTGGCTTTGTTTGGACCCACAGTATCAATAAACCATTCTTTACATAGGGATGATGCTACTAACCCAGCATCACAGGGCACAAATGGGCTTGCTTTGCCATTTGTGGTGTTAGACGTGTTCTCCTGTTATCTGGTTCCTTTATGTGACACACACGTCTTATTTCTGGCCTGGACGACTTAGTCTGTGGCTAGAAACCTGAAAAACCAACTGGTTCTCCTTTATAATAACCAAGCCATGGCCATTGGGAACCTACTGGTAAATATTTAAACATTGGTCTACCTTGTACTAAGCACAAATTTAAATATACCAATTCTAAGACATAAATGGGATTCTTTAAAAACTTAAAGACTGTAAGTTTTATAGCAGTCTATGTAGTCTTTAAGGTTTTAAAAACTTTAAAGTTTTAAAGACTACATAGAGATGCTGTATAAACAAAGAATTTTGCTACTGTGTTTGCCTCTCTCTAGATAGTACTGATTAATGATGAGTTTATTCTTCTTCACTCTTTTCTGTATTTTTCAAATTTTCTATAATGAGTGAATAAGGCATGGATAATTGGGATGAGGATGGAGGGAATTAAATACAAAACAGAATCCAAAAGATTACATGTGGAAAAACAACTAGAAGAAAATACTATGAAAATGCTAAACAGTAGTTATCTCCTGATGATGTGATTATGATTGGGGTTTTTTCCTTCTGTTTTTCTCTTCTAATTTTATATAGTAAACATGAATTGCTCTAATTAAAAAAAATGAACCTTTAAACTTCTAAAACTTCTCTATTAAAAGTATTAAGACTATGTTGATTTCAATGGTATTTCATTTAGCTTTCATGTCTAATCCTTCGTCAAACAACTTTCTTTCCAGAGTCCCTTTTATCTGCTCCAGTTCCACAGACCCCATTAACTGGAATTTTACAACCTCGACCCATTCCTGCAGGGGAAACTGTAATTGTTCCTGAAAACCTGCTGAGTAACTCAGGAGTTAGACCAGTAATTCTGATAGGTAAGGGAAAGGCATTCCACGTTGCCTGTGTCTGCTGGGATCTGGGTCTGTTTCTCCATTTCAGTGTTTGTGTAATTTTCTGTATGTTCATGCATGTATTCCTTCATCCTTATATTGATTCTTTCAGCTTTTATCAGTCAGCTCACTCATGCTGCTAAACATGTAACGAGAAATTGGGAATAAGAGAAAGTCTTTTTGCCCACAGGGAGCACTGTTTTGTGTGGAGTCTGTCATGTAAACAATATTGTGAAACTTGAGCTAGTAGAGGTTTGCAACCAAGAACTCAAAGGAGAGAGAGCTTAACTCTGCCTGGAGGGATTCTGAGAGGACTTGTCAGAGGTGACGTTTCAGCTGGGTCCTGAAGGGAAAAGGTTCCAGTCAAACCACAGAGAAAAGAAACAAGCGGAACCAGCTAATAGGCCCCCTTTGGGAAAACCACGAGGTCCCAGAGTTGTGTGGGAAAGTGTCTGTGAACCACTTATCTTTACAGTCTGAGTCCTTCCAAAATGTCTATAAGTGGAGGTGTAGAAATTTAGAGGCCCCTGGAATCCAGGACTAACTTAATGCTTTTCAGACCCCCATCAAGAATTACCTCATCCTGGGACTGTTCTAGGTCAGAAGGTGACTTCCTGCTTTACCTTTGGGACTAAATAGATGGAGTGTTTAGCCTCCCTGGATCTTTAGGGTATGTCTATATGCGGTGTTATCTGCTTCTTTTGGTTGACTTGAGCCTACCGACATAGATGGTTTTGCTTCAAGCCCTGTCCTTTATCAGGCTGTCCTACCCACCGCTCCTGGGCCTATAGGCACTGGGAGAATCTCAGTTGTTTAAATTCCATATGGTCAAAACGTCTTTATTAAACATTTGAGTGGTGTGCATACTGGAGCTAAGCCTTGGAAAGATAGGTAGAACATGGGGAACCTTTGGTGTCTGCCTTTTAGAAAGTCTCACAGGTCTCTGTTTTTACCACACCACCAGAACGGGGTATATTTTCAACACATTTTTGTCCTATCTACTTCTCAGATAATTTAAGGCTATTTACTGACATTTGAGAACATAAAAATAACTAAGATAACACAAAGGGTAGGAACCTGCATGTACCTGTGACTAGGAGAATATTGCTGGTCATCACTGAGTTCGTTAGCTTTTTAAAATGTTTAAGAAAACCTCAGGAAAGAAATTATGTTATTGTGGTTTGTTTTCTGGCTTCTTATGTGGAAAGAAATTTAATCAAGAATTTTATTGGAAAATATTTTGTCATTGCAGTTTTGCAAAAGGATACAGAGATGTTTTGCAAATTCTCATCAATCCTCTAGGGCACGTTAAAAATTAACATGTCCCTTCTGTGAGAAACAGAGATGATACCATCTGAGTCTTTTGCTTCTTGTTCATCTGATTTAATGTAAGGGTAGAATTCGGAAGCATCTGAGGGAATTCCCTAGAATTCTCATCTCAGAGGGCAGGAAACTTTGTTAAACATCTTTGATCCTAGTTGGGCACGCGTACCTGGTTGGACTTTAAAAAGAAATATTAGGGGCACCTGGGTGGCTCAGTTGGTTGGGCGACTGCCTTTGGCTTGGGTCATGATCCCGGGGTCCTTGGATCGAGTCCCACATCAGGCTCCCAGCTCCATGGGGAGTCTTCTTCTCCCTCTGACCTCCCCTCTCATGCTCTCTCACTCTGTCTCACTCTCTAAAATAAATAAAATAAAATTTTTTAAAAAATAAAAAGAAATGTTGAACTTTATTGACCTACTTCTATTGGGGCAGGCTATGGCACTTTACCCTATTTCTATGGAAATGTTGGTGACATTGTTGTGAGTCCTCTGCTGGTGAATTGCTACAAGATTTCACAGTTGGAAAACAAAGATTTGGAACACTTAGGGTTGACTGGCAGCCAACTCCTGAGCGTCGAAAACATGATTCTTCTGACGATACAGTATCTTGTACGGCTAGGTAAGCGATTTGCAATAATTATTTGGTGGTGATAATTCTTATTCTTTTTTGCATCATGCTTTTTAACTTTCTTTCCCCACTTTCTCACATTCATCCACTTGTCCAGTTTTTAGTTTCCCCTTTTCATTTCTAATATTCCTTTCCTTCAGCCCTACGCTCTATGACTGTTCCCTTACCTTTCCCATTTCTTTCCTACTACTTTCTGCCCCTTGCCTTCCCTCCACCCCATTTCTCTCCTTGCTCACCTCCCTAGCTTCTCGAGTGCCTCTTTGGGTCCTAGAAGAGAGAAATTGCGCCACCTAGTGTCCAGTATCATAATGGCCCTAAGGTCTCCAGTTCATACAGGCAGAAGGGCTGTGCCATGGGCACCCTCCTCCCTTGGGGAGTCTAAGCCAACCATCCTTCAGAAAGTGCAGCTGTCATCTGGAATACAAATGAAGCCATCGCCTTAGACAATTATTTTACGGTTTTCTACTTAGCCTTTCTATCTTGTTCAGCCACTGTCCCTACATCCATTTTTTTTTCTTCTCCAACTACACCCCTTTGATGCAGTCCCATCATGTTTTCCTTCATTAAGGCAGTATATGTGGACCTCCCTGAAAGGTTCTTTAGGCTACAGGGTAAGGGAGATACACAGGTCATGAACCTTTCACTTCCTCTATTTGATATGTCCTCCTGAGCTCCACAGTGGGTGTGTGCAGGTGCCCTGACAATGCTGTCAGGGGCTCAGCAACATTTACATTGCAATGTCCTTTATTTTGCAAACTGCAGCAGGTCATCTAATATGCAACCTAATTATACACTCACTCTAAGACTTCAAGCCACTGATTTACTTTGGAAAAGGCTCAAGATGTAAAATTACACATAAGAAATTTTATCTGCCCTCTTGTGAATTATCTTAATGTTGGAGATACCGAAGTGTTAAACAATGAAAATACTGGGCTAAACAATGTTAAAAACAAAAAAGAAGCTTCAGCCGGCCAGATTCAGTCTTTGGGCGATCAGCTAGCAACTGCAGCTGTAAGGCTTGGTGCCCTGAGAGTCTGAAGGCCTGCTATGACATGGGCTTTTGAAACTTGCAAGACTTCGGATAGCTTACGAGCCACTTTGATGATAAATCTGACTTGCTAATCATGCTGACGAATGGCTAATAAAATTATAAAAACCACCTGTGCCTGCAGCTCACTTGATGTCATAATTTTAATTGCTGCATGCACTGACTTTCGACTATGTTCCAAGATCTAAAACCAGCTTCTTGATGCACCCAGAATTAGTAAAACAACCCCCCACAGAGTAATGCTATTGGCAAACCAAGCCATTCAGTACAGTATTTTTTCAACCTTAATAACAATTTTAAATATCAAAGTCCAAGTTAATTAAAACTAAATGGTCAAAACAAAATGTCTCTCCTCATATAACTAAAAGCTCTTATCTTAAAAAAAGAAAAATCTCCATTCAATTAGACCTGTCTTCTCTGCCCTGTGGGATCGGTTAGTTCTTTCCAGAGTTTCACTGGCAACCAATTAATATACCTCTCAGTGTGCAACACTAATGGCTATTTTTTTTAAATCAAAATTTTGTACGTTAGGACACGTCTTCTCCTCAGCAACTTTCTTCTGGAGTCTTTGAGTTTTTGCTTGTTTGTAGTTTAGTAGTTTGTTTGTTTGTTTTGCCTCTGCAGGTTTTGAAGAAGGCAGGAAGAACATTTTTTACATATGCTTTATAGATAGATTTTTTTTAAAAATCTAAGCTTTTAAAAGAACAGGTCTAATACTTTTATGGTTCAGTTACCTGGACATAATAGAGAAAAAGAAAAGTAAGATTCTTCAGAAGGAAGAGTCCTTTAACTACAGTCAGTTTTTTTTTTTTTAAATCAATGTATTATTACACAGCCTGAAAATCTTTTGAAATAGAAAGTAAAACCAGCAAATCCGTGATTATTGGAGGGCTCTGAGTTTGTTGGAATCTTTTCTCTTCTTATGAAGGTAGCCCTATCTGAAAAGCCATCAGAGCTGATGCCTAGGCTAACCTGAGTTACTGGAACAGTTAATGGGGAAAAAATTACTATCATCAAGCTTGTGGGAAGTGGAGGAAAAGCTCCTGCAATTTAACTATAAAGGCTAAAGATGAAGAAATGATGGGAGGCGATTGGAAGCAAGACATTTTGCTCTCTTGCCTCATTTAAACTTTGGTACATTTTCCTCTATTTCTCAATTCCTAACAGGAATTCAGTCAAAATTCTGTAAAAGTTAGTTTTAAGGCAATGGAAAATGCTATGAACATGTTTCATAATTTTATATTCCCAGAATGCCTTTATATTTGAAACTGATTACACTGAGAACATGTTACTCAGTCATGGTTTGGAGCGCATCTACGGACACACCTAGTCAGCAGGCCTCTGAGCCTCCAGGAGGTCTATGAGAGGCTGTGGGGAATGGCAGCAAAGCCACTTGCTTTTGGATATCATTTTTTCTGATGGAAGAAAGCTTTAAATAGACAGCCACCTTCCCTTCATCTCATTTGTACTGTGCATTTGTACAGTCAGTACAAATCTGTATACTTGTACAGTCAGTGCAAATCTGTATACTTTAAGCTCACTACCTAGTATGTACCTAGTGACCACTAACCATACTTGTACAGTCAGTGCAAATCTGTATACTTCTATACTTGTACAGTCAGTGCAAATCTGTATACTTTAAACTCACTACCTAGTATGTACCTAGTGACCACTAACCATACTTGTACAGTCAGTGCAAATCTGTATACTTTAAGCTCACTACCTAGTATGTACCTAGTGACCACTAACCATGATGCTAATTGAATAAAGCAGAATGAAGACAGAAGCTTTAGTGGCTCCCAGGTGATAAGAAGGCATCCCCCTCCCTCTAGCAAGTGACTGGGAAGGACATAAGAAATATTAATACAATGTAAACATTGCAGGGTTCTTGCTCGCTTTCCATGGACAGCAGAAAAAACTCTGAGAGGATTTCAGTCTCCCTCCCTCTAGTATCTAACCAATCACGGAAAAACATATTTTCTCCAATTTAAATTATTTTTACAATATGTAATATTTTATTTATTTGCCCATATCCTGAAAATATGACTAAACCTTCATTTTCTTACTTTCCTAGAGAATATGGGTGGGGGCCTGGAAGGCCACTTAAATCCCTTTTAAGGAAGGAAAGATTTCTGGTTCATTCAAGATATCTCCTCATACAGAAGTCCAGTCCCTTAAACCTGTGTTCTTTCCCAAGGGGATTTTTAGCCTTGGGTTGTGAAGTTATTGCTTGATCTCAGGTCACAGACACTGAGGAGTCTGTATCTGTCTAGCAGAGCTTGACTTTCAAATCTCAGGTCTGCACAGCAGAAGAGATGACTGAAGAGAGGGAGTGACCGTAGCCTCACTGGTTTCAATTGAAACTAAATGTCAGAGTTTATTTGAGTCACTTGGGTGCCAAACATTGACTTGCTTGTTTTGTCCTAAAGACTGGTTGAGTTTCTAAAGAGAATCAGAGAAACAAAATCTCCCTAATACCAGGGGATGTAGGTCACCCATATAAATTTAGCTGTAACCGCCACAAGAGGAGAGGACCAAATGCCCTCCTTAACAACCCAGAATGCTGGGGACTAGCTAGGTGACAGTTACATTCTTTATCGAGGGAATGTGTGAGGCTGCCTAAATAAAAATCAGAAGTGAAAAATAGTTGAACTTTATTTTCTTATGGACAGTATTCCTAAAATTAGGTGCAGAAGCAATACATTAAGATGTTTTTCAAAGTAGCTATAAATAAAATGAGAAATGAGTGAAACCTAAAGTTGGTTATATGCCGATAGGTTAGCTTCTTCTTTCCTGAGTCATTAATCGTGTCGGTAACAAGAAGTTTAACAGGTCAACAAATATACCACCTTCAGTGACCACCCCCAAAGGCATACAGTGGGATTGATACTGACTCAGAGCACGTCCTCTTTTAAAAATATCAAGATTAAAAAAAAAAAAAAGATTAAAAAATAAATAAATAAAAATAAAAATATCAAGATTAGCATAAAGGAGAACAGAAGCCCACATTTGTGTTTAATATTGACACAGAGAGAAGGTAATTTCATGGTGGAAAATGGTTAGCAGGGCCTCTATGCTTGTGGCCACAACAGGAAAGAGCTCTTTTGCCTGTGGAATACGGTGGACTTAGAAGGACTACACACTAATGTATGTGTGTTTTTCTCTCTTTTCTGGCTGTGATGTGTTTTAAATTCTAGCTGTAATTCTCTTCAATTTAGGTCCTGATCAGATACCTCTCAGGGAAGAATTTGAGCAAATCATGCTGAAGGCTATGCAGGAATTTACTCTGAGAGAGAGAGCCCTGCAGCTGGGTGCTCAGTGTACCCCTGTGTCTCCAGGACAACTCCCCTGGCTTGCGAGACTAATCGCCAGCGTATCTCAAGACTTGGTTCATGTGATTGTGACCCAAAACTCTTTGGCGGAGGGCATTTCAGAGACATTGAGGACTCTCAGTGAAATGAGACACTATCAAAGACTACCAGATTATGTGGTGGCGATTTGTGCCTCAAAAATCAGAGGAAACGAATTTTGTGTGGTAGTGTTAGGTGAGTAATGTTTGGGGTGTTTTTTTTTTTAATCCATTCATTCAATTATCTCTCCATTTGAAAACTATTTATTGGGTGTTTCAAGCATCCATGTAATTAATCTCTAGTTAATTGCTCCCATTTGAGTTCTTCCTCCTAATTTTAACTTTTGTTTTTCTCCTCATGTCAGATTTTTGTAGCCCTTAGTTTGGCTGGTGTCCTTGTCAGCTGGTTGTGGGAGCATTACTTCAAAGCATGTCCTAGTAACAGATACCCTTGTCTCACGTAACATCTGTCCTTAAAAGGTTCTGGAAATGTTACCACTCAAGCATGTGATAAAGCCATTGCCACAGGTGGCCTAAGCCAGTGAATCAAGCTTGCCAAGAAATTTAGCTCACGTATTCACCTCCTCACTGAAGAGGCTACTTAATGTTGTAACATTGAGTCTATAAAGAAAAAGTTCAGAAAGTTGGAGCATTACAAAATGTGTTTTTGTTTCTTGCGCTGATTTTCTATGAGGTACCATGATGAGTAGCCAGCCATCTGGACTAAATTCACTTTTTTCCTCTCTAGTGCTGGTTCTCACCTGTTCCTACCGAAGAAACCCCCTCACTTGGGCAAAACCTGACCGCCCATCTCCCTATGACATAAATCTTTTTCAGAAATCTTCATCAGAAAGTACAGTACATTAATTTTTTTAAATTTTCATTTATAAAAACAACTAAACACCACAAGTTTATAATTTTAAGACATATTCATAATAACCACGCAAACACAATTTTAAAGGTCTTTTACATTCCTCCCTAGTCTTTAAACACATGTATAGTATGTCTTCACTGTTACAAACACAAGGTTTATCATTTTTGCCCTTAATCATCTAATATTTTATTATAAATAACTTCTTTTTAAAGTAGTCATTTTAAATGCTGCATAACTGTCGATCTTTTGATGTGCCATAATTTCCTTAACCAAGTCCCTATGTTACATGCATTAATTGTTTTCCATTTTTGCTGTTACAAATCATATTGCAGTGAATATTTATTCACTGGGGCGTCACCTCCTCTCCCTCTCTCCTGCAGGTCAGCATCAGTCCAGAGCTCTGGCAGAGAGCATGCTCACCACAAGTGAGTTTTTGAAAGAAATTAGTTATGAGCTCATCACAGGAAAGGTCAGTTTCCTGGCATCACATTTCAAAACCACATCATTAGGTGAGTGGTTTGTAGGATTCTGCAACACTGCCAGCCTCTAGCTGTGTGATTTTCTGAATTTAAATCTTAGCCCGTCAAGGAGATGAGTGTGGAGCTTAAACTTGCCTGCTGACCTTCCCTCATTTGGAAAGGTTTGTCCTCAGTATTTTGTTACTGACCCAGCAAGGGGTCCAGAGGAAGGCACACGGGCACTAGTATGGGGGGTCCTCAGCTCAGCCACGACTTAGTGGCGTGACCTTGGGAGAGATTCTGCCTCCTCGGATCTCAGCTTTCTAATGTGTCCAATGGAGATAGAACGATCCCGTCCTGCCTGCTTTGAGTACGATGAAGGTCAAGAGAGAGACACCATGTGAAAGTGTGTAAGTCTCAAGCACAATACAAGCAAGGGTTGCTCTGGCTTTAGATACTGCAGCAGACTTGACCAAGTGCACTGTCAGCCAGGAAAAACGGGCTGACTGACAAAGGCTGATGAGAACCCAGCTGAAGTGCCCAGTTTGGAGACTGATACAAATGTATCTTTCCTTGCAATCTTCTTATCTCTGCTTTATTACGTAATAGGCGACGACCTGGACAAGCTGCTAGACAAAATGCAACAGAGAAGAGGAGAGAGTGTGGTGACCCCTTTCAATGGAGATCTTAACGAGTGTGTGTCAGCTCAGGAGGCTGCCGCTATGATCCCCACGCAAAACCTGGGTAACGTCACCTCAGACCAAAAGGAGGAAATAGAAGCTAAGTCATTCTGAGGGTTTTGAGGTCTTGTGTTAGAGTCACAGAGTGTGACAGTTTCTTCCTCATTATCCACATGATAAATATGGTAAAAATGCCTTGTGATGGGGCCTGGATCCAACACCTTGTTCTTAGTAGATGTCTTATAGAATTAAAATCAAAGTTAAAGACTAAATTTATTATAAGCAGATTCCCTCTCTCAATTTTGTTTTTCCCTCGAAATTTCTGTCACCCTTGGTATGCTTTCCTTAGCTCCTCCCAGAAGAGCTGTTGGTGCTCTCTGAGGGCTACAAGGAACTGCTTAAAAGAATGTAGAATGCAGTCCGTGCAGGGCCCTGGCTCTGCACACCCTTCATTGACTCTCTGACATGTAAAACGCACATCATCTCAGGGATAGCAAGGCATCCCTGGCAGATAGCACAGCAATAACAACACAGCCTCTCCCCGACAAGCTTCCAGGATACAAAAAGGGGTAGTGGGATGTGCACCTGGGTGACACAGTCAGTTAAGCATCCAACTCTTGATTTCGGTTCAGGTCACAATCTCAGGGTCCTGAGCTCATGCCCTGCATCAGGCTCCTGATCAGAAGGGAGTCTGCTTGAGATTTTCTCTCTCTCCCTCTACTTCTGCCCCTCCCTGCACACCCCCTCCCCCCGTCACTCTCACTAAAATAAATAAATATTTTTTAAAGGGGGAGGATGGGGGCATCTGGGAGGCTCAGTCATTTAAGCTTCTGCCTTCATCTCATTCAGGTCATGATCCCAGGGTCCTGGGATCGAGCCCCATGTCAGGCTCCCCACTCAGCAGGGAGCCTGTTTCTTCTTCTCCCTCTGCCTCTCTCTCACTCTCTCTAAAATAAATAAATAAAAATCTAGAAATAAAAATAAAAAGGGGGGATGGTAGGAGCAGGACTGAGGGGTTCCATCATTAGATTGGATTCCTTTATTTTCAGATTTCCTCCCAATCCCCCCGCATGATAGGGACAACATAGGAGAGGACCAAAAAAAAAAAAAAAAAAAAAAGGGTAGACATGAAACAGAACCATAAAGCTGCTGCTGACAGCCTTCTGGCCTTCCCTTAATAGGAATGTGTCACTTATATACTAGGATTGCCTCAGCAATAGAAGTAGCATGGCTTGGCATTAGCTCAGTATCAGTCATTAAAAACAAATTCAAATGCATGCAGTATTTTTTTTTAAGTAGGCTCAATGCCCAGTGTGGCGCCCAGCACTGGGCTAGAACTCACCACCCAGAGTTCAAGACCTGAGCTGAGATCAAGAGACACACACTTAACCAAGTAAGCCACCCAGGCGCCCCCACAATAAATTTTTTTTACTTCCACTTTATTTGATGATAAAGCAGTCACCTGGATAATCTAAAATGTGTTCATATTATTGACAAAGTTAGAATTTAAAATTCTTGGAGTACTTACAGATTTCCACATTCATATCCTTGATTCTCTGTTTAAGAAGCATTGCTTAAAGATATGTTAATGGTTCCTTGAAGTTCAAAATTTGCTACATTAAATTCTCCAAAGGTATGCTATCATCTTGGTTTGTCCCCACCTATCTAACCTATGATATGAAAGAAATAATAGCCTATCAAAAGACAGATTTATTTTCATTGGTAATCTTTGTGGGTCAAAAATCATTCTGCTATTAAAACTTGTAGTTTTGGTCTTTTCTAGTGGGTTCTCATAGCCACCTGTATAAATCTCCACTAACTGTCGGGGTTCCACTGCCTTTACCTTGGCCACATTGCAATTTGATTTGATTTTTTTAAAGATTTTTATTTATTTATTTGACAAAGAGAGAGGAAGGGAGAAAGAGAGAGAGCGCAAGCAGGCAGAGTGTCAGGCAGAGGGAGAGAGAGAGAGAGGCAGGCTCCCCACCAAAGAAGGAGCCCAATGCGGGGCTCAATCCCAGAACCCTGGGATCATGACCTGAGCCAAAGGCAGATGCTTCACTGACTGAGCCACCCAGGCACCCCATGCAATTTGATTTTAGAAAACATTAATTAATGCAAGTTAATTGTGGCCTTGTGCATTCCAGTCAAACTTTCACCTGTGTTCTTGATAAAAAGCAGCCTCATAAGAATTATGAAATGTTGCCTGCTCAAGGATTCCTCTAATCCTGCCTAGTTAATTGTGTGTATGTGTGTGTGCGCACGTATGAGATTGATTGCTTGGTTATAAGTTGTAATAAAAAGCCACTGGCGTGTTTAGAGTGTCTGGGCAATGTTCTTCTAATGCATCACCTCTCAAGTGCCAGCTGGCCCTGTCATGAGTCAGGTCTCTTCAGATAGGACAGGAGTCAGCGTTGGAGCTGGCCACAACGACCTACTACTGACAGGTCATAAGCACTGGCAAGTCAAGTGGGAAGGAAGGTGAGGGGGTGTCTCTGTGACCTGTGTTATACAGTCCCTGGGAGAAGAATTTCAAATCATGTTGCAACTGCCTTGCTGGAGAGGAAATGTTTACTGTGGTACTGTCCAGAAAAAGTTCAAAGGAATTCAGCATTAGTATGGTTACAGCATCACCTCCTTCCCTGAATTCGGTCTGGGCTTGGGCACCTGACCTGTGCTGATAGTCCTAAAGAAAACTGGAAACTCTTGCTTCCCCTTTCCAGAGATGAGCCCCCCTCCCACGGTGAGAGTATAGTCTGTCCTGACATTTCTGGGTGGGGGACGGGTGTTGACAGTGGTCTGTGAGATGATCAGTCGATTTTAAAAGAACATGTTTTTATAAAATTACCACATCCACTCTTGAACACATCCTTTCAGTCAAGTTTTCAGAGAAAATAAGCAAATCTATAAAACTCAATAGAGAGTGTGACTAGAATGCTCGGTATAGAGCTTTACTGTGTATGTGTGTTGTGTGTCCCCCGCATAGATTCACAGTGGCTGTCAACAGAAGTGAATTAATCTTGTTCTTATGACTTTTTTATTTTAGATTTAGATAATGAGACCTTCCAAATTTACCAACCACAGTTAACGGTTGCCAGAAAACTCTTATCCCAGGTGTGTGCTATAGCAGACAGTGGCAGCCAGAGCCTGGACCTCGGCCACTTCAGCAAAGTGGACTTTATCATCATCGTCCCAAGATCAGAGGTTCTGGTCCAGCAAACTCTTCAACGGATTCGACAATCAGGTGAGACTGAACTTCCAAAGAAGACCCCACAGCGATCCTACCTTAGATTCCCTCTGCCTCTTGCTTTTGCTTAATTCAAATGTTTATAGGACAATTCCATCTTTTTTTACAGTAATGCAAATCAGAAGGGCACTTTAAACATTATTTCAAATTTATCCATAAGTTTTCCCTCAAGGTTCTCTGACCTCTTCTCTCCTAGGCCAAGGGTAAATCGATGTGCACGTTTGCCTGATACTGTTGTCTGTGATGTAATTGGTGGACTAGAAAATGTTCGTTCATTTACGAAGAGAAACTTTCTCAAGTCAGGGATAGCCTTGCATGGGGTGATGGGGTCTGTGCCCCCTGAGCTCCTGCTATGGGTTGGATAGGTCACATTCTCATAGGTGGCTTCTTAGATATTTACCCACTACCAGCACATTTTCAAACTAGAAGCCAGATCACCACCCCCCATGTGAACAATGATAACACCTCCTTAGAAAAATACAAAGTTAGGGGCACCTGGGTGTCTCGGCTGAGCATCCAACTTTTGATTTTAGCTCAGGTCTTGATCTCAGGGTTGTGAGTTCAAACCCTGCTTTGGGCTCCATGCTGGGCATGGAGCCTAGTTGAAAAAAAAATACAAAATTAAAATTTCTCCTGATGACTTTCAGAGAATGAGTATGGAAGAAAAAATAATTTTCCCGGAAAGTGGAAAAGGTAGGGAGCAAAAGATTTTAGCAGTCTGTGGTAAATAATACCTTTCAAACATAAAATTTGCCTAGAATTAGAAGATGCAATAAATAATTAATTTGGAAAACTGGGACAGCTGAAAATGTTTGCCTTTGTAAGCTAGGTTTGAAAAGGAAATTACAAATGTCAAGTTGCTTCTGATCCTTAGCTGAGAGAAACACACACACACACACACAGATTTTAGCTGGAAGATGAATCTTTTTGCCACAGTAAAAAATTTTATTTTCAATACATTTGAAAACAAGTAAGAGGAAGAAAAATCCAAAAGAGCTTAAAATGTAGTTTACATGTAAAAAATGTAGTTTATACGTTTCATACCTATAATACAATGCTCTTTAAACTTTAGTACACATATAAATCACATGGGGATCTTGCTAAAATGCAGTTTCCTCTTGGTGGGCCTGGGTGAGCTCATTTCTCTCTTTTTTTTTAATTGAGGTATAATCGACATATAACTTTGTATTGGTTTCAGGTGTATAACATAATACACCTGATTTTTGATAATGAATACAATTTGATAATTGTATTTATTGTGAAATGATCACCATAATAAGTCTAGTTAACATCTGTTACCATACAAGTTGCAGACATTTTTTTTTTCTTGTGATGAGGATTTCTAAGATTTACTCTCTTAGCAACTTTCAAATATGTAATGCAGTATTGTTAGCTGTAGTCACCATGCTGTACCTTACATCCCCAGGGCTTATTTATTTTACAGCTAGAAGTTTGTACCTTTTGAACACCTTCGCCCATTCCCCACTACCCCATCCAGCAACCATCAATCTCCTCTCTGTATCTGTGAGCTTCTTTTTCATCGTCGTTTTTTGTTTGTTTGTTGTTATTTATTTTTGTTTGTTTTGTTTTTTAGATACCACATGTAAGTGAGTTCATATGGTATTTGTCTTTTTCTGTTTGACTTATTTCAGATTCTATATTTCTAACAACCTCCCAGGGGATGCCAATGCTGTTGGTGGGAGGACCACACTTTGAGTAGCGTACTCTTTAAGAAAACGTCCCTTGTTGGTTCCATGGGCCAAATGAGCTGAGAGACAATAGATTTTTTTCCCTCTTTCCATGTGACTGACACATGTAAAGTCTTTCCATACCTTCTAGAGGCCCAAGTGCCTGGAAAAAGTGCAATGTTTTTTTGTAGCTTCTAAAATTCTGAATGACAAGTTACAAAATGACCTATTGTAAATATTGACTTATAAGTGTCTAGCTAAGAAGGTCAGATGCCTTCTCTTACAGCTCACCAGAGTGAGTTCTAGGCTTTCTCAGCTACTGGCCATTTCAGCATTTCTCTCTGCTCCCATTGTGGAAAATGGTTAGGCTATACTCGTACCAAGCACTCACCAGACTTTTTTTTCTTTTAGGGATTTTCACTTCCTTACCATGGAAGGAGTGCCTTCTCTTATAGGTGTTTTATTTCTACCAATTGGCCTTTGTGACCATCCTGAGTTTGTGATCTGATATCTGAAATCATGCTTGAGCAAACATATCCTAGCACCTGTTTCAAGTGGTGAAATCATCCATGGTCAGCAGTTACGCTCTCTGCAGAGCCTTTTCCTGAAATAACCTCTTGGTGACCTATACTTTCACCTTTCTTAATAAATCCAAGACCCTAAATAAAACCCTGCATTTTTGACAGGTGAAGAAATTGTACAGATCCTTCCTTTTTCCTTCTCACTGCCCCTTTTTCTAAAGTGAGAACTGTAAGATTATAACTCCTCGGTACCAGAATTTGACCAATGACATAAGCTTGGAATCCAGAAAAAGTCAATGTTAAGGACAGATTTGGAAAATTCAAGGCAAAGCATGTCTTAAAAATTATTCACATCTGGCTTTAGCATATCTACTGGATTTTATGCTGCAAAAGCAATCACTTCACTATTTAAAAATAACTTTGTTCATTTTATTATTTAAAAAAATAGTTTCAGTCTTCCTTTTAAAAAATAGAAAAATCAAAGTAGGAAAATTTAAACATCTATAATCCCACTATTCAAAGATAACCACTTTTAAAATCTGGGTGTTAACAAATGACTTAATCCCTAGTGTTTAAGGCTTCCTTCCCTGCCTGTGTCTGTTTTTTCACCTGACATAGTTTGCACATTTTTCTATATCCTTAAAAGTTTTTGTAAACATCATTCTTAGTAAATACGCAGTATTCCATATTATAATGGCACCAAAATTTTTTGGCTTTAATATTTAAATACCTTCATATTCTTGGAACATGTAACAATTCATAGAAGAGCAAGCACATTTAAGGTATAAAGAGGAATTGTCCACAGCACAGTAGTAAGCGGGAGACTATCCACTAACACTACTCAACATCAGAGCTAGGAAAGCAGAAAGGACTCTCAAGAAATCATCGGTTCCATTTTCTTCTATTTCACCATGGGACTCTATAGGAGAGCTTCATTTGCCTAAGGTCACAGAGGGCGGCAGTGCCTTGGGGACAAGAACGGCTTTTTCATTTGTGCATGCCTTGTGCCCCATTTGTGCCTCTCTCCAGCCAGGTGCAAGGAGGCACTCAACTAATGTTTGAATGAAGGGCTGGAGGGAGGAAGGGGAGTGTTAGAGGGGAAAACAGTGTCCAAGTGCCCTGCTTTCTGATTCTATTTGCCTTTTCCCAAAGGAAGCATTTCAGCAGCTAGTTGGCCAGGAAAAGCACCTGGCAGGGAGAAGCAGCCAAGGCATGAAGAAAGGCCACATCCTTGGCAGCCCTTGTGTAGCTGAAAGAAAAGGTGAAAACAGAAACCATCACGTTGTGCAGACTCAGCTCTAAGGCAAAACATGTGATACCTCAGCTCACTTCTAATTAAGGAAGGGAGGCAGAGAGGAAAAAAGGAAAGAAAAAGAAAATATTATGGAAAGAATTTGAAGGGTACAAAAAGAAATGAAAGGGATTCAACATTTTTAAGTTTTCCCGAAATGGATTTGTAACTGTTGGAATGATCAATGGAGAAGCAGCATAAAAGGCATTTTTAGACTATGGGAAATACTTCTGTCTTAATGTCATTTTTAAAAACTTTGATGTTGGGCGCCTGGGTGGCTCAGTAGGTTAAAGCCTCTGCCTTTGGCTCAGGTCATGATCTCAGGGTCCTGAGATCAAGTCCCGCATTGGGCTCTCTGCTCAGCAGGGAGCCTGCTTCCTCCTCTCTCTCTGCCTGCCTCTCTGCCTACTTGTGATCTTTCTCTGTCAAATAAATAAATAAAATCTTAAAAAAAAAAGAAAAAAAAAACTTCGATGCGGTAGCATAATTCTCTTAATTTTAAGGAGACCCCAAATTTTATAAATTGGAACACTAGGGTACCGGGGTGATCAAAATGCAAGCCACTTTCAATTCAAGGTTGTTGGGGTGACAACAGAAAGTATTAGTGACTGTCCGTATTTTCCATCTTTTAAAATGGTGTCTGGCGGGGTCCCCAGTGAATGGGAGCATATCTCGCAGTTTCCGGTCTTCCTGGTTTTATCATGCTCAGGGAACTAACACAAATTTGATACCTCAGCACATGCCTGGTTATATAAGAAACAGAGAAATATTTCCATCTCCTGATATATGGGTAGCTTATTCTATCCATACAGAAATAAAGAGGTTTGAAGGAAGCAGAAGAGATTAGGAGGGAAAGTGAAGAGATAGTGGAAGGCATTTTCACTTTCTAAAATGGATTTTCTTATTCTCATCAACCTCATACCACCTCATCAGTCACCTAAAATTTTAATAGATAAAAATTATTTCTTGGGCAGTGACAGGCCGCAGGGAATAGGATCCCAAAGAAGAAAGTACTAGGTGGAACAGGGAAACACTAGAGGTTCATTTGTACAAAAGCAAGTACCTGAAGTTAACGTTCTTAAAATCAATTTCCAACCACGTAGTTAGCTGCCCAGTGCCCAACCCTGGTTTGTAGCTGTTGGTATTTGGCTCCAGGCCTCTGCCTCCCGACCTGCCATCATCTGGAGGTGCTCCCTCACCATCCAATAACCTGGCTTCTCTGTACCTTCAACTCCTCACCCACACTCCTCTGGAATCCCCTGCTCCTTTGTCATATCCCAGACCCTGCTGGATCCCAGAATCATCCATTCCAACATTCCCAGTGCCAGACCACAGAATTTCTTCCTACATACTCATAGTGTTGGACACTATAGGGGTAAGAAAGTCAACCCTTCCAGCTGATACCATCATAAATTCTTTTTTGGCTCTCTAGTTGGATCTCTCCCATTCCCCATGGTGGCTGGCTTCTCCAGATTCTGTTTTATCAAAACTTACATCTTCATCCTTCTCCCTTAGCAAACAATGTGCCATGGGCTTCTCCCCCCCCCCCCCCAAAAAAAAGCTTCAGATAAAAACTTCCTACTTTCATATCTAGGAACGTAACTGCCTACACACTTACCTTTTCCCCTTCCCTCCTGATCAGCGGAAGCGCTCTATGTAAGCCTGACTCTCCCACCTCATTCTCATGGACCTCATGCTATGGATTATCTGAACTTCTTTCCTGGGGCTCATTTCATCCACTTAAACCTGCCCCCACTCTCTCAAAGAGGAAACAAGCCTCTGTTAATCCTACCTAACCCTCCAGCTCACCCTCCTCTGGTTAACCGCCCAACTTATCCAGAGAGTTGTCTATTGTTACCTTGTTTCCTCATCTTACACTGGCTCCTCAACACCCTGCAAACCAGCCTCCACTTCCCACCCCCACCCTTTTAGGACTCTTAACAATGTTACCAGTGACCTTTTCAAGCCTTATCTGAACTCTTGATAGCACAGGTGACCTCCATTTCTTCCTTTAAACACTGCAGTTCCTGTGGCTTTCAAGACACATTCTTACCCAGCTTTTCTTCCACACCTTGGTGCACCCAGCACCCCCTCCAGGGCTTCAGCCCTGGGCTGTGTGTTTGTTAGGGCTCTTTCCCCACAACTAGAAAGTAAAATATTCAGGGAACATCTCTGACTATAGATGGCACACCAGACACTTAATATTTGTTGAACTGAATTTTTGTAACAGTTTGTTGAATTGAATTTTAAGTTAAAATCTATTTTATAAGGAAACCATAGAAGCAATATTTGAGATTTAATCATCCTCTGGCAAAACCAAATTTGGTCATTAAAACCGTATTTCATATCATGATAAATTATTGAACGTTACTAATTACATTGGAACTAATGATGTACTACTATATGTTGGCTAATTCTATTTAAATGAAAAATGAAAAAAAAACGTATTTTGGAAATCTACTTTGGCTACAAGTAAAGGCCTTCGATGTGTATATATTTAGGTGTGTCTGTCAGTCACACAGGGCTCTGAAGTTGTATCTGTGTGTTCAGAACATTGTTCTTATGCAGGTCTAGTGCTGCTTTCTTCCTTCACCCAAATAAACTGCACAGTAGTTTAGACTCACAGAGACAAGTCTACAGCAAACCCAGATTAAAGAATTCCCTCTGGTAGGAACACAGAAGGGAACCAGCTGGGCCACCAAGAGACAAAGGACCCCAGTGCAGTGAGTGCAGTGAGTGCTGAAAACCATCAGTGGGGATTTTAACCAGCTGAGATTGCCAGGGTGACGGAATGCCCATTGTTCTCTTAGTACTTAAAATCTCAGCATGCTCTAATGATTTAATATTTTCTTAATTTTCATGTTCTTTTAAGCAGTCGAATTATTTTTGCATACCAAAACTTCGGAGAAAATAATTCCATCCAAAGAGAAGATGAACAGCTAAAACTGAGAGTAGTTGCATTTTTCTTTGGCATATCTTCTTGATGAGAAGAGCAAGAGATAAAAATTAGAAATAAAAAAATTTAGAAATAAAATTCTATGTTAAAAAACATCAAAGGATAAGAACATACAAGCTGGGGGTGCCTGGATGGCTCAGTCAGTTAGGCATCTACCTTCAGCTCAGTTTATGATCCCGGGGTCCTGGGATAGAGCCCCACGTCTGGGAGCCTGCTTCTCTGTTTCCCTCTGCCCCTTCCCACTGCTCGGGTGTTCTCTCTCTCAAATAAATAAAGTCTTTAAAAAAAAAAAAAGTACAAGCCAGATGAATTGTTCTCTCCAAACAAACAGGCAGTGTAAATGGGGCGTTGGTTTGAGTACTAGGTTATCTTTACTATACCTGGTCATTTCGGATTTCCCTGATCATTATCAGTTTGATGTGATATTCAGGCTGATTAGCTGCTGCTTCTAGTGAAAGATGCTGGCCATTCATTCAGACTTTCCATCTTTGTGGAAACGCCTTTGGCAAGGTATTATGGACTTGGTGTGTATGTTCTTGGTTTTATTCCCCTTCAAGACCCTGGGGTGGAAGAAAAAATGCTGCTTCCCCTTTAAAGGTTTTAGAGTAATGGCCTCAGAAGACATGATGTTTCTCTTTAATCCCATGGAGGGGAACAGAGGCTAGTGCTCAGTTTCCCTTAAGCCCATCTGGCTCCTATAGCCTTCGGTAAAAAGAAGGGGGCACAAACGGCAACAATCAGGCTGCTTGAAGTCCTTGGCCATCCAAGAAGTTTCCTCTCCAGGGATGTTTCAACTTGGTTATTTCCATGGAAAATGTTCACAACTGAGGCACAGCCTCTGGTGCTCCCAAACTTCAGGTCAGTCATCTTTAGGGAACACAGGGATTCCCAACCACGACTGGCTGTATTCTAGAACTCAGTGAGTTAAAAAAGAAGAGTTACTGATGCCTTCTAACTTCTCGTTCACGTTAAGAGTTAGCTTTATTATTTAAGCAGACATGACCCTGAATCTGTCAGAGCAACCATTAGTACCCCAGGTGGGCCCTGCCGATGTCCATCTTTTATTGTGAAGTTGAAAAAATGTGATGGATTTGTTCATGATTTATTAGAATATATTTAACCCTGTATAACTGTGATAAAGAAATTATCAAGGAGACAGGAAGGGGCCTTTCTCAGACCACCCTTTTCTTAGTGCTTCTGACCATTTTCAGATTCCCATGCCACTGTGCATGTTTTTGAAAAAATAAAACGAACCATGCAGGCTAAACCACAAGCTAGTGTAATATTTATCTATATTAGGTAGAAGAGATATGGGGATGAGATGAGTATAACTTTTTATCGAGTTTTAACTTTCAATCCTTATAAATGAATTATGAATTAAAAATTAAAGTGGAAAAAACTTAATATTGAAAGCAAACAAAAATAAATGAACTTTACTGCATATCAAATTAATAACATAGCCGTACACCAAAAAGAATTAATTCAAGTATTTTTAACAAGTTTTCTTATTGTAAACTCTCACTGTGATCTATCCTAAGAGCACAAAAAAATTGAAAATGAATTTAAAATTTTAATCTATATATTGTTGAGAGTGGTATTGATAATTATAAAACTATTTCGTGTATATCACAGGGTAGAGCAAATGAGTAAATATTTTAATGTTGCCGAACACCAGGGTTCTCACATGAAAGAAGGGAGCCTTAAATATGGAATGGGGAAAAGAAATATTCTTTTTAGGTTGAAATTGGATATAAGTATGAACTCATAATTTGAAAAAAATTAAAAATGTTTCCTAAGTCTGTGCACTAAAATGTCTTAAAAATAGTAACATTTCAGGGATACCTGGATGGTTCAGTTGGTTAAGCCTCTGCCTTTGGCTCAGTTCATGACCCCAGGGTCCTGGGATCGAGTCCTACACCGGGCTCCTTGCTCAGTGGAGAGCCCATTTCTCCCTCTGCCTATTGCTACCCCTGCTTGTGCTCTCTCTCTGACAAATAAATAAATATAATCTTTAAAAAAAAAATAGTGACATCTCAGTATCAGTATGTACACTTAGCATCTAGATAGATCTTGCCTTATAAATACCAATCACTGTCTCAGCTCTGAGGTGGGAACAGTCTGGAATCTTGTTGTATCAGAAAGTGAGAAAGTACTCCAATATCAATGGGGACATTTCAAAAGGACATAACAGCCTGCTTAAAGGGACTTTTACGAGCCAAATTTGGTAATTTTGAGTATGAAAATGAATGATCCTAATGGATTGTAACCTATTGAATTCTTTTTTAAATCCACAAGTCCGCAGGTAATACTTAAAAAAAAAAAAAAAAATCAAAGGGACAGGAGATGTGAAGGGTTGAGAGCAAACCCTTCTTTACAAGAGTACCAGCTAATAAATGTAGGAAAATATATAGAATTAGAAAATCTCTATTTTGCATTACCAATGTATTACTGATTATGACAAGTGTCAAGAGATACTAAAACATTACATAGAGGCACTTGGGTGACTTTGACCAACCAAAATCAAGAGCATCTGACTCTTGATTTGGGCTCAGGTCATGATCTCAGGGTCCTGGGATCAAGCCGCACCTGGGACTCCGGGCTCAACGGGGAGTCTGAAGATTATCTCTCTCTCCCTCTGCCCCTCCCCCCACATGTCATCCCACATATTAAAAATTACACAAGGGAAAATGTATCTTTACAATGGAGAGATTTGGCAGCAGGCAATACCATAACCAAGTAATCAAACTTTGCCCTCTCCAGTTATAAGACAGATTGACATTATGAGCAAAGAGAAGTACATAGTGTCGCCTGTGAGGTGTCCTTGCCAAAAATATTTAACCTGAGTCTGATCACAAGGATGCTCCCAAACAAATTCAGATTATATGGCATTTTACAAAACAATTAACTTGCATTTTAAAAAAAACCATCAGTGAAAAGACCAAAAAGGAAAAAAAAGCAGGGGAGATTTTTTTTTTTTTTTAGATTTTTTTTTTAAATTTTTATTTATTTGACAGACAGATCACACAAATGGGCAGGGAGGCAGGCAGAGAGAGAGGAGGAGGCAGGCTCCCCGCCGAGCAGAGAGCCGGATGCGGGGCTCGATCCCAGGACTCTGGGATCATGACCTGAGCCGAAGGCAGAGGCTTTAACCCACTGAGCCACCCAGGCGCCCTGATCTTTTAATTATGAAAAAAGAAACACGGCAAACAAGTGCAGTGCTTAATTCTTGATTAGATCCTAGATCTAAAAAGAAAAAGAAAAAACACAGCCCTGGGACATTTGAGTTGGTGAAACTCAAATGGGGGTTGGTGTTAGAGAATATTATATCAGTGTTGGTTTAATTCCTAGGAGATAATGAAGTTATATAGGAAACTGCCTTTGCTTTTATTAAATACATATTACAGTATTTAGGGGTGAATATTGTGATATGTTACTACCAAATTATCCAGCAGTGATGATAACAAATAAAAAGTAATAAAGAGAAAAAGCAAATGCAACAAAATATTAACAATTGGTGAATCTAATTGAAGTGTATTACACTGGTCTTTTCTATAATATCCAAAATAGAAAATGAAAGGGAAATAGTCACTTTTCATTGATGATATGTCCATCAAATAAAATTCAGTATAGTTATTTATGTTTTCAAGTAGTTTCTAAAACATGGATGGATATTTGTATTCTTCTCTTTTAAGAAATTTTAAAGAGTGAATAAATCAAATTTATAAAATTTATGAAAGATATTATAAATCACAATATAGTGAACATTTACATACCCATTAAAATAAGGAACACTGGAGTCTTGTTTTCCTTCCCAATGTCAATGTTTTTCTTCTTTCAAAGGTAACCGTTACTCTGAATTTTCTGTTTATTATTCCTTTGTTTTATTTATAGTTTTGCTAACTCCTAAACATTATATGTTAATTTATATTATCATAACTATATTAATATACAAACACAATAACTCCTAAACAATATATTGCTAAATTTCACAACCTTTAGAACTTTTGTAAATGGAATCTATGCATGTGTCTGTAATTTACTTTTTACACTCAACATTACATCCCTGAGATTGATCCTGTTGTTATGTGTAACTGTAATTCATTCATTTTACTGCTTTTTAATATTCTATTACATGAATATATTACACAATTTTAAACAGTTTACTACTGATAGACATTTGGTTGTTTCTATGATATAGTTCTGTTTAGGTCTTCTTTAATGTCATTAATAGTTTCATCATTTTCTTTATAGAGATCTTATACACCTTTATTCCTATACTTAATATTTTTATGTTATTGCAAATGTTTTTTTAAAAACATATATACTTCTTAATTGCTTACAGCTAGTGTATAGAAATGCAGTCGATTTTTATAAATTGATATTGACTCTATTAACTTAACCAAATTCTTTTTTTTTTTTAAGATTTTATTCATTTATTTGACAGAGATTACAAGTAGGCAGAGAGGCAGGCAGAGAGAGAGCGGGGAGCAGGCTCCCTGGTGAGCAGAAAGCCTGATGCGGGGCTCCATCCCAGGCCCCTGAGATTAGGACTCGAGCAGAGGCAGAGGCTTAACCCACTGAGCCACCCAGATACCCCAACTTAACCAAATTCTTGTGTTTTATTTATCTGTGGATTGTTTTGCATTTTCTACACAGACATATTATTAATAAACAGTGATCATTTGTTTCTTATTTTATAGTTATAAGTGAAAAATATCAGGAAATACAATTACAAAATGTTAGGTAGCATGATACGCGTAGGAAAAGACACAGGAAGGAATGCGCAGAAATGTTCACAGTAGCTTATTTTGAGTTAAAAAATTATGGATGAATTTTTCTTTTTAATATATCTCTATACTTTCCAGTTTTTCCAAGATGAGTATCTTTCACTTTCATAACCAGGAAAGAAACAATACTTAAAAATAAAAGCAAGTCTAAAACAAACTTTAAAGGTAAGGATTACCTGCTAAAAATGCCCAGTTAGAAATTAAAATGTCAAGTATCTATGATGTGCCTGCTCCCCACCCATATTCACCCCTGCAGTGCCAGATGGCCACATAGTCACATGTCATATCTAAGAGAACAACCTCTTAGATTCATGGAACTTTGTCTTTCCATTAGGGCATGTGTGAAATTGACCTGTCAAAGGTCTTTATTCATTTGTTCTGAAATGTAGTCAACTCTTAATTATCCATAAGAAATATTTTTATTCTTTATGAATTACTTATGGTCTTTTCTAGTAAGTTACCATTAGCTTGCACTGCTTATTTCCTAGGGATAAACTTAGGAAATATAGACTTATTTTCAACTGGCACTCTTCTCCCTATTATACAGATTAAGGAAACAGAAACACCCAGAGATTAAGTCGGTTCTCTATTTCTCTGCTCACCTCCTCTGTCACCTCCTCCCATAGTATGTCCTTGTCTCCCATCGTGACACTTGTCAAAATTATCCGTCTTCTCCATCATAAGCTCCATGAGGTTAAGACCTTTGTCTTGCTTTCCTGTGCATCCCAATGACTAGCACAATACCTCACATGGTACCTGATATGCTCAGTAAACCACTATGGAATGTTGAATGAATTTTACAAGCAATCCACTTTCAGAAAAATCAGGATACCTGCCACATTACATGTGTGATTGCTTTCAGGTATAGTCACAGTAACATTTGGCTACATTTGGGTGGAAATTGAAAACAATGTCTGGGTAAAATCTTCTCATGAAAAATGTTTGAAAGCAAAATGATCTTTCCGTTCACTTTTTCTTGTATAATGAATTTTCCATATGGTAAAACATTCTTCCTGTTTTCTTTTATACCATTTAGAACTATTACTATTACAGTGTCTAGATGTTAATTGTGTAGAGTTGTAATTGAGCTGATTTTATCTGAAAAGAAAAGCTAGATAAAACTAAGTCAACATAACTCTATAAAAGTCTCTTAAATTAACTTGTTTCTTTTTAATTTTTTTTTTCACATAGTTGTGGCTGGTGGGGATTTGGCTGATATTACATGCTGAATAGATACCCTCTGGCTTTGGGAGACCAAGCTGATCCTCAAGGCCTCCATAACATATCTAACCCCCAAATTAGCCTTCTTGTTCCTTCTCCTTCTTGAAGGGCTGTGGGCTTGAGTCACAAGGCTCTCATTTCAAGGCGGGGGGGCGGGGGTGGTTAGTCCTTCCCCCAATGTAGCTAAAGGTCTGGAAAAGGAGATTGCCCTTGGTTTGGGGTTTTTTCCTCTAGCTTCATTGAGATATAATTGCCATATAACGTTGTGTAAGTTTAAGGTGTACAGTGTACACCTTGAGGATTTGACACTTCTTCATATTGTAAAATGTTCGTACAATATGGTTAGTTGACACATCCTTCACCTCACATATTTATCATTTTGTCTCTTCATTTGGAAGGGGGATTTTGTGTTAACTGATGATCCCAGCAACACCTTCATGTGCCTCAAACTTTTTAGATGTTTGAATATAGAAGTAATTATATTCTAGACAGAGATAATGATACAGTACAGAAGTTTCCATTTCTAATATTTTGAGAATATAGTAATCTTGGGTAATTCCGTTCATTTTATTAATTTGGTACATATTCCAACATTCATTGAGGACTGCCCATACTCTAGATATTATGCAAAACTCTCACTATATAAAATGAGTAAAATATTACCTAAAAAAGCTCCCAGTCTACTTATGGTATATTTGGACATCTTACATTATTTTCCTTTCTCTTATATATGTTTTGTTGCTAAATTTGGGGGTAAAGAAGGCTTATGTGATTATATTAATCTGGTCAAGAGCTATAGTTCTGAGTCGCCTATGGTAACTGTCAGTAGCAACATTTCAATACAAATAGAATTTAATTAGACATAGCCTTCTTACATTCCACGGCTTCTTCTTAGTGTATCAAGTTGTTCATTCCCTGTTGCCCTTTGTGTGAGGTATAGGAGGTGGGGTGGGGAGGGGTGTCTAAGGAAAAAGAAATCTGATATTTCCTCATCAAAATTCTGGTGGGGAATATACAAGAGAAGTATCTGCTCTGTAAAAACCGATACATACGGCTACTACCTGGTATATCAGTTGACATTGAACTTCAGTTTATTTCATTTATATATGTATGTGTGAAAAGATAAACACCTTTTTTCTTCTTGGCAGGTGTCCTTGTAGACTTGGGTCTGGAGGAAAATGGGACAGCTTATCAGAGAGCAGAGAAATATGTTGTTCGTCTAGACAATGAGATTCAAACCAAGTTTGAAGTTTTTATGAGAAGGGTAAAACAGAACCCGTACACACTGTTTGTGCTGGTTCATGACAACTCCCATGTGGAACTAACGAGGTGATTGCTTCAGAGTGAGCAAATATAGCTTTTCTTCTAGCACAGCAATGGTTTTATACAAATTCCCAAAAAGCCCAGAGACCCTAACACTTGACATCTTCTTACTGGTAACTTATTCCTATTCCTTCACTGTGCTCTCAACTTTCCCTACCAATTTAGTGTTGATTTCATTTTAACTATATTGTGAGTGAATTTAGAAATCCCTGTTAAAGGGGACCTGGGTGGCACAGTCAGTTAAATGGCCAACTCACGGTTTCAGCCCATGAGTTTCAGATCGTGATCTCAGAGCTATGATTTCAGAGTCATGATCTTAGGGTCCTGAGGTTGAGCCTGGCCTTGGCCTTGAGCTCCTCTGCTCAGTGGAGAGTCTGCTTAAATTTCTCTCTTTCCCTCTATCTCTGACCCTCCCCCTCCTCATGGGCTCCCTCTCTCTCTCTCAAATTTAAAAAAAATGTATCTTTCAAGAAAGAAAGGAAAGACGGAAGGAGGGAAGGAGGTAGAGAGGGAGGGAGGGAGGAAGAAAGGAAGGGAGAGAGAGAGAGAAAGAAAGAAAGAAACCTGGGACACCTGGGTGGCTCAGTGGGCTAAGCCTCTGCCTTTGGCTCAGGTCATGATCCCGGGGTCCTGGGATCGAGTCCTGCACTGGGCTCTCTGCTCAGCAGGGAGCCTGCTTCCTCCTCTCTCTCTGCCTGGTTCTCTGCCTACTTGTGATCTCTGTCTGTCAAATAAATAAATAAAATCTTTAAAAAAAAAAAAAGAAAGAAAGAAAGAAACCAACCCGTTAAAAAGCTGTCTTCAGGGTATTCTAGAACTCAGCTGTCTCAGAGAAGGGGCGCAGCAGGAGGGTTGATGTTCATGAGCTCCCAGAAGGGCCATGTGCTTTCCTTTCTCCACTCTTCCTTCCCAGTCCTTTTCCCCTTTCCCCCCTTCCTCTTCTCTTCTTTCCTCTTCTCCTGTTGTTCCTCTTCCTTGCCTTTCGCTCTACCTGGACACCTTGAACAGTAGTAAAGATGCCACTTGAAGATCTGAGAGCAGGGGTGCCTGCTGTCGGAAGAACATATGACTCTTGATCTTGACTTTGTGAGTTTGAGCCCCATGCTGGGTATAGAGATTACTTTAAAAAAAAAATAATAAACTCTAGAAATTAAAAAAAGAAAAAAGATGTTAGAGCAAATCTGAAACTTTCCCCAATTTACCAGTTTAAACAAGAGAATATCCTATTTCTCAGGTGGGTTTACAGGGAAAGGCTAGTAAATGTGGCATGATGGAGCCAGGTTTGCTCCCAGGCCAAATTACCGTAATTATCTGTTAGGGTGTATCTTTCATCTTATGGATTAAAAAGGCAAGTTCGGGCATCATCGAGTGTTCATAGGTTTTCCTTTCTTTGGACACACTGAGGTTAAGCATATGAAAGATTTGGGGTCTATTGTAGAAATATCAGAATTGCAAAAGCACTTGTTGAGAAGCCAGAATGTGTTTGGAATTCTACAATCTGAACTCTAAAGCTGTATGCAGGCATAAATAAGATCTTGCATAGCATGTTAGAAAGAAGGAAGGAAAGAAAGAAAGTAAGTGAGGGAGGGATGGAGGAAGGAAGGAAGGCAGGAAGAAGAAAAAAAGAAGAAAATTGAGAGGGAGGAAGGGAGAGAGGGAAGGAAGGAAGGAGGGAAAGAAAGGGAGGGAGGAAGGAAGGAAGGAAGGAGGAAAAAAGGAGATTGAAAGGGAGGAAGGGAGGGAGGGAAGGAAAGAAGGAAGGGAAGAAAGAAAGAAAACAAAGAAGAAGGAAGGAAGAAAAAGAAAGAAAAAAGAGAGAAAGAGGAAGGGGAGAGAGGGAGGGAGGGAAGGAGTGAGAAATAGGAAGAAAGTAAGAAAAGTAAAAGAAAAAGGAAGGGAGGGAGGGAGGGAGGGAGGAAGGAAGGTTGCCCAGATGCTGTTCAGTTACTCCTAGTCTTCTATGAGCAAAAATAGCTCGGTCACCTGATGTACCTCATCTTTGAAAGTTTGGGGTAATAATTCTGAGGATGTATATTGGATCACTCCATATTTAATTCCCCAGGGCACTGAGATTATTTCTTTGATGAAAAAAAAAATGTGGTTTTGAGGCTGCGTAGCAACCTAGTACATCCAAACTGAACAGCTCTGAAAATGATTCAGATATAAAAATTTTGGTCATGTGGAGGAAGGGGTTAAGTGGTCCCTCTGTAGCCTCCCCATAGTCTAACATGCTCAAGGGAGGAAAGAGAGTGACATTAACACAGAGGGGATCCCTCACAGTTTGGGGGCTTCTCTGGGGTACCAGTCATTTCCATTATGAGCATCCTGATTTGATGGAGAAGCCTCCTTCAGATGAGCTTTCAGACCAAAGTGATCATCTCAACTATAGATTTATGTATCCTTGGCCTGTAGAACTGAGTTACACTTTGAGGTATAACAGAGGCAGACTAAAACAGGAAAAAAATATCTGAGATCTGTCTGAAAGTGGTAAGAAGGAGTGTAATTATTGCTCTTTCAAATTAAATGTTGGTTGCCTCTAATCCTGCTCCCAATTAAAAAGAACTAGAAAAACAAAAATGAAAACATTATCTCCACTTTGATGTCTGCTTCTGTATCTAGTCCCTTCAATTAGGAGGTATTAACATGACTTTCAATATTTCTCCAGTGTCATTTCGGGTTCTTTGTCACATGGCGAACCCAGTCATGGATTGGCTGATAGAGTCATTAACTGCAGAGAAGTCCTGGAAGCTTTCAATCTGCTGGTGCTCCAGGTTAGCTCCTTCCCGTACACACTACAGACCCAACAGTCTCGAATCAGCTCCAGCAATGAAGTTCACTGGATACAGCTGGACAGCATGGTGAGTCTCTGTTCTGCTCTCTGAGGCACAGCCATGTTCTCAGTTCCCCAGGGAGCAGAATCTTGTAATAAAATATTGTCGTGGTTCTGTAAAATAACACGAGACTTCAAAAATCTAACATTTATCTCCTAAAAGTTCCGTATAATTACAATTATTATAAGTCTAAAGACTAGTGATTAGTGTCCTATATCAATCTGATTATGTTCTTTTTTTAGGTTATCATGCAGATACAGAATTATCCATCCTATATAGTTCTGCCCCCAAAATGTGATACTGTCTTATACAGCCACCAGTAATTTCAGGGGCACCTTGGTGGCTCAGTCAGTTGAGCATCTGCCTTTGGCTCAGGTTGTGATCCCAGGGTCCTGGGATCAAGCTCCCTCCCTGCTCATGCTCTCTCTCTCTCTCTCACTATTTCTGTCTGTCTCTCTCTCTCTCAAATAAAAAAATAAAATCTGTAAAAAATAAAATAAATGATGAATTTCAATCTGAAATTTGGAAATTTTGTTGTCCTTTTGAATAGCTCTTCTGTCATGTTTCAGTCTTACTGATCTGTGACTGTAAATTACGCTTATGTTCTCCCAGCAACTGGATTTTTTAAAAAAGGGTTTGTTTATTTATTTGACAGAAAAAGAGAAAGAGATCACAAGTAGGCAGGCAGGCAAAGAGGGGGCGGGAAGCAGGCTCCCCGCTGAACAGAGAGCCCGATGCGGGGCTCGAGCCCAGGACCCTGGGATCATGACCTGAACCGAAGGCAGAGGCTTAACCCATTGAGCCATCCAGGTGCCCCTGGATTTTTTTCTTGTAATCAGTTCTTAGTCTTATGGTTGAAACAGGATTATGAAACTGTTATTTTAAATTACTCAGTAATCACACTTAATGTTTTTATTTTTTATTTATTTATTTATTTTTTTTATATTTTTTAATAAGATTTTATTTATTTATTTGACAGACAGAGATCACAAGTAGGCAGAGAGGCAGGCAGAGAGAGAGGAGGAAGCAGGCTCCCTGCCGAGCAGAGAGCCCGATGTGGGGCTCAATCCCAGACCCTGAGATCATGACCTGAGCTGAAGGCAGAGGCTTTAACCCACTGAGCCACCCGGGCGCCCCACACTTAATGTTTTTAGAGCAGCCATCTCAAAGTTGTACATATTCAAGACTGTATGTTTTTTTGGCTCCAATCCCTAACACATGGAAGATATTTTCTGTGACCTATATAGTGCATGATAAATATACTATCAAAGAAAAGAAATAAGTGTTTCATAAAAAACAATGAAGATTAGCCATTAAGCAGTGGATTCTTTGTTTAAAAATATTGAACATTATGGGTATTTTTAAATAAACATGTTCAAGTAAAAGATGCCAGATGCAAGAATAACATTTAGGGGCACCTGGGTGGCTCAGTTAGTTAAGCATCAGGTCATGTTCTCAGGGCCCTAGGATGGAACTCCACATGGGGAATCCCTGCTCAGTGGGGAGCCTACTTCTCCCTCTCCCTCTGCCTGCTGCTCCCCCTGCTGTTCTCTCTCAGACACAAATAAATAAATCTTAAAAAAAAAAAAAAAAAAAAAGGAATAACATTTACTCATTTATCAACCCAGTGCATTTCATTCTGTTATGAAGTAGGTAAGTTTTCCCCGACTTCTAGCTCTTATTTTTGAGTATTGGTTTGACCTTTGTGGTCAAGCAAGCTCAGGTGACTGAATCATGGTGGCATCAACCATGCCTCCCTTGTGAGAATTCAAGTGTGTTCACTATCACACAAGAAATTGCTTTGAGCTCTCACTTTGTTAGTATCTTCTCTATGCCATCTTCATCAGTTGGATGTCAAATTACAGGTGAGAGTAAGAGGCTAGCTCAGTCCTTTTGCCTCTCAAGTGTCGGGTGCACCTGTAGACTACCCAGGTAGTTGCCCTGACATGGAATGGGATTGCCAACAAAACTTGTGAAGGGAAAAATTGTTTTTTAAGCCAACAGTTTTCCTATTAAATGTTAAGTTTTAATATATTGTTGGGGAGGGGAGAAGAGAACTATCCTAATTAACCTTGTTGGTGTCATCTTTCCCAGAAGGGATCACACCAGTGATAGGAAAAACTCATAGCTTCAGTGCTTTCCCTTCTCCTGACATAAAATAATAGGGAAATAGGCTAAAAATAACTTTCCTTAAGAGTCATTCCTCTGTGCCTGGAGGCTCTGTCAGTTGAGCATCCAACTCTTGATTCTCAGGTCATGATATCAGGGTCGTGAGAGGGAGCCCCATATCAGGCTCCACACTCAGAATGGAGTCTGCTTGAGATTCTCCTTCCTTCTCCCTCTGCCCCTCCCCCCACTCCTGCTCACTCTGTCTCCCTCTCTCTCTTTCTAAAATAAATAAAATTTTTTTAAAAAGAAGTCATTGCTATGATTATGGTTGCTTTTTAAGGCACAATAATGGTACTATGATTATATTTTTTTAAAGGGTTCTTATTTGAGAGGCATCTAGTGAAGTATTTATGAATCAAAGATTTGATACCTAGGATTTAATTAAAATAATTGAGGGGTAGAGAGTTATTATACTCTAATTAAGGTTTTAAAAAAATCATCACTATGAAATTGAGATCAGCACAGAAAAAAGATAGAAACTTTGAATCTAATTTATAACAACAGCCTTACACATTAGGGAAGAAACTCTTAACCATTAGCCTCCTTTTGTTATCTTGAGGTCAATGTCCTCAAAAAGGAAAAATTGAGAAAAGCAGAGTAATTCAATTCAAAAAATACTGAGCACTTGTAGGCTTGTGTTAGACCTTTCCAAGAACACACAGAGAGAACTAACTGCTTAAGGGAGAAAGCAAAGTACATATTAAGGTCACTGTTATGAAAGTAGAATAAGATATACATAGAGAAAATAGTTTGGTGGTTACCAGAGGCAGGAGTGGGATGGGTGAAAGGGTGAATGGGGTCAAAAGGTACAAACTTCCAGTTATAAAATAAGTAAGTCCTGGAGATAGAGTTAATATTGTATGGCATATTTGAAAGTGACTACAAGAGTAGATCTTATAAGTTCATATCACCAGAAAAAAACATTATAATATATGGGCTGAGAGACTTATTCTGACGATCATTTTACAATATATATGAAGGCATACCTCACTTTATTATGTTTTGCTTTATTGCACTTTGCAGATATTTCATTTTTTACAGATTGAAGATTTGTGGCAACCCTGCATCAAGCAAGTCTGTTGGCACCATTTTTCCAACAGCATTTGCTCATTTCACGTCTCTGTGTTACATTTTGGTAATTCTCACAATATTTCAAACTTTTTCATTATTATATTTATTATGGTGATCTGTGATCATTGATCTTTGATGTTACTATTATAAACACGTTAGTAGATTTAGCATTGCAGCATAATGCCACATCCATGTAAGAATGTGAACTAAATAGTACAGCTCATTGACAATGCACTTGGTCACCCAAGAGCTCTGATGGAGATGCACAATGAGCTGAATGTGGTTTCCATGCCTGCTAACACAGCATCCATTCTGCAGTCCATGGATCAAGGAGTAACTTCAATTTTCAAGTCCTGTGATTTAAGAAAATACATTTTGTAAAGCTATAGTAGCAATAGATAGTGGTTCCTCTGATGGATCTGGACAAAGTTAGTTGAAAACCTTCTGGAAAGAATTCACCATTCTGGGTGATTGAGACATTCATGATTCATAGGAAGAGGTCAAAATATCAATATTAGCAGGAGTTTGGAAGAAGTTGATTCCAAAGTCATGGATGACTTTGAAGGATTCAGGACTTGAGTGGAGGTGCAGGTGTGGTGGGAATAGCAAGAGAACTAGAATTAGAAATGGAGCCTGAGGATGTGACTGAATTGGTGCAAGCCCATGATAAAGCTTGAATGGATGAGGAGTTGCTTCTTGTGGATGAGCACAGAAAGTAGTTTCTTGAGATGGAAGCTACTCCTGGTGAAGATGCTATGGAGATTGTTGAAATGGTAACAAAGGATTTAGAGTATTACATGAACTTAGTTGGGAAAACAGTGGCAGAGTTTGAGAGGATTGACTATAATTTTGAAAGAAGTTCTGTGGGTAAAATGTTATCAAACAGTATCACATGCCACAGAGAAATCATTCATGAAGAGAAGAGTCCATTGATGTGGGAAGCTTCACTGTTGCCTTATTTTAAGAAATATCCACAGCCACCCCGCCTTCAACAACCACCCTGATCAGTCAGCCACCATCAACATCAAGACAAGACCCTCGACCCACAAAAAGATTATGATTTGCTAAAAGTTAAGATGATGGTTAGAATTTTTAAGCAATAAGGTATCTTTTAATTTAAGATATGCACATTGATTTTTTTACACAATGCTACTGTACACCTAATAGACTACAATATAGTGTAAACATAACTTTTGTATGTACTGGGGAACCAAAGAATTCATTTGACTCATTTTATTGACCACCAGCTTTATTGTGGTGGTCTGGAACCAAACCCTCAAATCTCCAAGATAGCCCTATACATAAATAGAATCCTTATGCTATACACCTGAAAACGAATGCAATGTTACATGTCAATTGCATCTCAATTTTTTAAAAAATCAAATTGTACACTTTGAATATGTAGTTTTTATTTGTAAAAACAAAACAACGAGTAGAATAAGAAAATTTTTAAAAATCAAAATGCTCTGGGGGTTGAAAGGTGGGAAAAGTCCCACCCATCTGAGAGTACTAGGAAAGACAACATGGAGAGAGCACAGCAGATGGACATTGAAAGAGCAGAAGGACTGGGCTCGGGCACTCCTGGCAGCGGACCACAGAAGAGGAAACAGGAATTTTCAGAGAACACTAAGGGGATGAAAAGAAACCTGGAAATATATAGATAGAGGCTTAAAGTGCCAGGCTGGCAAAGTTTACACTTATTACATAGACATTAACAATTTTTTCAAAAGGGCATTGTATTATTAAAAACACAGTTGAGCCTTGAACAACACAGGGGTCAGAAGCACTCACCCCTGCACAGTTGAAAATTTGCATATAACATTGTCTCCCCTTATCTAATAACTTATCTAATAGCTTATAAACTTATCCAATTGCCTACTGTTGGCTGGAAACCTTGCCAAGAACATAAAAAGTTGATTACTATCTATTTTGTATATTATATAATTATATACCGTGTTCTTACAATAAAGTAAGCTAGAGAAAAGAAAGGGTTAAGGAAATCATAAGAAAAAGAAAATACATTTAAAGTACTGGGCTGTAAAAAGTCTACACAGAGGCAGAGCAACTGATGGTTCTGCAGATCTGTCTCTTGCTTCAACAGTGTTTGGATGGAACAGACCCAGGGATGCCTCTTCTCCGAGCTTCCAACCACCCTCCAACCTCTTTTCCAGTTGTAACCTCAGAACCGTCTTCTCAGCCATCCTCTGGCTCCAGGACTAGACATCGCCAGTTTTTGAGCTTAGGTCCTTATTGCCAATCAACCACAAGCTCCTGGATTTGTCCAAATGACTCCATCAAGGTGGAGGCTGCCCTCACCTGCCTGGTCAACATGCATACCCAGGACTCCAATGCCTGTCTCTGCCTGGGCTTCTGTCCCAACCTCAGCCAAGTGGCTCTAGAGGGCTGAGGTTCTGCAGCCATTCACTCTTCAGGACACGCGGAAGCCCTCTCAAGATGAGTGTGAACCCATGGTCCTAGAGAAGAATCGGAACCAGGGCCTTCTGGATCTGCCTGCTCTGGGATCTGCCCACCCAGACTCCCATCACTGTGGCTTCCTGGAGAACCACTTCCTAGATGAGGAGGTGAAACTCATCAAGAAGTTGGCCCCTTGAGGAGCCCATGTGCATCCGCCTGGGTGTCTGGGCTTCTGCCCGAACCTCTTCCTGCAGCCACTAGGCAGCTTTTTAACCACCCTGGAACCCTCTCCCAAGTCCTGCACCAAATGAAAACAATAATGCTTTTTGCAGAAAAAAAGCGAGAAATAAAAGCAAAAAACAAAACAAAACAAACCCCAAAAGCCCCTATGTAAGTTGGACCCATGCAGTTCAAACTTGATGTTGTTCAAGAGTCAATTATATTATCAGAATATACATATTTCATTTTCATACTAACATGGTAAATGTGCAACTTAATGAATTTTCACAAACTGAAAGCACCTGTAGAACCAGCACCGAAATGAAGAAAAAGAACATTACCACTAGCCTGGAAAACAGGCACTTCCCACAGAAGGCTGACACTCCTCTGGCCTCTTACCCCATAGGTTTGGTCTGCCCAGTTTTGAACTTGATATAAATGGAATCATGCAGTATGCACTCTTTTGTATGTAACTTTTGCTCAGCATGTGAGATTTTTCTCTATTTTCATGAGTCATAAAACATTCATATTGCCGTATATAGATTACACTGGGTGACCACCACAATTCACTTATACATCCCATTTATTTATTTCAAGTACTGATGTTATTTACATTCTAGTAATGTAAATTTTAGACCCAGGCATGTATTTTTGTTGGGTGTCTATGTGGAAATGAACGCATATGTTCAGCTCTACGAGTTACTGAGAGGCTGCCTTGTAAAGCAGTTCATTCAGGGTAGAGGTTAAGTCAAAGTGATTAAACATGGGGAGAGCAGTCATCTGGCTTTTCTGATCATTCAGATTCAAATTAACAAATACTTAAATCATGGTCCTAACCAGAAAAAGTATGGGAGAAACGGTGAATTTTCTAGGATTTCTTTATTGGGGAAGAGGGAACCGTCTGAGATCTTTTTGAGGTGATGCCTTTAGTTGGAACCAAGTTCAAGGGGAAGAGTGATCTGTGGAGGGCAAAGGAGGTGGATTTTGAATGAGTTAAAGCTGAGGAGTGCATGGATGTAAATGCAAATTTGGAGTTTCTACTGGGAGGTTTTGGTGTAGATTTGGAATATTTCGTCAAGAATTTCAGTGGTCACTGAAGCAGCTGGCGTGGATAAAATCATTGAGGAAGGTGATGAAGAGAACTGCCAAGAGGGCTGTGGCCAAAGACTGACAGGTACAGGCCGCTGGATTTGGCCTCGGGCGTCTTTGGTGACCTTCCAGGGAGCCGAGCATTTGGCTGGTGAGAAGCAAGGACAGCAGGGAGAGGACAGGGAGAGCGGTGGGTGAGGGGGAACAGGGAGGGTAGGACTTTGGGAGGAGGGTTTTTTTTTTGTTTTTTTGTTTTTGTTTTTGTGGGAGAAGGGACATTTTCCCAAAAGACGTAAGGATTCAGTACAATTTGTGATTCTTGGGATACCCTGTTTCTTTCAAGAAACATCATTCAGAGCTTTGTAAAACACATTTTATTTTTTTATTCTTTAAAAGATTTTATTCATTTATTTGACAGAGAGACACAGTGAGAGAGGGAACACAAGCAGAAGAAGAGGGAGAAGCAGGTCCCCACTCCGCCAAGTCTGATGGGGGACTTGATCCCAGGACCCCGGGATCATGACCGGAGCCAAAGGCAGACACCCAATGACTGAGCCACCCAGGCACCCCTGTAAAATGTATTTTAAAGGGTGGTCCCACTGACATCTATTACAAGGTTTCTAATACTTAGAAGACTAAAGTTACAGTTTAATGCAGACCTAACAGATTGGGGAAACTATTCACGTCTAATTCTTATTTTTAGTATATCTCATTCTTAATCTCTAAAGTCTTTATCAATTAGTAAAGAAAATACTGGCTCCAGTTGGCTACAGGCTATCGGTTTAATAACCTCCCCCGCCCCCGCCATAACTTTGCTAAGAAAGAGAAATTAAATTGAGGACAGGTGGATGCATCCTGCCCTGTGAATTAAAATGCTGCATCAGGGAAAAACAACAAGCCTGGAGTAGGATTTTATATTTTCCCAAAGAAGCAGGACCAAGCATGAGAAGGAAAGTGAAGACAGCAGGCACAAAAGAGAAATCATTTCCACTGACTCTGTGCCAGCAGTCCAGATAAGGACAGAAACTCTAATGAATGGCTTTTTTTTTTTTTCCCATCCTGAAATGACTTATTTGACACAATTATCCAGAAGGAAGGGAGCAAATAAAAAAAGGCTTCCAGGCCTTCAAAACAGATGCCACTCAGTGTATGCTCTAAAGCTTTACTGTTTACAAGGACATACTCTGGTCCTCTGGCGCATTTATTCTCAAATAAGATCCTGTTCCAACAACCAGGAATAACTGGTCCGGGGGGCCACAGATACACTAAAAGTGGCAATTAAACAGTGCTTTATTTTCTGTCTTATGGACCTTATAAACCACACAGTTGCTTATCTGTTTTTCTGAGTTACTCAAAAAGCTCAGAAACAAAATGTGCAAAAACTTCTTGGGTGACTTTTTGAGAGGACGAGCTCCATGCCTGGCCCAATCTTACATCCCTTCCCCTTGCTGCTTCTTCCTCTGCTTACTTTATTGAAGCTACTGTATTACCTTTATGAAATGAGTTGGAAAGTGTTTAAAGAAAAATGTCAATACATAATTACAAATAAAAGTAAGACTAAAACACATAGGACAAGTGACAGATAGGAGGCATGACTGGGAAAAATGAATGTAGAAAAGAGGAAAGAAAGCTTGGGAAAAAAAAAACAGATACATGAACTCAAAAAGCTTACTTAATATTCTGGGGCTATTTATGTTTAAGGACAGCTTGTCACACAACTCAGGATCCTCTGAGGGAAACTTTGTGTCATATCCCAAAATAGTTATGCATTTCGTAGTGAAGTCTGAGTCATCCAGAAGGAGAATAAATACAGTGAATTCTGCTTAGGAAGGCAGAAAGGTATAGATTCCATTTTTAAATAACTTTTTTTGTAAAAAAATAAGATTATCTGAATTACCATCATTAGATGATGTCAGAGAAGTTTTTTTTATAATAGACTTTTTTAGTTTGTTGACCTCCAGAGAGTTCTGTAGAGAAGTATTAGTATAGAGAGCTGCTTTATGAGGGAAAAGTCTGACCAGTGACTATACCAGCCTAAAAACATTATTCCTCAGGGGCGCCTGGGTGGCTCAGTGGGTTAAAGCCTCTGCCTTCGGCTCAGGTCATGATCCCAGGGTCCTGGGATCGAGCCCCGCATTGGGCTCTCTGCTCAGCAGGGAGCCTGCTTCCTCCCCTCTCTCTGCCTGCCTCTCTGCCTACTTGTGATCTCTGTCTGTCAAATAAATAAATAAAATCTTTAAAAAAAATAAAAATAATAAAAATTAAATAAATAAATAAATAAATAAATAAATAAAAACGTTATTCCTCAGAAGATGCCTGAACAAAGCAAAGAGAGAACAAACCATCTGTGTAGTTACCATCTGCCTTAAGAAAGCATGTCAACATGGATGCGTTGGTGGCTCAGTTAAGTGTCTGACTCTTGATTTCAACTCAGGTCATGATTCCAGTGTTGTGAGATCAAGCCCCAGGTCTGCCTCCATTCTGGGTTTGGAGTCTACTTAAGATTCTCTCTCCCTCTGCCCCTCTGCCCTCGCTCTCTAAAAAAACAAAACAGAACAAACAAAAAAAAAATCTCAACATTAACCACATATTAATTCATTTGAAGGGAAAAGAAATTTTGGTTTCTGCCCCAGAGATAACTGTAGAGTTAATATCAGGCTATATAATGAAACAAAAATTTTTTCAACCTTATTGAGGTATAATTGACATAAAATTAAAGATATTTCAATAGTTATTTTTTGTGTATTTTTAATTGAAGTGTAATTAACATATGGTGGTATGTTAGTTTCAGATGTATAATGTAATGATTCAACAATTCTATTCATTACTCACTGTTCACCATGATAAGTGTAGTCACCATCTGTTACCAAACAACATTATTACAAGATTATTGAATATATTCCCTATATTGTGCTTTTTTATCCCTGTGACTTATTTATTTTGTAACTGGAAGTTTGTACCTCTTAATCCCTTTTATCTACTTCATCCATCCTTCCATCCCCCTCCCCTCTGGCAACCACCAGTTTGCTTGCTTACTTGATATGTTTATTTTTGCTCTCTATATTTAACAGTCTGCTTTTTGTTTCTCTTTGTTTCTTTGTTCATTTATTTTGGTTTTTTTAGATCCCACATGTAAGTGGAATCATATGGCATTTGTCTTTCTCTGTGTGACTTATCTCAGCCTTATACCCTCTAGTTCCATCTATGTGGTTGCAAATGGCAAAAACTCATTATTTTCTTGTTTTTTTTAAGTTTTTCTTTTAATTCCAGTTAGTTAACATACAGTGTTATATTAGTTTCGGGTATACAATATAGTGATTTAACACTTTCATAAATCACCCTGTCCTCATCACCACTAGTGCGTTCCTTAATCCCCATCACCTATTTCCCCCATCCCTCCACCCACCTCTTCTCCAGTAACCATCAGTTTGTTCTCTATAAAGAGTCTATTTCTTGATTTGCCTGTCCCTCTCTCTTATTTTGCTTCCAAGATCTCATTCTTTTTTTGTCATTATAAAATTGTAAGATATTTAATGTGTACATTGTGATGATTTGAAAGGACTCCTCCCTTCTAGTTAATTGACACACCCATCATCTCATTATATATATATATATATATATATATATATATATGTATGTAAATATGTGTATTATATATATTTTTTGGTGAGGACATTTCATTTTGACTCTCTTAGCAAATGTCAATTATGTATTATAGTGTTCACAACTATAGTCAACATATTATACATTAGATCTTCAGAACTTATTCATCTTATAGTAGACAGTTTGTACCCTTTACCAACCTCTTCCTATTCCCTCCCCCCACACTTTCCCCACTCCCACTCTCCCCACCCCCCAACCCCCGCCCCTGGCAACTACTCTTCTACTCTCTGCTTCTATGAGTTTGACGATTTCTTTAAAGATTCCTCATGAGTGAAACCATGTACTATTTGTCTTTCTCTCTCTTATTTCACTTAGCATAATATCCTCAAGTTCTACCTATGTTGCCACAAATGGCAGGATTTCCTTCTTTCTCATGGCTGAATAATATTCCATTGTGTGGACATATACATACTATATCTTCTTTATCCATTCATCCACTGACAGACACGAGGCTGCTTCCACATCCTGGCTATTGTGAATAATGCTCAACGAACATGCGAGTGCATTTATCTCTTCTATATCCATTTTCATTTCCTTTGAATGAATACCCAGAAGTGGAATTCCTGGATCAATTTTTAATTTTTTTGAGGGACCTCCATATTGTTTCCCACAGTGGCTGTACCAATTCACACTCCCACCAACAAAGCATGAGGGTTCACTTTTCTCCACATCCTTGCCAACATTTGTTATCATTCTTCCTTTTGATGGCAGCCATGCCAACAAGTGTGAGGTGGGCACCTGGCTGGTTCAGTCACTGGAGCATGTGACTCCTGATCTTGGGGTCATGAATTCAAGTTCACATAGTGCCTAGAGGTTACTTAAAAAAAAAAAAATTAATGGATGTTTAGGTGACATCCCATTAGGTGACTTAGTCACCATCTTGTACATTAGATCCTTACTCAGATTTGCATTTCCCTGATGATTAGTGGTGTTGGGTACATGTTCATATACCTGTTGGCCATTTGTATGTCTTCTTTAGAAAAATGTCTATTCAGTTCCTCAGCCCATTTTTGATTGTTTGAGTTTTTTGCTGCTGAGTTATGTTTTTTAGAAACATATTTTGAATATAAATCCCTTATCAGATGCATGATTTGTGAATATTTCTCCTATACTATATGTTGTCTTTCCATTTTATTGAGGCTTCTTTTGCTATGTAGAAGCTTTTTAGTTTGATGTAGCCCCACTTGTTTCTTCACAATTTTTTAATCTTCCAGCAAATAACATATTGCAGGGATTTCCAACCCCCCCCACCCCACCCCTAGAAAACAAGACACATTGTATCCTCTCCTCACTGGGTTTGGCTCTATTTTGAATCAGGAGGACATGAGCTGCCAAGAGAAGCTGTATTTTGGCCTGAATGAATACAGTAAGTCTCTACAGTGGGGAATCACAAGCCCCCTTCTGAGATGTGATGAGACTTTTGAAAAAATGGTGAACACGCTCTTGGAAAGGTAAGTAAGGACCTTCAGCTTTTACTTTAGCTGTACTTGTGTGTCTAAAATAGCCAAAAGTCTCTTGTGTCACTGTCACAGGGAGTTTCATGGAGCCCCCGCTGTGCAGATGACATGCAAAGGCAGAGTGAAAATAGCCTCTCCTAAGATGACCTTTTACTGGTGTAGGTTTTCTGTGATCATCCGAGACGAACAAAGGAAACTAGCGACACAGGGTGGGGCTTAGAACCACTTACCATGATCTGCATCATCTCCCAAGCATGCTTTACTGCTATCACCAGGGATTAGATGGACAGAGGGATTTGCTGATTAAAGACCATTTCTCGGAGCTGTGGCCTCCTCCACTGTACGCCTTACACTTCTTCATTTTTCTCTTTTCCCCTCTATCCACCACAGTCGAGTACCCTTAGATGACTCAGTAAAAACTGAACTTTACTACAAGAGATTTGGAGTGCAGACTGGAGAAAAGTAGGAGCAATTAAATCTTTGAAGGGAGCTCAGTTCCTAATGAGCCTCCTCCAGTCCCTGACCTTGGGAGTTAAAGATCATGACTTTTCTGTCTCCTCTGCTTTCTTTTTCCCCCCAAGTCCTGGTCAAACTGCAGAAGAGTAAAGGGTTTTCCTATTTTTTTCTCTCTGATCTTGAATCATAGACTCGAAGTGTCACAGAGACATTAGAATTTATGTAACCTGGTAGAGGGTCCCCCTAGGCCCTGCTGCAGTAGTCTGTCTGACCTTAGATGCTGGGGGCAGGTGGACTCTTTTTGATGAGGCACATTCTAATTTTTAGTAGCTCTTGTTCTTCAAATTGATCACAAGCCACCTTTTTACTACCCTGTTCTATAACTTTGCTAAGAAAAAAGAAAGAGAAATAAAAAATGAGGGCAGGTTGGGGGAGCCTACCAGTGAGTTATTACGTTGTACCAACGAAAGGAGCAGCCTCAGAGTAGGGTTTTATATTTTTGCAGCTGCTGGATTTAAGAAGACTTAACTGACACTGTGACATTAATCCTTCCACAGCACATGTGATCTTACATTTCCAAAATCATCCCATGAGTCTCCCTTTTAAGTGTTTCCCACCCAGCTGCTGCAGCCACCAGCTTGGAACGTACCCTCCCTTCCGGGAGCATCACTCAGAGTCAGTCCTGTCAACTTCTCTTACAACTTTGGTAATACTTACAAAATAACAATTACAGTTCAGTGCAAACTGACCAGGTTGTGAAGACTGTTCATGTCTAAATTCAGACTTCTTTCAGAGTGTGAGATCTAAATGCCTATAGATCAAAGTTACCGTGGGTTCTAACCTCGGCTTACCTATCTGGTCCATCCAAAAACACGAAGCCTTAAACATGGATCTCATGTGCTCACTTCTTCCAGCCCAGTCACTGAAGCTAATAATAGCTGTGATTTATTGAGTGTTTGAAGAACTGGCCCAGGGTTGAGTGAACTGGAGGATTTCTTCACTTTTCCCCAAACTACTAAATCCTTGCAATGTAAGGAGACATTATCAGAGACTTGAGTGAGTCTAGACCCAGCTCTGCCCCTGACCAGTGGCATGGTCTTGGGCAGTAGCCAGATTTCTCTCAGCTGCTTAATTCTCCTTCTGGTAGGAAAGGGAGGGCATCCACGGTCCTTTCCAGCTCTGAAGTATTTCAAAACCACGCTATTCATTTGATGACCCTAACTGGTATTTGACCCAGGGCTTTTCTGTGCAAGGCTGGCAGACCACTTGTTCTCCTTTAAATAGAATTTTAAAGTGGAACAAAGGCGAACCACCCCATGGCCTACCCAGCTGCTAGGCGGCTGCCTGTGCTACCAGCTGGCAACCAGAAAGAAAGTTCACAGGCTCATCCTCATTTTGCGAACACCTCTTTTCTTCACCAGCACTTCCTTGTGCCTGCAAAGGGGTCCTCTTTGCCCATTTGTACTCACTTTGCCAACAGACCCGGCTTTCTGAGGAATAACTCATAAATAATTCATAAACAAATTTTCTGCCTGGTCTGTAACTGTAAAAAGTGTCAATTTGAACAAAGTGATCCTCTTACTTGGCGGTCCAGGCGGGGTGGGGGTGGAGTACCGATGGGTGTTGGGATGAGGCAAGGACACCCCTCTTTGCCAGGTTCCCTTAGCTAAGCAGGGCTCTGGTGATAGGAGGCTTCGCCACTAGGGGGTGCTATTTCTCCAGTCAGCTCCAAGTTTTCTTCTGCCCCAAGGCACATTGTATGGGAAGATACAGTTACTGCCATCTGTGGGGCTACCCTCAAATTAGAAATTACTAGTAATAATAATGATTCTTTTTATGTCTGATACTTGGCAAACATGATCCTAATGTCTCAATTTTCTTTACTGTAGTCTTAAGTATCAGAGGAATAAGGTGACAACACCACCGTCCTAACTCAGTGCCACCAACAAGAGGTTAGGGCCCAGGGATGATCATTATGACTCTGTCGACAAATAACCTGACCAGATCAGTGCTTCTCAAAAGTTAATGTGCATACAAATCACCTGGGGATCTTGTCAGGATGTGAGTTCTGATTCAGATGTCTGGGGTGGGGGAATTTGGTATTTCTAACAAGCTCCCAGGTAGTACTGCTCCTGGACCACAGCCCACACTCAGAGAAGCTAGGGTCGCTAGACCATCCCTAACCCTTTAACTTGCTGTACCTATCCCAACAGTTTCTGACTCACAGGCATTTAAAGCTCCACTTTTTCTTCTAGCGATGTGGGCTTCAAGGTCCTACTACGGCTCCAGCCCACCACTGAGCAGTAACCCCTTCCCACCATGCCAGGTCTGCATTCCTCCCACAAAGACCTTGCTGTCCCAGCTGGTTCTGCTGCCCAAGTGCTAGCTAGCTCCCTGTGTTCTGTTGAAGGTACCCCAGGCTGCACAGCATGGTTGTCCGCTGCTACCTTCTCATCCAGCAGTACTCAGAGGCTCTGATGGCTCTCACCACCATGGCATCGCTCCGAGACCACAGCACCCCGGAAACACTCAGCATTATGGATGACCTCATCAGCTCCCCGGGAAAAACCAGAAGTGGGAGGGGACACATGCTCATTATCAGGGTGCCCTCCGTGCAGCTGGCAATGTTAGCCAAGGAGCGGCTGCAGGAGGTGCGCGACAAGCTGGGGCTGCAGTACCGCTTCGAGATCATCCTCGGGAACCCTGCCTCTGAACTCAGTGTCGCAACGCACTTTGTGGCACGATTAAAGGTTAGCAATGGTCGGACACCTCTCCTTTGAAATACCATTTGTTTCTGTTTTCTAGGAACCCCACGTAGGTGGCTTCAGTGGCCTGAGTTTAGTAGAGTTTTGCACGTGTGTTGATTTGATCTTCGTGACAGTGTTAAGGCTAAACCAGGGGACGTGTACAGTTCCCTCACTGGAGCCGGTTTATTAAGATTCTGTCAAACCCCCTTTTTAGCATGTGCCTGCAGTTGGTCTTCCATGCTCTCCAACTGCAGGTGCAAAAATGAGATGACCCAATTTGACCCCATGTTTATTGACCTTGGTCAAGATGCATCTAGCCCATGGCCATCTGTTTTCTCAGAAAGAAAGGTAAGTTGTTTTCCCAGACCTCTGTGGGTTTGCCTTTAAGTGACTTCAGTTCGCTAATTCTTTTCTGTCCACCTAGCCCGTGCGCTCAGGTCTAGAGTCGGTAGGTAAAGGATTCTGTTCCGTCTTTAGTACTCAGAGCTATTCCCCACCCTCTTGCCTGTGGACTCTTCAGCCCCTTGTTGCTTCATTGAACTCGCTTTGACGGCCAGCCCTGAGGCTTGCTGGTCTGACTTCTCCAAGCCTGCTGCAGGAGAATTAGAGCCTGAGCACAGGCCAGCCCCTTCCCATGGCCGGTGGAACTGCTTCTCCTAAACCCCTCCTGGTAGGCATGGAGGGGGTCAGCAGAATTCCTAAATCAACTCACCTAACTCCCTACTTTATGCCCTGCTCAGGTTTTTCTGGGGACTTTTATAATCCAATCTGTCCTAGCCATTAGGAAGCATTTAATAAAATAACCACATATATGTGGGTAGGATACCAAGCTAAGTAGTATATGTCTGAGCTAGACCAACATGGTATCTGTACCCTGCACACTAAATACTGAGCTAAACTGAGTTAAGAAAAATGTAGTTTGGGATGCCTGGGTGCCTCAGTTAGTTAAGCATCTGCCTTCAGCTCACGTCATGATCCCAGGGTCCTGGAATCTAGTCCCATGTTGGGCTCCTTGCTCAGTGGGGAGCCTGCTTCTCCCCCTGCCTGCTGCTCCCCCTATTTGTGCTCGCTCTCTCTTTCTCTCACACAAATTAAATAAATAAAATCTTTTTTTAAAAAAAAGAAAGAAAAGAAAAATCTAGTTTGGCACAAATTCTATGAAAAGAAAACACATAGCCTTGGGCAATTTTCATTTTCACCCTGGGCTGCAGTTTCCTACCTGCAAAATGAGAGAGTTGGACTGTATGATCTCAGAGAGCTCTAATTTGAGGATGTTATTCAGTGTTCATAAAGCATTTTGCAAACATAAACCTTTTTATTGCATTTTATTAGCTTAACCTAAATTGAATAATCCAAAACGCAAACAAAATATATTATCTTGAGGAGCAGCTGGAACAAATAAATCTATCTAAATAAAACCCCTATATTTAGTGGAAGTTGAAACATTTATATTTCACATGTAGATATAATGTTCACAATTTTTAATGATAGTTACAGACCGCATAACTGTGAGATTTCTAAGAGGAATAACACGCGAGAGTCCTAAAACTCTTCTTACAGTATAATTCATTGAGACGTATGTCTTGAGACAATTTGAATGATACTAATGGAAAGGCAAATAATCTGCAGGGAGGTGGCTGAAGAGGATGTGAGGCTGCAGAATCTTCTTTGGGTCTCCATGACCCTGATCAAGTATAGCCACCCATAGTTGAGCTCATTTCTTGAGAGTCTTCAAAAGTACCAGTCACTGAATCAGCATAAATCAGCAGGTCCTAAATAATCCACCCTTCTGGGCCATAGATTGAAAACCACAAAGACCTGGGGTTCTTTTTTGTTGTTATTTAACTTCCATAAGTAATCTCTACACCCTGTGTGGGGCTTGAACCCACAGCCCTGAGATCAAGAGTCCTAACTGGCTGCTAGCACATCAGAATCAGCTTCAGGGCCTTTAGACAGCAGTGGTTCTGTGAGCACTCTTCTGAGAGCGTGCCATACGTGAAGGCGGGGTCCAGTCATTCTCAGATTCTCAATTTGTATGAGTAGCTGCCAGGCACTGGGCGCACAAAAGAGATTTCCATACTGTCAAAACCAGTGGATCACATCGATCCATCCTCTCTCCTTGGTGTGGAAGTAAAAATATGAAATCCCATGGAAATGTTCATATCCTAAACAAGACTGACACTTGCCAGGTGGTTTCTGCTTCACAGGTTTATTTCTTTTTCTTTTTTTTTTTTTTAAGATTAACTTATTTATTTGAGAGAGAAAGAGAGACCACGAGCCAGGGGAGGGGCAGAAGGAGAGGGAGAGAGAGAGAATCCTCAAGCAGATTCCTCGCTGAGCACAGAATGCGACCAAGAGCTTGATCCCACAACCCTTAGATCTCAACCTGAGCTGAAATCAAGAGTCAAACACTTAACCAACTGAGCCATCCAGGCGCCCCTTCATGTGTTTATTTCTGAGTTACCAGCCTCCCTCACCACTGTCTGGATGGCATGGGTGGGTAGGTGTGCTTTTTATCTGTAGTCTTGGGTAACATCCTCTGCCTCTTCTTCCATTGGATGGCCTTATTTTTGTGGTTCCCGCTAATTATCACATATAAGTGATGACAAGCATTCTGGAAGGATACAAGACTTAAATCTAAATAAATCAGTTCCTCCAGAGGGCCTGTGAGGTTTTGATCAAATTTCCTTGGCCTTGAGCCCCATATTTTTTTGAACTCAGTGCCCACCCAGTCTTTCGTGTTGTTTTAAATGCTCTGCAGTGAAATCATCCTGAGGGCATGGTCAGCCCATCAAAGAACCGCAACCATCATTCATCAGAAGTAGCGGAGGGACGGAAAGCGTGATGGCTAGCTCTGATTGGTCAAGAGTAAAAGCAAGATTTCCTTACTAACCTTTGAAAAATAAATCTTTTCATAGAGTAAAACATAATATCCCTTATCCCATCATTATAATGACCTCATTATTTGTAGAACCATGACCAGTGGATGGTTTCTAGGAGATAAAATCCATCCAAGGAGAACCTCAGTGTCAAGGACATCATGAGTCCAATGCAAAGATTATATAAGTAAAATGATTCCTGTTCCCAAAATTGTTTACTCTAAATCAAAGTGTTGTTATATTCACTTTGACATGACAATGTATGGAAAATCGAATTTTTGTAGGTACCTTTCTTCTAATATTTAAAAAATATATTTTTTAAAGATTTTATTTATTTATTTGACAGAGAGAGATAGTGAGTGAGAGAGAGAGAGAGAAAGCACAAGCAGGGATAACAGCAGGCAGAGGGAGAAGCAGGCTCTCCGCTGAGCAAGGAGTTCGATGCAGGGCTCAATCCAAGGACCCTGGGATCATGACCTGAGCCGAAGGCAGACGCTTAACTGACTGAGCCACCCAGGCATCCCTAAAAATATATATATATATATTTTAATATTTATTTATTTTTTTATTTTAATAAACATATAATGTATTTTTATCCCCAGGGGTACAGGTCTGTGAATCGCCAGGTTTACATATTTCACAGCACTCATCATAGCACATACCCTCCCCAATGTCCATATCCCCACCACCCTCTCCTGTCCCCCCTCCCCCCAGCAACCCTCAGTCTGTTTTTTGAGATTGAGTCTTTTATGGTTTGTCTCCCTCCCAATCCCATCTTTTCATTTTTTCTTTTCCTACCTCCCCCCAACCCCCCCACATTGCATCTCCACTTCCTCATATCAAAGAGATCATATGATAGTTGTCTTTCTCCGATTGACTTATTTCGCTAAGCATAATACCCTCTAGTTCCATCCACGTCGTCGCAAATGGCAAGATTTCATTTCTTTTGATGGCTGCATAATATTCCATTGTGTATATATACCACCTCTTCTTTATCCATTCATCTGTTGATGGGCATCTAGGTTTTTTCCACAGTTTGGCTATTGTGGACATTGCTGCTATAAACATTCGGGTGCACGTGCCCCTTCAGAGCACCACGTTTGTATCTTTAGGATATATACCCAGTAGTGCAATTGCTGGGTCATAGTGTAACTCTATTTTCAGTTTTTTGAGGAACCTCCACACTGTTTTCCAGAGTGGTTGCACCAGCTTGCATTCCCACCAGCAGTGTAGGAGGGTTCCCCTCTCTCCGCATCCTCGCCAGCATCTGTCATTTCTTGACTTGTTAATTTTAGCCATTCTGACTGGTGTGAGGTGGTATCTCATTGTGGTTTTGATTTGTATTGCCCTGATGCCGAGTGATGTGGTGCATTTTTTCATCCAGATGGTCTGTTGGCCATCTGGATGTCTTCTTTGCAGAAATGTCTGTTCATGTCCTCTGCCCATTTCTTGTTTGGATTATTTGTTCTTTGGGTGTTGAGTTTGCTAAGCTCTTTATAGATTTTGGATACTAGCCCTTTATCTGATACATCGTTTGCAAATATCTTCTCCCATTCTGTCAGTTGTCTTTTGGTTTTGTTAACTGTTTCCTTTGCTGTGCAAAAGCTTTTGATCTTGATGAAATCCCAATAGTTCATTTTTGCCCTTGCTTCTGTTGCCTTTGGCGATGTTCCTAGGAAGAAGTTGCTGCGGTTGAGGTCAACGAGGTTGCTGCCTGCGTTCTCCTCAAGGATTTTGATGGATTCCTTTCTCATATTGAGGTCCTTCATCCATTTTGAGTCTATTTTCGTGTGTGGTGTAAGGAAATAGTCCAATTTCATTTTTCTGCATGTGGCTGTCCAATTTTCCCAGCACCATTTGTTGAAGAGGCTGTCTTTTTTCCATTGGACATTCCTTCCTCCTTTGTCGAAGATTAGTTGACCATAGAGTTGAGGGTCTATTTCTGGGCTCTCTATTCTGTTCCATTGATCTATATGTCTGTTTTTGTGCCAGTACCATACTGTCTTGTGTTAGTGTAAAGAAATGCGACTGATTTCTGTGCATTGATTTTATATCCTGACACTATACTGAATTCCTGTACAAGTTCTAGCAGTTTTGGAGTGGAGCCTTTTGGATTTTCCACATATAGTATCATATCATCTGCAAAGAGTGATAGTTTGACTTCTTCTTTGCCAATTTGGATGCCTTTAATTTCTTTTTGTTGTCTGATTGCTGAGGCTAGGACTTCTAGTACTATGTTGAACGGCAGTGGTGATAACGGACATCCTTGCCATGTTCCTGACCTTAGCGGAAAAGCTTTCAGTTTTTCTCCGTTGAGAATGATATTTGCAGTGGGTTTTTCATAGATGGCTTTGATAATATTGAGGTATGTGCCTTCTATCCCTACACTTTGAAGAGTTTTAATCAGGAAGGGATGCTGCACTTTCTCAAATGCTTTTTCAGCATCTATTGAGAGTATCATATGGTTCTTACTCTTTCTTTTATTAATGTATTTTATCACATTGATGGTTTTGTGGTTGTTGAACCAACCTTGCAGCCCTGGAATAAATCCCACTTGGTCGTGGTGAATAATCCTTTTAATGTACTGTTGGATCCTATTGGCCAGTATTTTGGTGAGAATTTTTGCATCTGTGTTCATCAAGGATATTGGTCTGTAATTCTCTTTTTTGATGGGATCCTTGTCTGGTTTTGGGATCAAGGTGATGCTGGCCTCATAAAATGAGTTTGGAAGTTTTCCTTCCATTTCTATTTTTTGGAACAATTTCAGGAGAATAGGAATTAATTCTTCTTTAAATGTTTGGTAGAATTCCCCTGGGAATTCTAAAATATATTTTTGATATATATTAAAATATATTTTTGATAATTTTTTTTTAAAGTAGGTTCCACACCCAGCATGGATCCCAGTGCAGGGCTTGAATTCACAACCCTGAGATCAAGACTGAGCTGAAATCAAGAGTCAGATGTTTAACCCACTGAGTCACCCAGGTACCTGGATAGATTGATTTTCTAAGACAAAAAAAAAAAAAAAAAAGTCTCTCAAGATTGTAAACAGCTATATAGATCCACTGATTTCCCTTTGGTATGTAAATATATGATAAAAAAAGTTTAAAAAAAAACAAGGTTAAGGTGCTTCCCACTTATAAATTATGTATTTTATTTGAATAATTGTGGGTATATTTATTTCTAAAGGCTATTTTATCTATACCCCGACAAATCATTAGTCAAATCCTATTACATTTTTTCTTGGCTATTTGATTTCTTTTTATCCCATTTTGTGTTTAGCAAAAGAAGTACCTGTCTATTTTAAAATGAAGTGTTGGGACACCTGGGTGGCTCAGTGGGTTAAAGTCACTGCCTTCGGCTCAGGCATGATCTCAGGGTCCTGGGATCAAGCCCCGCATCGCATCAGACTCTCTGCTCAGCAGGGAGCCTGCTTCCCTTTCTCTCTCTCTGCCTGCCTCTCTGCCTACTTGTGATCTCTGTCAAATAAATAAATAAAATCTTAAAAAAAAAATGAAGTGTATGCATTACTTAACATCTCTTACTCTTTGTTCTAAAGCATTACCAGAAGTGTCCATTTATTTCCTATAATAACTCCTCCTGGAAAGCTGTTATGAGCATAGTTAAATGCTAGACACTTTGTAAAAGTAGTAGAAACCACCTCATCTACTTAAGACACAGCCTATTTTCTTTCTGCTCTAAAATATAAAAATCTGTAAGATCTTTTCACTTTTCAACATCTTTAAAGTTGGTGGGATTTTTTTTTCTTCTCACTGATTGGCATTCCATTTATTAAAGATATACATAGTGTACATATGTGTTAATCTATATCAGAAGGTGATGCTTCATAGGTTATTTGTGAAACCATAAACTAATTGCCTTACTCTTCTAAGTAAGGGGCAGGGTTGTTGTTGTTTTAATTGATCCAGATTTGTTTATATTTTTAGCCTTCTTGAGAGAGACTTTTGAGAGCCCCAAGCCAATTACTTGTCACTTATTTTGAAAATCAATATAGAGAGAAAGAGAGGAAGTAACCATCAAGGGTAGCTAACTTCACAATTTTCTTGGTGAAAATGTCTGTCTTCATGGAGTTTTGTTGAGATGCTTTTACTAGTCATTCATAACTGAAATTATCTTTTTCAGTCAGTCTGTCTCAGAAGTCTGTCCCTTACATGAAGAAAGTGTATTTGAGAGCCTTGAGTCGGGTAGTTTATCCGAGGTCGTTCACATTGTATGTTTCTATGGCCTGTGTGGCTACTGCGTGATGTACACCAAGATCTCCTGTATAATCCTACTGAGATAAAACTGAAGGCCACATTCTTCCAGAGTGCTTTGTTATGCTTTTTAAGAGCAATTTAGTATGTGCGCGCGTGCGCGGCACACACACACACACACACACACACACACACTGGAAGTCATTTGGAAGCACAAAGGCATATAAAATCTGGACTTAGAAACCTTTTAAGAAGTGGAAACTTAAGTAAGGGGTTTTAATTTTATCATATGGGTCCCTTTCTACAGACCTGGAGAGGAAATGAACCAGAAGAGTGGACCCCTCGGACATACCAAGATTTAGAAGGTCTGCCTTGTATCGTGATATTAACTGGCAAAGATCCTCTTGGAGAAACCTTTCCCAGGTACGACGTAAATGGTCAGTTCTCATTTTCCATTAGTGGCCCGCCTGAGCCGGTGGCTAAAACTCGGCTGACACTTAGCCATTTCGCCCGTTGGGCAAGGAGGAAGAGAATCAGTTTCTTCAGACGGAAAAGACACACACCCGTCCTTGCCTCTTTCTTTTGACTTCCCAGAGATTGCCCAGCATTTGGGGGGATGGAAGGTAGCCACAGTGAGAAGTGTTTCCGCATCAAAGCAGGGCCACCAGAGGGGCAGGGAGGAAAAAAAAAAATCTGCCCCAAACTGGGATCGTTTTGTTTGGATGAAGTGTCTCTTCATCTGCTGTTCCCAAGTTCTGAAGGGCCCAGGGCCTGAGGACAGGAAGGCAGCAACGGCAATAAAGACAGCATGAGCCGCATGCTGCCAGTGGGTCAGGCATTGCTACAAACGCCTTCCCTGCGTCATCCACACACTTTCACAACAAGCCCGTGAGCCAGGCGCTGTTGTTCTGTTTTATCCTTGGAGAAAAGGAAGCAGCTAGTGCAAGGTCATAACAGCAAGGAGATGACAAAGCTGAGGTTTGACTCCAGGCCAGATGGACTCACCCCAGACACCCTGACTTATGTGCAGGTCTTTGAAGTACTGTGACCTGCGGCTCATCGACTCAAGCTACTTAACTCGCACAGCCTTGGAGCAGGAGGTGGGTCTGGCGTGCTGCTACGTCTCAAAAGAGGTCATCCGGGGCCCCGCTGTTGCTCTGGACCTTAGCGGGAAGGAGCAGGAGAGAGCCACCGCCAGCGAGAATGACGCTGATGAGCTGCTGATCGACCTGGAGAGGCCACAGAGCAACAGTAGTGCTGTCACTGGAACCTCGGGTCAGTGCTTCCTTTTCTCTCTGCAGGGGGCGGGGGGGACGGGAGGGAGAAGGTGGGGAGGCATGACTCACACCCCGCACTCATGTCAGAGGGGCCTTCCGTGACTCCCGCATCCTGTTCAGACCTCAGTTCCCCAGGAGAGGTACTTGGAAAACCTAACTCTTGAACTGCCACAAAATACTTCTCTGGGTAAACATTTAATGAAGAGCTTGGCAATAAGCTAAGTATAATAAATACATTTTACCAACCCCAGCCTGCACCATTTTCCCTAGTCTTTTCCACCCTTAATCATCTCAGGGATATTATACATCTGATATTTGCACAGAAGCCTTCTTTTCCTTCTAGATCTGAAAGCTGTTAAGTTTGTGTTCATTGGCTTAGTACCTGGCACAGTGTTTGAATGAGTGAGTGAATGAATGAATGAATGGCTTTTATAAGCAGTTAATGGCAAGTGTTGGTAGACCAAAGGCTACTTTGGGGTCACTGGCTGTGTTGACCCACCATGCAGCCTGCCAGCCCCTCTCCTGGAGGGTTACTGAAAGGGCCTCTGGCCGTGCCCGGCATGAACTGTCTTCTGATAAATTATATTACAGCAAATGCAGCAGTTTCCATTTTTTTTCTCATTAGGAAAGTAATAAAACTCAACATAGAAAACTTGGAGAATGTAACAAAGGATAGAGAAGAGGTTAAAAATCAAAACTCCAGGGGCACCTGGTGGCTCAGTGGGTTAAGCCTCTGCTTTCGGCTCAGGTCATGATCTCAGGGTCCTGGGATGGAGCCCTGCATTAGGCTCTCTGCTCAGGGGGGAGCCTGCTTCCCTCTCTCTCTCTACCTGCCTCTCTGCCTGCTTGTGATCTGTCAAATAAATAAATAAAATCTTAAAAAAAAAAAAAATCAAAACTCCAGGGTGCCCAGCTGGCTCAGTCAATAGAGCATGAGGCTCTTGATCTTGGGGTTGTGAGTTTGAGCCCCACATTGGGGGTGAAGATTATTTTTAACAATAAATAAATAGGGGCACTGGGTGGCTCAGTTGGCTACGTATCTGCCTTTGGCTCAGGTCATGATCCCAGAGTCGTGGGATTGAGCCCCGCATTAGGCTCCCTGCTCAGTGGGAGTCTGCTTCTCCCTCTGCCCCCCACCCCAGCGTGTGTGCAAGCTCTCTCTCCCTCAAATAAAATCTTTAAAATAAATGAATAAATAAATAAAATAAAAATGAAAACCCCACAACTAGAGATCACCGTGAACATTCTTCTTTCCCACATCCCCCCTTTTCCATCATCCTAACACATACAAGCAAACACACATACAATTTCAAGTGGAAAGCAGCCTTGGTGTGTCTGTTCATCCTGGCAGCTGCTGTTGGATGGCTGTGAGAATTGAAGAGGCAGTCATCTGTGGGGCTGTCTGGGTTGATAGGGACCCTCAGCCTGGAAGAGCATGAGGACTGTTCTACTGGGTGTGCCGAGCTGCTTGCCTCAGCCAGGGGTCAGGACTGTACCTTTTTCTACACCGCCCCCCCAACTCCAGGCTCCCCAGAGGTTTGGGGGATAGTGAAGAGTAACAGAAGGGAAGGGGAACTATCACATCTGGGAGTTTCTGGATACCAGCATCAGCGAGGGAGAGGTGAGGGGGTGTTTACCTCCTTACTGGGGCTTTTTATCAGACCCTCCCCCTTTCCCTGCACTTCCAGAGCTGCCCCCAAGGCTCACATAACCTTAGCCTTGCTCCCATTAACTGGCACAAAGGTCATGGCTTGCCTTCCGCTGTTTAGCTTCCCTCCCTCTGGGGACAACCTGACCTGCCTGTGCTCCCACCACGGAGCACACATCCCTCAGCCTTGGGCTGACTCCAAGGGTCCTTGGGGAAGCTCACTGCCCAAAGTGTGCAGGCTCCAAAGGTCAGGGCTGTGAGGGGGGAAAAGCAGGCTCTTGTATAAGATGGAAGGACACAAAAGTCAGATGATCAAGTGGAGCAACTTGGTTGCAAGAGCAGCCAGTTCCTGGCTGTCCTTTGGGATCCCCTGAGGTTGGGATTTGACCGACATGCCTAGCAGCACCGGTCTGAGGTCAGAGAAGGCCGTAGGCCTGAACGTATGAGCTTTTGGTGTGTCCACAAATGCAAGAGTGGCTGACCCATCAGAGGGGAAGACATATGTGAAGTGAATTGGCCAAGTGCACAGACGAAAGCAAGACCATTGAGTGTAGATCGTGCCTCACATCCTCTCTCACACGGAGACTTTCCCCACGCTGGTTTGGGCATCCGTGGAAGTGGCTACAGCCTGGGGAACTTCTCCACAAGCAGAAGTGTGAGACCCTTGGACCCCAGCAGGTGGCAGATGCCCTGGGGCAGGACTGGAACTTGGAGCCTGTATGGGTCAGGGTCTGGAATGAATCAGGAGGTATATCCAAATGAGGTCACCGAGGAGAGTTTAATAACATTATGCCATTTACAAAGATGGGAGTAGGATTTAGAAAAGGAACTCTAGGTAATTATACCTGGGGGTATAATTACTCCCAGGGCACCCTGAGCACCCTGGGCCCAAGGAAGCCTGCAGAGGAAGCAGCATCTGGGACTGGAGAGGCCACGGCCCTCAGGCAGAAAGTCAGTCTAGCCTACCCCGCACGCAGAGAGGAGCCAAGGAATAAATAGCTGAGCCCTGCTGATTGAGGGTATGGCGTCCTCTTCCAGGCTCCATCATGGAGAATGGGGTGAGCTCTTCCAGCACCGCGGACAAGTCCCAGAAGCTGTCGCTGACCCCCAGTTTCCAGAGTCCAGCCAACAGCATGGGGCTGGATGAAGGGGTCTCCACGGGCACAGCGGGAGCTGGGGAGACCCTGAAACAGGAGTGCGATTCCCTGGGCCCCCAGATGGCCAGCAGCACCACCTCCAAGCCGTCCTCATCCTCCTCCTCCTCGGGGCCCCGGGCCCTGGCGTGGCCGGGACAGCCACCCCAGGGCTGCAGGGGCCTGCATGCCACCCTGCCCCCGATCGTGATCTTATCAAAGGCGGCCTACAGCCTGCTGGGCTCCCCGCGAGGAGGCAAGCCTCCCGCGTCCTCCTCGCTGCTGCCGCACGCCGACGTGGCCTGGGTGAGCTCCCTGCGGCCGCTGCTGCACAAGGACATGAGCAGCGAGGAGCAGTCCCTCTACTACCGGCAGTGGACCTCGGCTCGGCAGCACCACGCCGACTTCAGCAACCAGCCGGACCCCGCTTCGGGCGCCCGCACCTGCCACCCCCGGCGGCTGCTGCTGACCGGCCCCCCTCAGGTAGGCCCGCGGCCCCCAGGGAGGAAGGGTGCGGATGGGGGCAGGGGTGGGAATGACCCAGAGCCGTGAGGTCTTCGCTCGGCCTCAGGGGCAGGAGAGATCCAAGAGCCCAGGTGTGAAATCTGGTCTCTCTTCTCCTTCGCTCTCCTCCCCTCCCCCTCCCCAACTGAAAACACTTCCCTCAGGTGGGAAAGACCGGCTCCTACCTGCAGTTCCTTAGGATCCTCTTCCGAATGCTCATCAGGCTCCTGGAGGTGGACGTGTATGATGAGGGAGAGATCAACACGGGTGAGTTCCGAACCCCGACAGTGCGGGGTCGCGGGCCGAGATACGAGACACAGACACCAACTCGCCTTGCGGGGCTTCCGGGGGGGCCTGACGTGTAGGGTTATCAGGAGGCCGAGGGCGTCATGCTAGCAAACGGCTGTGAGGACATGGTGGCCACTTTTTAGTTCTTTAAGTTGGTGGACTCTTCCACCTCTGCTGGCCTCCCCTCTCAACCCCCGGCAGGAGGCAGGGCGAAGAGACATCTTAGAAGGCCCTGGTAGGTGGATTAATTGCTTCTATGGGTTTAAAATTCACTTGCGGGGTTCTGCTTAGGGTCCAAGGCGTCCCTGATACTCGTTGGTTACTTCTGCTTTAACAGCAGGCTCTGACCCGAGGTATATGGATTCCTATAATGAAATTAAAACTTTGTGCAGAACGAAACCTAGCGCCATAAACAAACCCCTTCTGGTTCGCAGTAGGATGGAGGAGCTGGTGCTTGACAGCGCCGTGGGGGCTGGTTTTAAGAAGATCATCTCCCACCCTCTTCTGCTCGTATCCCCCTTCCCAACCCTTTTCGGGCCAGCGGTCACCGGTGGGAGGGTTCCAAGGTAGCCCACCCAGCAAAGCCAGAAAGCGAGTGTGAGCAGGGATCAGCCGGCATTAGCTCTCTAGCCCAGGACAGGGTGGCCTCGAAACTGAGGCTTCACGCTTGGAGCAATGGCCTGTGCTGGAAGGGAGGGCGGGTGGGCAGTGGGGGTAATCAGGCAGAAGCTCTTCCAAGCCCCTCAAAGATAAGTCTGGAAAAAGGAAAGTCTTTGGCTTCTTCTGTCAGATTGGCCCTCAGACCTCACCACTTGCTTGTCCTAAATAGATCTGTGACAAGCCCAAAGGACTAGTTCAGTCCAGAGCATGGCTAAGCAAAATCAGCCATATCTTAATCATTTTATTATCACTTTCGGCCCTATTTCCACTTCTCACCAGCTCATATTCATGATTGCAAACACACACACGCAATCCCATCTTCCCACCCGCCTCTCCTTGTTTGGGTCCCCGCCTGAGCTGAACCAGACCCCCAGGCCCACCACAGAGCAGACCCAGAGCTCCAGGTTGGCCTCGAAACACTCAGGGCTGTGGAGAGGGGACTGGGACCAAGAGGACAAAGGCAGACAGACAAGGAAAGAGGAACCTGTCATCTCACCAATCTTCCCACAAAGTCCCTGGGCGCCACAAGGCAATGACACCTTTAATTTTCTCCTCAGATCCCGCTACACTGCTCTAGGGCTTTAACCTGTGTGATGGGCTCTGAGAGAATCTGCCACGGCTGGGGTGACAGGCAAACCTGGGCCTTTTTAGAGAGAAGTGCCGTTAGCTTGGCTTTATTCCTTCTGCCTCAGTTCAGTGCAAGTGAATGTGATGCTGCTTTGGAGAACTACGATGCTATTTAAAACAAAACAAAACAAGAAAAACTAGAATAAGCTTTGAGTTTTAATTATTTTTTTTTAAAGGTTTTATTTATTTGAGAGAGGGCATGAGCACGAGCAGGGGGAGGGGCAGAGGGAGAGGAAGAAACAGACTCTCCACGGAGCAGGGATACTGGAATCAGGACCTGAGCTGAAAGCAGAGGCTTAACCAACTGAGCCACCCAGGTGCCCCAAGTTTAGGGTTTTAAATAAAATGCAAACTTTAGTTCAGGGATATAAAAATAAATGATACTGTGTTCGAAAAATAATAGCTGTACTTGTAGTCTTTAGGCTTTTTTTTTTTAAGCTTTTCTCTTTCTCCCTTTGTCTTAAGCTTTTGGATCTTATTAATTTTATCAATAATGACAATAACTATCCTCTATTGGATAGCCCCCTTCGCCAGCCATGTCTGAGCGCTTTCAGTGCACCTTCTGGAATTCTTAAAATCACCGGGCTCCCTGGGAGCTGGGGGCTGTGCCTGCAGGTGTGAAGTAGGAAGGAGCGGTCTGCGCTCACACCTGAGGCTACTAGCTCTCCAACCTGACTGCATGTTGGAGCAGCTTTAACGGCCGTGACAGGTGTCTGGGGACTAAAGGCGATTGTGGGGGTGGTGGCCTAAGCCCGGGGATTTTTTTTTACAAGCTCCCAGGTGATTCTCCCATGCAGCAGACACTGGGAATCTTGCTCAGTGCATCCCAAAAATCCCTTAGGCTGTCAATATCTTAAAATTCCAGAGTGAAAACTGTGAGGGAGAATTTAGATCACCCAAAATCAAACAAGCTTTCCAGACCATTTTGGGAGCTGGGATGGGAGACTAGTTGATCTCCTAGAAGCGGGAGTTGGTGACCAGATCTGTAGAGGTTCGTGCTGGGACCAGCGAGGCCATGAGTCCCTCCTGCTGGAGGGCATTTTTTCCTCCTGGGCCTGAAGGGATAAATCTGGGCCCCTCTGCCCTGAGACATGGGAGATCATTTTTCAGAAATGCCTTTGTCCACCCATCTGGGAGTCATGTTTCCTAAAACCTCTCGTTCCTGACACTTGGGAGGACGGCTGGGAGGCTGGTCAGTCTGGCTGCTCTGCGCACTTTCTTTCTTCTTGTCCTAGATCACAGCGAAAGCAGTGACGTCAGCCAGTCAGAGGGAGAGCCCTGGCCTGACATCGAGAGCTTCAGTAAAATGCCCTTTGACGTCAGCGTGCACGATCCCAAGTACCGTTTGATGAGCCTGGTCTATACGGAGAAGCTGGCAGGGGTCAAGCAAGGTCAGTGCAAGCAGAGCTGGGCATGCCTCTCTGCAGGTCACGGGCACCGACACCCAGGCAGGAGGCCTGGGGCGGTTTAATCATTGAGAGCAATTTAAAGGAATTCTCCTCTTTGCTTTTCACTTCAGTTACACATGTATTGACCACCTTTTACTTTTCATACCTGACTTCGTGGGCCTAAGTTATAGAATCCTCAGAAGAACCTTTCAGGGAGTGGGGGACTTTTTTCCCAGGAGTAGGGGCTCCATGCATATCATGGCAAGGTTTTTTGCCCCTTGATACACAGAAGCAATAAAGGATGCCAAAGCCGAGGAGCCCAGGAAGCGAGGAACGGTGTCCATGATGCTGACCAAGTACGCGGCCTACAACACCTTCCACCACTGCGAGCAATGCCAGCAGTACATGGACTTCACCTCTGCCTCCCAGGTGTGGCCCCTTGTCCTTGCCTGTCGCCCAATGTGGATCTTGTGAGTCAGGACTGAGAAATACGGCTCCCAGTCTTAGGCCCTAGACAGAGGACACCTCATTTACGAGATGGAGCCGCTCATTTGTGAACAGAATATGGGAAGCGATTAAATTAACATTACCGTGAGCTTATTAGGATGGTGGGCAGGGGGAGAAGAAGGGAGAGAAAGAAGCTTGAGTTTTAGCCTCTGAAGTCATTCCATGGGAATGGTTCCATGTGTCCCCGTTTAGGTTAGCTGTTATCTGTGATCCTGAAAAAGATTTGGTGAAAGGTTTATTGACAAAAATGGTGCTGTTATCTAACAAGTCCGCAGGGTGCGCCCTTTGAGCTGGGAACAGGTCTGCGGATCTGCGCGGACAAGTCATATGCTGACTCCAGTGTGGGGTGATTTTGATCACTAGGCATACAGAGGAGTCAATATTTATCTTTTATTTAGAGAGAAGTGAGAGGTAGAACCACAGAAGATGAGCCAATACTCCATAGTCTTTGGCTTCTTCTTGGCCAGAGCATCTATAAACACAAAAGGTGGGAAAGGCAGCAAATGACAGTAGTCCAGAGCCCATGTGGGGGATAAGTTCTATGTTCCTTTCTCCCACTTTACATTCTTGATTTTTATGACTTGGTTCTGAATGCCTAGAACAGCTTTTCCTTCCCGTAGGACATGCTGATGGGACTTCCCCCAAACTTGCTTCTGGTCTGAAGGACCAGGTCTTTACCTTTTTCCCACAAGGTACTAGAAGGGATATACTGGAAAACTGGATTGATCGTTCTGCTCTTCTGATACAAGTTACCTTTCATGTCGCATTTGTTTTCTTGGTGTTCTCGAAAACTTTTGGTGGGCTGGTTTGTAATCAACTCACCATGCTTTACAGAATATAGAAGATTCAAGTCCCCAGTCTATAAATCATAAGCTTTTAGAAAACTTATTAAAAATCCTCCATCTGTGTAGTTTCTATGATTGTAGTACTCACTAAGTAGTATATCCCCACACTTCTGAAGCAGAATGAACTAGAATTTAAGGGAAGAATTACAATACTTTTTTCCTATGAAATGTAATATTTAGGTTAAAACTCTTGGGAAATCTACCTGATTTCTAGCTGCTGCTGAAAATTGATGCTATCCTTTCATGAAGCCCAAATACTGTCATAAAGACCTTTATGTAATTATTCACTAAGGTGGGTTATTGAGAGAGTATATGAACTTTATTATTTTTTTAAAGATGTATTTATTTATTTTCAGAGGGGGAGGGGCAATGGGAGAGGGTGAGACAGAATCCTAAGCAGACTTCATGCTGAGCACAGACCCCAAAGAGGGGCTCGATCCCACAACCCTGAGATCACGACCTTAGCCAAAATCAAGAGTCGGATGTTTATCTGACTAAGCCACCCAGGCAACCCGAGCATTTGAACTTTGAAGCAAAAATGATTTATTTTTTTAAGCTCTACACCCAACATGGGACTTGAACCCATAACCCCAAAATCAAGAGTCACGAGCCATACTGACTGAGCCAGGCCAGGTGCCCCAACTTTCTGGCAGTTTAAAAAATAAATCAGATTTATATTTGCTTTCAGTAAGTCCAGTGGTCTTTTCCTGGAACCCAGAGTTCTAGGCTAAGTGACTATTCAAACTTCGTCAGCTTCTACTGTAGCTAGGAAAGATAGGGCCACAGAGGCATTTTAGTGATATTGGCCCTAATGTTTTACCTAGAAAAATGATATTTATTTAGCCTGACTCACATAAATGCAAGTGATTTTCCCCCTAAAACTGGGCACCTTTGAAAATGTTCAGAGAGCAGGACATCCCACAGGGATATTTAACCTCTGCATAAAACTGAGTGGTAGCAGTTCTAAGAACATGAGGAATGCAAAGACTGTGCCAAGCAACAGAAACTTCTCCTCCTCAGAGAGGCTGTGTAGGGGGCAAGATGCTTGGCTCTCACGTCACTGATAGTGACTAAAAGATGAAGCATTTGCCTTTCCTGCTCTTCTGATGTTGCGGGCACAACCAGCTCTGGTGGCCTGGAGAAGATCAGCTCAGTTTGCCTCTCTTAAAAACAACCTTAATGACTGGTCTAGGAGTTTGCAAACCATGAGCTTACATCCCCTTCCTTCCTTCTTTACAAACACAGATGTCTGACTCCACCCTTCACGCTTTCACGTTCTCTTCCTCTATGCTGGGAGAAGAGGTGCAGCTCTATTTCATCATTCCCAAGTCCAAAGAGAGTCATTTTGTCTTCAGCAAGCAGGGCAAACACCTGGAGAGCATGCGGCTGCCCCTGGTGTCAGACAAGGTGGGTGACAGTGTCTGGATGGGAACGTTGCTTTCAGACCAACAGACCCAACATACTAGATTGGGTTCTCCAAACTTCTTAAATCTAAGGGTTTTAATTTCCCTTTTTGGTCTCTGGTTCTTTTTTTTTCTTTTCTTTTTTTTTCTTTTCCCTTTCAGCAGAATTTGAATGCAGTCAAGAGCCCTATTTTCACTCCTTCCAGTGGTCGCCATGAGCACGGACTCCTAAACCTCTTTCATGCCATGGAGGGCATCAGCCACCTGCACCTTCTGGTGGTCAAAGAATACGAGATGCCTCTGTACCGCAAGTACTGGCCCAACCACATCATGCTGGTGCTCCCTGGGATGTTCAATAACGCAGGCGTGGGTAAGGGGCCCCCGGGGTGCGGAGAAGGGCTGCAAGATCAAGGGACCTCCGTTCTCCGGACGGGAGACTTTCAGAGGTTCCCAAGCCTCTAGAAAGAATCCTATCTGCTGGATCAAAAGACTTTTGATTCTTCTCTAAATTTGAGTTTTCCTTTCCCTTTATCTGCAGTTTAGCAGAATTTTAACTTCCGAGGGCTAGTCGCTAAAGAAGTCACTGGTAGATTGAGCATTCCGGGAAGGGTTTGGGATTCTTCCCAGAGTCGGTTGCCAATCTTCCAGGACTGAGCCCTTTGTGGCAGGAGTGGAACAGTGAGGAGGAGGGGAGCTAGCACTTCACCGTGGTCCGGAGGATCTGGAGGGATCTGGAGGTGTCCCCGAGTCATTGCTAATCATTTTAAAGGCACATGACAAGTTCTAAGAGGGGGTTCTGTACAACCAGAAATTGGAAGCATCATTACTGTGTATGGCAGTCATCTTAAAAGTACCTGGACAAAGTCCTTCCTGCTTTTCCCCATGGAGTTTAAGAGCAATGGGCTGAGTCATCAAAGGAGCACATGGTTATCTGAGCGTGTGACAGAGCTGTGGAGGTATGAGACCTCCAGCTGGGTTCAGAGCTGTGTGTCTGGTCACTTCCTGCATCTTAGTTCTTAACCATATTCCCCATCCGCTCCTGTGAGTATCTGCAGTCTCCCTAGGACTGAAGACCAACAGTTGCTCATTGACACTTTAGAGGGATGTAGGAACATCTCACCCAGAAACAGAGAATGCAGAGGAGACCTGAGTAGTTTCTCTAAATCTCTAAATCTACACTCCTCTTCTCTCCAGGTTCTCATCTTCTCTCATCCCTGCGCCCAGCACCAACACCACCCCCGCCCCACCCACCATCGCTCCCTCCGCTGATCTGTCCACCTCTCTCCCTTCCTTAAGTCTCGTCTCTTGTTCTCCCTTCCATCCCTTTTCATTTCCTTAAAGTTTAGCCTTAATATGGGATTAAAATATTTTCAAAAACTAGTTTTGAATATGATTTTATTTTCCATATTTATGACTTTGTATCAAGTGGATTAAGGTTTTTACATATTCCTGTTTATCAGTCCTCTCCAAAACCACGTATCCACAAACTAACTCGAATATTTCTCCATATGAATATGATCCTCAAATCACCCCCCTTCTGTGCCTTACCAATCTTTAGGTGAATTTCCTCATACCGGATCTGAATGAATTTGCTTAATGCCAGTTTTGCCATTTGTGCAATAATTTGAGGAGAAACTAACATATATGCCAATGACATACATGCAAATTATTTTTTATTTTTTATTTGGAAAAAAACAGCATAAAATTTACCATCTTAGCCATTTTTAAGGGTACAGTTCAGTAGCATTCACCATATTCATATTGTTTTGCAACTAATCTCCAGAACTTTGGTCATCTCACAAAACTCAAACTCTGTATCACTGAAGATTAACTCCTTATTTCCCCCTTTCCTGGTAGCCACCTTTCTATTTTGTCTCTGTGAATTTTACTACTTTAGGTATGTCATGTAAGCTTGATCATACAATATTTGTTCTTTTTTAATTTAATTTAATTTTAAAGATTTTATTTATTTATTTGACAGAGAGATCACAAGTAGGCAGAGAGGTATGCAGAGAGAGAGGGGGAAGCAGGCTCCCTGCTGAGCAGAGAGCCCGATGCGGGGCTTGAACCCAGGACCCTGAGACCATGACTGGAGCCAAAGGCAGAGGCCCAACCCACTGAGCCACCCAGGCACCCCTTTACAATATTTGTTCTTTTGTGTCTGAGTTATTTCCCTTAGCAAAATGTTCTTTTTTTATTATTAACATTAATACATTATTTGCTTCAGGGGTACAGTTCTGTGAATCATCAGTCTTACACAATTCATAGCATCCACCATAGGACATACCCCCAATGTCCATCACCCAGCCATCTTATCCCTCCCCACCTCCAGCAACCCTCAGTTTGTTTCCTGAGATTAAGGGTCTCTTATGGTATGTCTCCCTCCCTGGTTTCATCTTTTCATTTTTTTCCTTCTGTGCTCCCTATAACCCCCTGCCCTGCCTCTCAAATTCCTCATATCAGAGAGATGATAATTGTCTTTTCTCTGATTGACTTATTTCACTTATTTCACTCAGCATAATACACATCCACATTATTCCAAATGGCAAGATTTCATTTCTTTTATGGCTGCATAGTATTCCATTGTGTGTGTGTGTGTGTGTGTGTGTGTGTGTATGTATATATACACATATGCACCACAGCTTCTTTATCCATTCATCTGTTGATGGACATCTAGGTTCCATAGTTTGGATATTGTGGATATTGCTGCTATAAACATTTGGGTGCATGTGCTCCTTCGGATCACTACATTTGTATCTTTGGGGTAAATACCCAGTAGGTGATTGCTGGGTCACAGGATAGCTCTATTTTTAACTTTTTGAGGAATCTCCATGCTGTTTTCAGAGTGGCTGCACCAGCTTGCATTCCCACCAATAGTGTAGGAGGGTTCCCCTTTCTCCATATCCTCTCCAACATCTGTCATTTCCTGAGTTGTGAATTTTAGCCATTCTCACTGGTGTGAGGTATCACATTGTTGTTCTGATTTGCATTTCCCTGATGCTGAGTGATGTTGAGCACTTTTTTATGTGTCTGTTGGCCATTTGGATGTATTCTTTGAAGAAATGTCTGTTCGGTCCTCTGCCCATTTCTTGATTGGATTATTTGTTCTTTGGGTGTTAAGATGGATAAGCTCTTTATAGATTTTGGATACTAGCCCTTTATCTGATAAGTCATTTGCAAATATCTTCTCCCATTCTGTCAGTTGTCCTTTGGTTTTGTTGACTATTTCCTTTGCTATGCAAAAGCTTTTGATCTTGATTAAGTTCCAATAGTTTATTTTTGCCCTTGCTTCCCTTGCCTTTGGCGATGTTTCTAGGAAGAAGTTGCTGTGGCTGAGGTCAAAGAGATTACTGTCTGTGTTCTCAAGATTTTGATGGATTCCTGTCTCACATTGAGGTCTTTCATCCATTTTGAGTCTCTTCTTGCATGTGGTGTAAGGAAATGGTCATTTCATTCTTCTGAATGTGGCTGTCCAATCTTCCCAACACCATTTGTTGAAGAGACTGTCTTTTTTCCATTGGACATTCTTTCCTGCTTTATCAAAGATTAGTTGACCATAGAGTTGAGGGTCCATTTCTGGGCTTTCTATTCCATTCCATTGATCTATGTGTCTGTTTTTGTGCCAGTACCATACTGTCTCGATGATGACAGCTTTGTAATAGAGCTTGAAGTCCGGGACTGTGATCCCACCAGCTTTGGCTTTCTATTTCAACATTCCTTTGACTACTTGGGGACTTTTCTGGTTCCATATAAATTTTAGGATTATTTGTTCCAGTTCTGTGAAAAAAAGTAGATGGTATTTTGAGAGGGATTGCATCGAGCGTGTAGTTTGCTCTAGAAAGCATCGACATTTTAATAATGTTTGCTCTTCCAATCCATGGGCATGGAACATTTTTCCATTTCTTTGTGTCTTCCTCAATTCCTTCCATGAGTGTTCTATAGTTATCTGAGTATAGATCCTTTGCCTCTTTGGTTAGGTTTATTCCTAGGCATCTTATGGTTTGGGGTACAATTATAAGTGCGATCAACTCCTAAATTTCCCTTTCTTGTCTCCTTGTTAGTGTATAGGAATGTAACTGATTTCTGTGCATTGATTTTATATCCTGCCACTTTGCTGAAATCCTGTATGAGTTCTAGCAACTATGGGGTGGAGTCTTTTGGGTTTTCCACACAGAGTGTCATGTCATCTGCAAACAGTGAGAGTTTGACTCCTTCGTTGCCAATTGGAATGTATTTTATTACTTTTTGTTGTCTGATTGCTGAGGCTAGGACTTCTACTACTGTGCTGAACAGCAGTAGTGATAGTGGACATCCCTGCCATGTTCCTGACCTTAAGGGAAAAGCTCTCAGTTTTTCCCCATTGAGGATGGTATTTGCTGTGAGCTTTTCAATATGGCTTTTATGATATTGAGATGTTCCTTCTATCTCTACACTATGAAGAGTTTCAATCAAGAAAGGATGCTGTACTTTGTCAAATGCTTTTTCTACATCAGAGGATCATATGGTTCTTGTCCTTTTACTTATGTAGTGTATCACATTGATTGATTTGCAGATGTTGAACTACCCTTGCAGTCCAGGAATAAATCCCACTTGGTCGTGGTGAATAATCCTTTTAATGTACTATTGGATTTTATTGGCTAGTATTTTGGTGAGAATTTTTGCATCCATGTTCATCAGGGATATTGGTCCGTAATTCTCCTTTTTGGTGGGGTCTCTGTATGGTTTTGGGACCAAGGTAATGCTGGCCTTGTAGAGTTTGGAAGTTTCCCTTCCATTTCTACTTTTTGAAACAGCTTCATTAGAATAGGCATTATTTCTTCTTTACATGTTTGGTAGAATTCCCCTGGAAAGGCATCTGGCCCTGGGCTCTTTGTTGGGAAATTTTTGATTACTTCTTCTTCTATTTCCTTGCTGGTTATGGGTGCTCAGATATTTTAAATCTTGATGCAGTCCAACTATAAGTTTTCTTTTTCTGTTGCCTGTGCTTTTGGTGTCCTATCCAACAAATCATTGCTACATACAACAGCAAGATTTTCACCTGTTTTCTTTTTTTTTTTTTTTAATTTTATTTATTTGACAGACAGAGATCACAACTAGGCAGAGAGGCAGGCAGAGAGGCAGGCGGGGGGGGGGTGAAGCAGGCTCCCCACGGAGCAGAGAGCCCGATGCGGGGGGCTCGATCCTAGGGCCCTGGGATCATGACCGAGCCGAAAGCAGAGGCTTTAACCCACTGAGCCACTCAGGCGCCCCTCACCTGTTTTCTTTTAAGAGTTTTAAGAGTTTAAGAGTTTTATAGTTTTAGCTCTTACAGTTAGATCTTTATATAGTGTAAGGTAACAGTCCAGCTTCATTCTTTTGTATGGGAACATCAGTTTTTCTAATACCATCTGCTGAAGAAATTGTCCTTTTCCCATTGAATGGTCTTGGCACCTTTGTCAAAAATCATTTGACTGTACAGGTCCTTAGGGCTGGGCCCTTACTGCTGGGCTCTGCATTCTTATCCCACCCGCCTATATGTCTGTCTCTATGTTACTACCATATTGTTTTGATTACTATCATTTTACAGTAAGTTTTGAAATCAGCCAACTGTGAGACCTCCAACTTTGTTCTTTTTTCAAGGTTATTTTTGCTGTTGAGGGTCCCTTAAGATTCCACATTAATTTAAGGATGGATTCTTTTTTAATTTCTGTACACACATAAATCATTAAGATTTTGATAGGGATTGCATTAAATCTGTAGATCACTTTGGATAATATTGACATCTCAACAATATTATGTCTTCCAATCCATGACCATGGATGTCTTTCCATTTACCCATGTCATGTTTACTTTTTTTCAGCAATGTTTTGTACTTTTTTATGTACTGATCTTTCATATGCTTGGTTAAACATATATTCCTAAGTATTTTATTCTTTTTGATGCCATTGTAAATGAAATTTTCTTAATTTCCCTTTTAGATGACTGTTAGTGTATTGAGACACAACTGATTTTTTTGTTTTGTATCTGCAACTTTGCTGAATTCATGTTTATTATTTCTAACAGTTTATATGTGTGTGTGGAATATTTATGGCTTTCTACATATAAAGTCATGTGCCTACAAACAGATAATTTTACTTCTTCCTTTCCAACCTCAGTGCCTTTTCTTTTTCTTGCCTAATCACTCTGGCTAGGATTTCTAGTACTGTGTTAAATACAAGTGGCAGTGGTACAATGGAATAATCCTTGTCTTGTTCTATCCTAGAGGAAAAGCTTTCAGTCTTTTACCATTACAATGTTAGTCGTGGGCTTTTCATATATGGTCCTTACTACATTGAGAATACAAAGTATTACACAAATGTTCTTGGAAGGTAGGTTTTCCTTAATCTCTAGTAGTACCCTTGATCGATTCAAACTGTTTTTCTGGTTCCTCCATAGATCTAATAGCTTTGTTTAATCTCTTCATTTCATTACCTACATTTTCATTTTCAGGTAGCCCACTCATAAAATTCGGCTGTGATGAGTATCATCTTCTTAATTTTTTTAAATTCTAATTCCAGTGTAGTTAGCATATGGTGTTATGTTTTAGATGTACAATATAGTGATTCACCAATTACATATATTATTCAGTGCTCATCAAGATAAGTGTACTCTTAATCCACTTCACCTATTTCACCCAACCTCTACCCCTTTTCCCTGTAACCATCTGTTTGTTCTCTATAGTTAACTGTTTTTTGGTTTGTCTTTTTTTCTTCTTTTCTTCGTTCATTTTTTCTTAAATTCTACCTATGAGTAAAATCATGTGGTATTTGCTTTCTCTGACTGGCTTGAGTTACCATTATTTATAATAGCCAAATTATAGAAGCAACCTAAGTGTCCACTGATAAGTGAAAAAGGATAAAAATGTGGCATATATACACAATGGAATATCATTCAGTCATAGAAAGAATGAAATCTTGCCATTTGCAACAACATGGATGGATCTGATGATCATCATCTTCTTAATAATCTCTAATACTAAGTACTTACCACATGTTAGACACTGTTGTGAACACCATACAACAATCCTGTGAAGTGGACATTATCATTGCCTTCTTATAGATGGAGAAGCCAAGGCATAGGGGATTTAACTTTTTCACTGTCACACAGCTAGAAAGTGGTGGAACCAGGATTAAATGTTACTAGCTTGGCTCCAGTCTTTTACTATACCATACTGCCTCTTGCAAAAAAGCCCATCTAGGGAAAGGATGCCAGTTTCCAGAATCTTCTTCAAAGAACACTGCTGTCAATCTCCTAAAGCAGGGGATACATTCGTATAAGCAGTATACCCACTCACCGCAACCCTGGCTACTCCCTAGAGCATGACATGGAAGTGGCTGCTTCTAGGACTGAGAGTGCATCTTACAGCTTTAAAAAGAACCAACCAGTTATATGCGTTTCCTCTACGTGGTATCCTTTGTCCCATCAGGGAAACTGGATTCTTGCAGAACCCCTTAAAGTGTAGTGCATGAATCATCTGCATCATCAAAGACTGCTCTGGTTTTTGGCCTTTTATCAGACTTAAACTGCATCTCTGGTGATGGGCTCCAGAATCAGCATTTTAAACAGACTCCTTATTTTTACTCATTTGAGAACCACTGCTCTGAACAATTCGTTGACCCTCCCACCCTGCATGCTCACGTGAACAGGCATGCCTTGGAAAGAAGGTTGTCTGGGGGGTGGGGGTGTTGGGTCAAGCCTGAGTGAAGGAGGTACAGCTGTGGTTATGTTGCCTTCCAGGTGCTGCCAGGTTTCTCATTAAGGAGCTGTCCTACCACAATCTGGAACTGGAGAGGAACCGCCTGGAAGAACTGGGAGTTAAACGCCAGTGTGTCTGGCCTTTCATTGTTGTGATGGATGACTCGTGTGTTCTGTGGAACATTCACAGTGTTCAGGATCAGAGCAGGTAGTAGTAGTTGCCAAGCCCTTCTAGGGAAGTATGACCTAATGCTGTGAAGAAGATCCTTTCCTTGGCTATAGTCATGCATGGAAGTAAATGAGAGAAGTACAGCTTTCCAGAGCAAAACAATGATTCAGGAGACTACCCTCACTAGCACTCTCTTCAATTTAGAGATCCAGTGTGCCATTACGCTCCTGGGCTATTTCTGCATCATGGCTTTGGTCTGCTATAAAGTCTGTGGGAAAGTACTGTGTTTTATAAAGTCTACTGGCTCCTGAGTCAGACCTGCTTATTTTAACCCCAGCTCTGCTCTGTAACTACCCGGATCAAAAGGGAAAGTCATTTAATCTGTCTCAATTCCCTCACTTCTGAAATTAGGGTTGAGCCAAAATCAGTGGTTCTCCTTCCTAGGACAGTGGTGAAAATAGGTCCATGAGGACCAGGAAATGCTAAACCTAGAGAAGTCCTAAGCAATAAATGGCCCCAAAATACAAGTAGCTCCCCCCCCCCCCGCCCCAAAACACTTCCAGGTGACCTTTAGGCCCTTCTGGCTCACACATTGTGTCTGTTTCCACTTACGGATATGAAGCCAGTGTTTTCAAATATTCCTTTGTTACACCGTAATTACCAAAGGTATACCTGTGTGCTTCTAACCTTCAAAATGTGCTTCATTTTGAGATGGGCTGGCTTTCTTTCTCTGCCTTAACATGGTAAGCCCTACCCCCAAAAGACAGCTCCCTTAAGTTAGCAGTGACAGGCAGCATGAATACTAGGCTTGACCTCTTTTCTATCCCAGTCTAATATAAAGTAAACCAGCTAATTTTATCCTTTACAGATATTAATACTGTATAGTAGTGTTAGCCCTTAATAAACCCTCAGTAATATTTATTGATCTCTTATTTAAACCAATTTTACATTTCATAGCCAGCCCATGGAAGCAGGAGTTTCCAGTAAGAATGTGTCCTTGAAGAGTGTCTTGCAGCATATTGAAGCAACACCAAAAATCATCCACTACGCAATCCTGGGCATACAGAAATGGAGCAGCAAATTGACTTCTCAGAGCCTGAAAGCCCCATTTTCTAGGTGCCACGTGCATGATTTCATTCTCCTTAACATAGACTTGACTCAGAATGTACAGTACGACTTCAACAGGTAAGTCAGGCCTCCTGGAGGCAAGTAATCCTGGCACCTACTGGTTGCTTCTGTCCAACTCTGACACCTACAATGGGTCTACTCCTTTGACTTGGTCTTTGAAAAACCGAGAATCTCCTTTTATGGACAAGGAGGGGGAGTGGATCACAAGCCCCAAAGTGCCCCTTCATAATCCCTCAAACTGACCCGGACCCTTAAAAAAACAGGAATTACAACATGAAGTTGTAATTAGAAAACCTACTTTAGCTATCCCATTATTCAACAAGAACTAAAACGGGGACAAACACTATTATGTCAACACAAATCAGTGTGTGGACTCATAATCCATTGAAGGTGAACTCTTTCATCCTCAGAACTTGTAAGTTAATCCTTTTCCCTAAATATTTGTAAAATCCAGAGATTTGGATCCTTCAGGGAAGGGCCAGCAGGCCGGAATGAGCAGGCTAGCCCTGGTCTTGCCTCCTGAATAACATCCCCATCCTGGAAAATCCAAGATGACCAAGTGAGGAATGTCAGGGACCATTTAGTCCCTCTTATGTCAGCCACCACCTCTGTAACTATTAGAATATGCTGGAGCTGTTTCATGTTGTTTGCAGTCAGGATTTTAAAACTCGGAGCATGTCTGCGTTTGTTTCCCACGGGAGTGGGAATGTGCAGTCCTGTTTCAGTTCAGGAATGCCTAAGGCCCCTTTGGTTATCTGGGGCCAAAGCCATCTCATTTTCTCCTCCTTTTAATGACTGCAGTGCCCAATTCAGGGGGTTCACAGGCCAGTGCTAAGAGGGCCAGCCAGCTCCAGAAGGCGAGGCTGATTCTGAGTCTGTCTCCTAACAGCTATGATGCATCTGTGTGTGGTGAACATGGCTGGGATGTGACAGGTAGTCAAAGACCTATCCCTGTGATTATGATTTAGGTATTTCTGTGAAGATGTTGACTTTAACCTGAGAACAAACAGTAGTGGCCTGCTCATCTGCCGCTTTAATAACTTCAGTCTCATGAAGAAACATGTTCAGGTTGGAGGGCAAAGGGACTTTATCATTAAACCAAAGATCATGGTAAGTTTGCAAGCTTGATTCTACTGTTGAAAGTTAAGACAGTTTCTTACCAGTACTTGTTACTTGGCACTGGCATTAAGCACTTGGCACTTGACTGGAAAGTGAGATAACACAAGGGAATCTGTTCTTAATGCCAAGTTTGCAGTCTCATTCCCCTTACTGAGGATTCACCCAGAGCAAACGTAACATGTGAAGTCAACAGATCTACCTTTCTTTAGACTTAAGGCTTAACAATTCCATCAAATCTCAAGTTTCAAACTTAACATTCTCTCTTCATAAACTGGCAAAATTAACATCTTTACATTCTTTAATACGTAAGTGAAATGTAAATTAAGATGCTTGTCTGTTCCTTTGCCATTTTCTTTTTTAAGAAAGTAATACCAATCAGCACCTGTTGAGAGTAAATTCCATGGACCTAACCGATTCTTTTAAGAGTTTACTGGTATCTAATCATTTACTATATGTGATTTCCCCAGTGGAGCTTAGAAACCTCTTTGCTTTTATTTTTTGGATCTGATGGGATGGGATTTAACCTGTCCACATCCAGCAGCACTGAGAAAGGTGTCCTGTGGGCCTTCACAATGTTGCTAAATGCAGTAACTTTCAAAGAAGCCTACACTTCTCCTTCCCTTGCTGTGTGTTGTTAGACCCAACCTATTCCCAAGGGGAAAGAACTTTCTCAGAACCCAAGAATGACACACTTATGTTTAGCCCTACCATCTGTCACTGTGCTACTGCTCTTATTTGGGGACTGTTAGTATGCAATGCAGTTTTTCCTTGCCTGCTTCATCCAGTGACAGACGTATTTCCCATGATAATCTTGGCTCTGATTTCAGGTGTCAGAGAGCTTAGCACCCATCTTGCCTCTTCAGTATGTCTGTGCTCCTGACAGTGAACATACACTACTGGCAGCCCCTGCGCAGTTTCTCCTGGAGAAGTTCCTTCAGCACGCTTCCTACAAACTCTTCCCCAAAGCCATCCATAACTTCAAGAGTCCTGTGTTGGCCATTGACTGCTACCTTAACATTGGACCAGAGGTAAAGGGAAGAGGGCTGGTACTATGCTTTTATCCACTTCCATCCTTCTCTCTCTTTTTTTAAGATTTTATTTGAGAGAGAGCAAGATCACAAGTAGGCAGAGAGCGAGCTGAGCAGAGAGCCTGATGCGGGGCTCAATCCCAGGACCCTGAGTTCATGACCTGAGCCAAAGGCAGAGGCTTGACCCACTGAGCCACCCAGGTGCCCCAACTTCCATTTCTTTCCCATTTTAGTTCCCATTTGAAATTTTAAATGGAGACAAAAAAGGAGCCTGTGACATATTGCAAAGGCTCACACAAGATGTGATGGCAACTGTCCCTCCCCATACCTACTTCAAGCTCTCCACAGTGAGCCAGTGAAGATGCACAGCTTAGCTCAGAGGTCAGTTCCACTGAGCAGCCTACCCATGACCTCGCACAGAAGCAGTTATCAGACCATCTTATAATCACATGATGTTTCTCCACAAGACACAGTTCCTCAGAGGCACACAGTGTCTCAGCCACTGTTTTAGGCAGAAGAAGAGCTCTGTGACTGTTGAACAACTTAGGGGATCACAGGAGACCTTTAGAGCTGTCACTTCACCACTTTCTATTCCTGAATTTTTCTTTTCCATTGTTTCCTCATTTTCCACTCTTTCTCGTCTGTCTCAAATTCTCCACCAGTTTTAGTTTTTTAAAAGATCTGTCACTTACACCTTTAAACCACCGATGGCCTTTGGAACTTTAAGGGCTTCCACCACTAAGCTTTCCTCTATGATTATTAGTATTGTTTTAAAAATATTTTATTCTATTCATTAACATAATATACTCTTTGTAAGGAATTTTTTTAAAAAATTAAAGGTATAAAGGAAAAAAATCACTTGTAATGGGAACAGTAATATTTTGGTAGACTATTACTTCCTCTTTGGCTTTTTGTGTGTGTATTGGCATATACAATTTTTCAAACTGAAATACAACTGTATTCAATTCTGAAAACTGATTTTTTTTGAAGATTTTTTTATTCATTTGAGAGAGAGAGCATAAATTGAGGGCAGGGGAAGCGGGGAGAAACGGGCTCCCTGCTGGACAGGGAGCCTAATGTGGAGTTCAATCCCAGGACCCTAGGATCATGACCTAAGCCAACAGCAGAAGCTTAACTGAGCCACCCAGACATCCCCTGTGAACTGATTTTTAATTCAAAGAGCATAAACACTTTACATTCTTATTCTTATGAAATTTCAGTAATCTACACTGTGGGTTGGACCATGAATTGTAGAATTTTAGAGGTAGAAGGAACCTTAAAAACCATCAAGTGTAATAGTGCCTTTTATGGTATCTCCAAAATCCTCTACCCCAGGGTCCAGGGCTCTAGATGTTATTAAGTATTAAAGACTGCGTTGTCTAACAACAGCTAACACTCACTGAATATCTACTTAACAGCTTACGGTATTTATTCCACAAAACAGTCCTATGAAACAGGTACTACTGTTCTTTCCCCAGACAAGGGACTGAGGTATGGTAAATGAAGGAAGCTGCTCAAGGTCTCCTACTAGCTACGAAGCAGCAAAACCAGTATTTGGAGCCAAGTGGTCAGGTCCACATATGAAGCCATTTCACTGTTCTCAAGGTCTCCCCAACTATCTTATTACCCTGTAAATTCTGTAAAGTTCTATTCTGTACATGCAAGCCATATTGAACTAAATTTTAAATATCATCCACAGTGGGGCACCTGGGTGGCTCAGTTAAGCATCTGCCTTCGGCTCAGGTTATGGTCCTAGGGTCCTGGGATTGAGCCCCACACTGGGCTCCCTGCTCAGCAGGAAGTCTGGTTCCCGCTCTCCCTCTGCCTGCCGCTCCCCCTACTTGTGTTCTCTCTCGCTGTCTCTCCCAAATAAATAAAAAATTATGCACTGTTGGGGGTGCCTGGGTGGCTCAGTCGGTTAGGCATCCAAGTCTTGATTTCAGCTCAGGTCTTGATCTCAGGGTTTTGAGTTCAAGCCCCACACTGGGTTCCACACTAGGTGTGGAGCCTACTTAAAATCATGGACTATTTGAAGCTTCTGTCTGATTGAAAATTGAAGTTCATGTAAATGAAAAGCTGATTACCTTATTGATGAAGATAAAAAATTTCTAATCAAAACATTTAAATCTTTTTAAAGTATGCCTTTGTGTGGAAGGCAGTTACGTGGAGAGGCCTGTTTTGTTTCTTACTACTAATCCTAACTGCCTTCATTAAGAGAAACAAGATTTAAATAGATTAAAACTTGGCACACTAAATAAAAGAGCTACAGAGTTTAAATAACCAATCTATTTAAGTTTCAATAAAAAAATTTACCTCCTTTACCTTACCCTGAAATTGCTAAAATGGAAGGTACTGGCTCACTCAGCTATAGTATAGATGTTTTGCTTGCTTTTTGAAATGCCCATGCTATGTCTGCTTGATGATTCCAGGTGGCCATATGCTACGTCAGCTCCAGGCCCCACTCCAGCAATGTCAGCTGTGAAGGGGTGTTTTTCAGTGGACTTCTCTTGTACCTCTGTGACTCTTTTGTAGGTGCTGATCTTCTGAAGAAATTTAAGTTTCTAAAAGGTAAGTCAAATTTAGTGCCTTTTGCTTATGAATGCCATTGTTCCCCCAGATAAAACAGGGAGGTGAAACATACAAAAAAGCACATTAACAGTAATTTTTGCCAGTAAGTTAAACACCTTGCTTTTAAACCAGGGCCACAATTTTCTTAACTGGGGCAGGGGTGGAATCAAGTTGTTGTTAAGTCAGGGCAAAAATGCAGACACAAAGCCAGAAATGTGACCACATTAAGTTTGGTTTTACCACTATTAATTTCAGAAAGGAATGATGCGATGTAAGCAGAAACAATGCTTCTCAAATCACCTATTTTAATAAAAATCAGGTTAATGAGTTGTAATTCTGGTATAGAAGCTAAAGTTGCTTCAACAGGTGTGTACAATACAAAAGAGATCTGCCTAAGAACAAACTGCAGATTAAGCACCACAAATAATCATGACGGGATGACCGCTGAGGTCAGTGAAGAAAGTTAAGACTCAGAATATTGTGCACAGGCCACTGTGGAAAAACAGTGTAGAGTTTCCTCAAAAACTGAAGATAGGATTAATCATATCCATTAATTCCAGTACTGGGTATTCACCCAAAGAAAATAAAAACATTACCTCAAAAAGATACACGCACCCCAATGTTTATTGCAGCATTACTCACAACAGGTAATATATGTAAGCAACCAAAGCGTCCCACCATAGATAAATGAATAAGGAAGAAGTATTTATATACAATGGATTAACTCTACCATAAAAAAAAGATCTTGCCATTTGCAGCAGCATGAGTGGGCCTAGAGGGTATATAATGCTAAGTGAAATAAGTCAGAGAAAAGATAAACACCATATGATTTTACTCGTATGTACAATTTAAGAACAGAGGATATTGTGTATGTATGCATAAAATGCGCCTGGAGCAGTGTGGGGCAAGGGGGCTGCCTCCCAGGGGACATCTGGCAATAGCGGGACACATTTTAGGTTGCCGCACTGGAGGGCGCTGCTGACATCTAGTGAGTAGAGCCAAGGATGCTGCTAGACCACCCTACACGAACAGAACAGCCCCCCGTAACAAGATTACCCAGTGTTGCTAAGGTGGAGAAGCCCTACACTAGAGACACAGAACACTGGTTTTACCATTGGTTACCAGAGGGCAAGGAGAGATTTTTCACTTTACACTCTTAAACTGAATTTGTAATATTACTTACTCAATTAGAAAATAAAATTATTACAAATGATTGTGATAGGTCACTTACCTACATGTTGGTTCTCAGATGTGTTAGCTTAGAGGATATAATCAGAAAAAAATGGTAGGTTCTTTATATTTCAATCCCTGAGCCTAACATGCATTTCTGCGTTTCCTCTGAAGGTGCTACCCTATGTGTCATCTGCCAAGACAGAAGCTCCTTACGCCAAACAATTGTCCGCTTAGAGCTAGAGGATGAGTGGCAGTTCCGCCTCCGGGACGAGTTTCAAACCGCTAACAGCAGTGATGACAAGCCCCTCTATTTTCTTACTGGCCGCCACGTATGACCTTTTGAAGAGACCAAACACAGCAAAGGGATGCCTAGGTGGGGTGGGGCAGAAACAATTACTTGGGATTTTTTTTCCTTTAAGGTACAATCACTGTGGAGCAAAGTGCAACATATTTGTTCTCCAAAGAAATCCACCCCTCCAACCCCAACCTGACCCAGGTCTTTGGGGCTATCATTCTCTTTCAGTTCCACTGTCAGGACCTTAAATTCAGGTTAACTCCACCCTAGGCAGTTATGCAATTAATTAAGACATGGTCTGCCATGGGAGCCTGAGGAGGACGTACTTTGGAGAATGAACATGGAGTTTGCATTGTTTTTTCTACTACACTATGTTAGGGGGAAAACAGACTCTCGGCATTAGCTAGTCTGAATGTGTTACATGAGACTCACACCGTTGGTGTGGAATTAATTGAAGATTAACGTTTGAGGCCTGAACCCTCAGTTTCTCTTCAGATCTGTACTTTGGTACAGTATTACTCAGGGGTCTGAAATGATAGAATGTAGAAAATATTTGTATTTAAAAAAAAAAAAAAAGAAGTAGCTTTGTCTTTCTCTGTGCAGTGTTAGTTTAAGATTTATAATCTTATATGTATTGAGACTTTTGGCAAAATTTCCACAGGAGTTAAAAGTTTACTATTTAAACTGAACAAACAAATCAGTAAATGCAGAGCAGGCACTGTATGCATTTATGCAGCTTCTCCTTGCTGAAATTCTTTTGCTCTTTACATTCTTTAAAAATGTTTCCCATCTCTAAGCACACTATGTCTATGAGAATATGGACCAGCGTTTAATCTTAAACAAGGAGAACCTAATTCAGTAGTTGAGCCAATTAAAAACTGTTCAGTGGTCACCCCATACCCACCCTGTTTGGCTGGAATGAAGTAGCCGGCACCAGGAAAGCTAAATGTCAGGCTGCGGTTCTGTGTGGAGTGGAAGTAGTTTCTTTCTTTTCAGGGCCTCAACCAAAGCTTCCTTTAAAAGCCACACTGAATGATTATCACCTACCTTATACCGACAACAACCCAAAAATTGATGAAATGGGAAACAGAGCCAGAGAGAGAGAAAGAGAGACATAACCGGTTTTAATCCTACCAGTGATTCCCTTGTTGAGAAGAAAGAAAGATTCCATTAAATAATGTCTCTGACTCAGCTAAAATCAGCAGGGGTGTTTGTTCAATAACAGTGTAAGTTTCTACAGATTTCTCACCAATATATTTTAATCAAAAACAGACTTTTAGGAAATGTTCTAGAACCAACTAAGTCTATTGGAAGTTTATGCTTAAATTACAGTTATTAAACAATCTCCTTCACATTTTTCTTATTAGCCCATATATACCACTTAAAATGGCCATTTTTACTTGAATTGATGTCTTATCTGTGGCCTGAAACTACTGAAAGGGGGCTAAGCCTGCATTTACTTAAAACAAATGATGTTAACTGACCAGCTTTATTAGCTTGTGATAACAAGGAGTTTACAGTAGTGAAAAGATGGAATGTACTAATCTGAAAATGGTTTGCAGGTCTCTTGGTTTTAATATAGCTACTTATGATGCTTTAAATGTATTTTGAAATGAACAATTCCTTTAAACCCCATTTTTAAAATTGTCCTTCAAAGAGGATCTGCCTTATATATTCTTTAAAAATACTCCTTAATACAGCAGAATTTTTGGTAAAGAGGTACGTTTTGAAGCAGGTTGCTTTAGAAATGAATGTATTTCAATTGTTCCTGTTTTGCTGAAAGGGCCTAATGCAGATGATATCAAGAAACCTACTGTTTGTGCAATATTCCAATAACATTTACTATATAGAGCAAATAAGATACTTGAAATAATTCTAAAACAGTTGTACCTGGGGCAGATGGCTTCTCAGGGTTTCTTCTGGCTTTAGGGCTTCAAAGTCTGTAGTGTGTTTTTTAAATAGTAACTTTAGATACAGGTACTCCATGGTACTCTGAAAAATCAAATAACTGATCTCTTAAATACTATTTAACCCTCTGGAAGAGAAATGCCAGGAAAAAGCCAAAGGACCATCACCCCAATGATGGAGAATTCCAATTGACCTCCCTATTCTTTTCAATGTCTGTAATACTAAGGTTTGGATCTTTTAAAATCACCTTAACAGTATAACTCTTTAGAGAATGTTAGGTCCTTCTCCTTTAAGGATAAAATTGCACAAGCACAGGACACCATGATTTGTTAATACATACCTTGGTGTGTTCAGCTTCAAGCCTTGCCATCCTTTAGAACATTGTGGTATGAGTGTGTTTGCTAGGCCTGCATAATAACTAATCTATAGACCTGTTGAACCTTGTCATGTAGGACAGTTCACACAGGTTAATACTGAATGTAAACTAAAATTAGAATGAGAATTGTATTCAATTATTTTGGCTGTAACTTATGCAATTGCTTTTTGTGATTTTTAGAAAAGGAGGCACCTGTGTTACTTTATTACTGTAAAGTTTTCTCAACCAAAATTTGGTGAATTTCACTAGTTGGTCTACCTCACATTTTGTTTATGATTCTAAATTGTCTTAAGTTGTATCTACAGTATGTTGTCCTTTTGTTTAATTTGGTGAATGTATTAAAATTCTCACCCATCCCCCTCCCCCCCGCAAAAAAAGAAAAAGTTTGTTTTCTTTACACTAATTTTCTGGTATGTTCAAAAATGGAATGAGCTCCCTACCACTGGCAACGTCCAAAAAAGATACGAAGTCCACATATCACAAGTTGGATAACTCTAAGATTTGACGATTCTGGCCTAACAGTTTAAGAAAAGTTTTAAGTATTTGTTGAATGAAAATCTGTAGCTTATACAAAGAAGATATACACACACACATATGAAGTATCTACATACCATGCCCATTTGCAGAGTCCCACATTAGGTATGGATGACAGACATATTAGAAATACTCAGAGTTGGGGGCGTCTGGGTGGCTCAGTGGGTTTAAGCCTCTGCCTTTGGCTCAGGTCATGGTCTCAGGGTCCTGGGATCGAGCCCCTGAGTCAGGCTCTCTGCTCAGCAGGGATGCTGCTTCCCCCGCCCTCTGCCTGCCCCTCTACTTGTGATCTGTTAAATAAACTAATCTTTTTTTTTTTAAGTGGTTTTTTAAAAAAGGAAAGAAATAGAGCAGATCCGCAATCTTTTATAAATGGCAACTACACTCATTTTGGTGTCCTCAGAACTTTGTGTTGCAAGAACTGTGTAGTATGACAGGGTTAATCTCCAATTTACTTCCCAACTGCCTACTTTTAAGAATAACTTCATTATTCCAGAAAAATGCCTTTCAGTTCTATTATGTAAAGACTGATTAGTATAGTAGACTTTGATAAAGAACCATGAAAACACTCTTCTAGGCCAAGGACCCCTGGCCATTTACCTCAGGAGGGAGTATAAACATTTGTTAAGTGTGGTGACACATTCAGGAGCAAGTAGAAACTGCTCCTGATATATAGTGTTCCACTATATATTCAAAAGCAGCTGGTCTACTAGAAGGACCAAAAGGCCATGAAACTCTGACTGCTGTACCTTTGAATTCAACTACCTAACGCTGGAACAATATCTAGGCAACAAATATTCCTCAGGTCTCTCTTTCATCATGGAAACGGACCTGTAAGCTTTCTCTAGGAGAACACTGCTCTAACACCAAACCCCTAGTTTTACTGAAAGAAACCATCACCCAATGTGATTTCAGAAGGATCACTGAGGCCAAGATTTAAAGCCATTCACACAGTAAATTCCTTCTGCTCTTTACCATCAAGTACTGAGCTAAGGAAAGCATCCACTTCAGTGACTATGACAGCAGATAGAGTAAGTTCTAAGAAATTAAGCAAAGTAAGTTTTCTGACCACTTTTTTGTTCTGTAAGTAGTCCAGTGTATTTTATTTTTACAAGAATGGTGTGGCAGGAGGAGGGGTTATTATAAGACAGTATCTTCCCTTTATGTGCCAAAAAGCCTAAGGGCCATGAGAATAGGTAGAAGAAAAACTATGTCTGCAGTCACCCTCCAGGAACCAGCTCAGCAATCGTTTAACTCCTGGTGAAAATATGGCCAGACAGGACTAGATACCTGGGGCAGCCATGAGATCTAAGCAAGAACAATTAAAATGTCACTGCATATCTACTGTACTTATTGTCCTTATTATGGTCATGCTTCACTTGTAAAATCATGATTTCTTTATAATTCTTGCAATATATAATAAAACCAATGCATGTCCATGTAGTAAAGGGCATAACTCATAAAACCTTGTGGTTCCTATCTATACTTACATTTCTTATATCTATATACTAATCATTTTTTTAAGATTTTATTTATTTGACAGAGATCACAAGCAGGCAGAGAGGCAGGCAGAGAGGGGGGGAAAGCAGGCTCCCCACTGAGCAGAGAGCCCGATGCAGGGCTCGATTCCAGGACCCTGGGATCATGACCTGAGCTGAAGGCAGAGGCTTAAACCCACTGAGCCACCCAGGCGCCCCTATATACTAATCATTTTTTAAAAATATTTATTTTTGAGACAGAAGGAGTGAGAGTGCATGCATGCAAATATGAGAGGGAGAGAATCTCAGGCAGACTCCCCGCTAAGCGTGGGGCCCGACGCAGGGCTCAATCTAACGACCCTGAGATCATGACCTGAGCCAAAATCAAGAGTCAGATGCTCAACCAACTGAGCCACCCAGGAGCTGCAGACATTTTTATAATGAACCAACAACTATTCAAGGGCAGCTGACAAATTCATAGACATATTTATTCAATCACAGTTACAGAATCACTTCTTTTGAATTCCGACTATGGCCATTAGTGTATACTCACTGCATCCATCACTGCCTCCACCACTCCGAAAAGATCGCTCCTTTCTTTTCTAGCATCATTCTTCAGCCTTCAGTTGTGATGTGATAGTGCTGACCATTCTTACTATCAAACACTTCTTCTGGTATATACCACTCTCTTCTGACCCTCTTACCTCTTCTCAGGTAGTCTTCTTTGAGACTCCTAAATGATGGTGTTCCTCACAACTCTCTCCTATCCCGTCATTTTACAAAGCCCACGGTGGGAACATCTCTTCTAAACTTCTGAATAACTATATTAATAAATTTCCTTAGTTCAAACTTCTCTCAAATTCTGGATCAACATATCCAATTTCACACCAAACAGGTATCTCCACTTGGAGATTCTGCAATCACCTCAAAATCTTTACCAAACTCGCACTCATCCTTTCTGGTCCAATCCTCCCAACATAATTCTCCAGAATTCCCTTCTCAGTCAATCCATCTATCCAGTAACCCAAATCAAAATTCCAAATTACCCTAGATTCTCTGCCATGATCCTTCTTCAGTTGGTTATCGACTCTTTCAATTCAATTGTATCTTCTCCAAGGTTAGCTGTCTCTTCCTCTTCATCAACACATCACAGCTTTAGTTCTGTGTTTCAGCATTTTTCACACTGACTGCTACAGCAGTCTTAAGCTTCTAACTTCCAGATTCCTCACTTGAGTTGTCAGATAATAAAATAATCCAGCACTATACAGGTGTGACACATAGAAAACACTCAAAAGTTAGAAGTCATTAATACTACTCTTTGAGAAATACCTAGACTATAAAAGTTATTTGAGGGGCTGTGTCTTCAATATAAATGTGAAAATAATGGTTTTCCTAATAACTGTAACATTTAAACTAACCAATCAACGTATATTCTCTACTCCCAGATCCCCTTGAAACCACCAAGTTTAGCTCCACAAAGCAGCATACTATGGCTTCTGTGGAAATTGGATCTGTATTATGAAATTAAAAGTTACCAGAGCATCTATAATGTACCTGAAAATGTCATCCTCTTTTTAAAAAGTTACACTCCCTGTCAGGCAAATGAGGACACTAGGGATGACTAGAATAGTTTCAAGTCCAAAGGGAAAGGGAGTGTCAAAAGTCAGACTATCATAATGAGTCAGAGGGAAATATTTACACCCCTACAAACAGAGTACAGAGCTTTACATGGCTCAGAAAATTTAAAAGGCATCTATCTATAGGGGGATAAAATACACATCTGCTAATTTAAAGTCCTAACTTTTGGCTGGTTTTTAACGGAGATATGATTATTTCAGCTCATAAAAATAATCTATGTTAAAGGATAATGGTGCTTCATTCTTGGGCTACGGCCCTTTCTTTCTGTGAAAGATCAGAAAAATTCTCATGTTAGGTAGGATTTTGCCTTTTGAAGACCAAGTTCAGAGTTGCTACAGACATACTGGTCCTTTGGCAAACTGGTGAAACTTGTAAAAAGCCGGTGTTTTAATTAAACAACTCCCTGAAAAGCACAAATGACAACACACTATCATCACATTTATCACTTAGAAAAAGCTATCAAGTATTTTATTATTTTATTCTACATTATATACAGGTCATAAAAGGCCACAGCAGTTTTTCAACATATAAACCCTTTAAAAGTAGAGGGCACTATGAAGGATAGACAAGTATCAAAATGAAGTCCAGTAACGCGGGCATATACTCAGTGTAGTATTTCTGAGGAATAACAAAGCAGATACCAAGTCATCCATAGTTAGCTTACAACTATTCCACAGGTTTTTATAAACCTCTTTGGGATTTGTTAATAGCCTAAGTGTGCCCAGGTGCCATTTATTTTAAGAAATAAAACCAGAATGAAAGAATAATAAACTTTAGAGGGTACTTTCTAATTCTAGTCACTTTATAGCTCTCCAAGAAGAAAAGCCTCAATTCTTTACCACCTTCCACTTCTTCCTGCTTCAAGAATAGGAAAGAAAGAAATGGAAGAAAAAGCTCAATATTCCAAATTCTTCCTGCTAATCTGGAACTTTGTCTTTTTGCAAGGGTTCCTTCAGAATGTATTTCAAGCCATTTAAGAATTAGCTCTGAATTCCTTAATGTGCAATACTGCACCCTCCTTGAATAAGAACCCAAAACATTGGTTTCCGCTCTGTAAAAATACAATCTTTAAAACTACAACTGGTATCAGCAGATCAATATAAAAAAATACAGTACCAAGCTACACTGGTATATTTCCATATTAAGAACTTCAAAATATACTTATCACTGAGACCATAGTCCTTGCATTAGTTTTCAGTCCACTATGAACAATTATCTGCTGCATGTAAACATGTCTAAATAACTATAGATAAAATACATCAATCATAAATTTCTGTAAAAGATAATAAAATATCTTCTTTAAAAAACAAAACAATAATAAGCTATTACTGCATTGTTTCCAATTTTATGAAAATGGAACAACCTTATGGTTGTTGCCAGTCCTGAGTTCATTGTAATAAAAATGGCCCTAGTTCCTGGTTAAAGTCAGCAACCAATCCATTCTCTTCAGTAGGTGTCTTCTAGTACTGCAGGCACAAATTTGTTTTAGGTGCTATTTTGTCCATTAATAAAATTATATACCAGAAACTGACCAGTGCCACAGTACTGTGTTGCAAATAGTTTTCCATCAGGAGTGGGATCTGAGAAAGCAATTTCTTCTTTACTCAAATATGAGCCATATATAAAGTTACTCCTATTAAAAAGAGAGGGGGGTGTGGAAGGGTAAAAAAAAAAGAAATTAATATTTTTATCATTAAAACTGGAAAAACCTATCAAGTAAAATTTGACCAGTAAAACTTTTAGGTAATGTTGTATGTACTAAAAATTGTTGAAAATAATCGCTCCTCTAGATTATTAATAATCTAAGGTAGAAAAATTTTTATGAATGGAACAATGGTCTTAAAAACCATTTACCCAACACCTTTTCATGATAAAAACACTCAACAATTCTGAGTAGAAGGAATTTCCTCAACCTGATAAAGAGTATCAGAGAACATCGAAGTTAATGTCAAAGGCTGAAAACTGTTTTCAGTCTTTGACAGGAACAAGGTAAGCTATCTGTTCATACCTCTTCTATTTAACAGTTTACTTACTTACTGCAGGCTCTAGCCAGGATAATTAGACAAGGAAAAGAAATTAAAAAGCAGATTAGGAAGGAAGAAATAAAACTACCTCTTTCTGGAGACCGTTTTAGATGACCTTATATATACAAAAATCCTAAGGAATTCACAAAGAAACTATTAGATCTAATTAAAAATGAATTCAGCAAGGTTGCAGGATACAAGAGCAATATTAAAAAATTAACTGAATTTCTATATACTTGAAATTAACAATCCAAAATGAAATTTTAAAAACAATTCCATTTATAATAACATCAGGAGAATACTCAAGATTAAGTTTAACAAAAGAAGTGCAAGATCCGGAAACTTAAATAAATAGACATGCCATGTTTTTGAATCAAAAGAACTACAGCTGGCTTTCCAGAAATTAGCAAGGTGGTCCTAAATCTCATATGAAATTGGAAGAGTCACCAACAGTCAAACGAATCTTGAAAAAGAATAAAACTTAAGAACTCACAGTTCCTTATTTTGCAACATACTACAAAGCTACAGAACTAAAAACAGTGTGCTATGGCATAAGAATAGACTGATGGAATAGAACTGAAGAGTCCAGAATTAAATCCTCACAATCAATGATTTTTGACATGGATGCCAAGACCACTCAATGGAAAAGAACAGTCAGCTTAATAAATGGCACAGGCGGGCGCCTGGGTGGCTCAGTGGGTTAAAGCCTCTGCCTTCGGCTCAGGTCATGATCCCAGGGTCCTGGGATCGAGCGCCCCACATCGGGCTGTCTGCTCAGCAGGGAGCCTGCTTCCTCCTCTCTCTGCCTGCTTCTCTGCCCACTTGTGAACTCTGTCTGTCAAATAAATAAATAAAATCTTTTTTAAAACTAACTAACTAACTAAATAAATAAATAAATGGCACAGGGACAAATGGAATGAAGAAGAGAAAGTTGTTAGATCCAATCCCACATCATACACAAAAATTAACTTAAAATGGTCAAAGACCTAAATGTAAGAACTAAAATTATGAACTCCTGGAAGAAAATACAGGTATAAATCTTTGTAGCCTTGCATTAGGAAATGGCTTCTTAGGACACCAAAAACACAAGTGACAAAAGAAAAAGATACATAATTTGGAGTTCAAAATTAAAGAAATTTGTGCATTAAAGGACACCAATAAGATGAAAAGACAGCTATGAAAAGGTAGAAAATATCTGCAGATCTTATATCTGATAAGGGACTTCTCTCCAGAATATATAAAAAACTATTAAAATAAGAAAAAGATAAACTAGTTTAACAATGGACATAGGATTTGAATAGGCGGTCTCCAAAGAATATCCATAAATGGCCAATAAGCATAAAAAGATGCTCATTAGCCATTAGGAAAATGTAAATCAAACTCAAAATGAAATATCACTTCATACTCACTAGGATGACTAAAATTAAGAAGACAGACAATAACAAGTGCTAGTGAGGATGTGGAGAAATTAGAACCCTCATATATTGTTGGTGCGACTGTAAAATAGTATAGCTGCTTTGATAAGCAGTTTGGCAGCTCCTCAAAATGTTATACATACAGTTACTATATGGCCCAAAAATTCTACTCCTAGGTATATACTAAGAGAAATAAAACATGCAAATATGGGGCGCTTGGGTGGCTCAATGGGTTAAGCCTCTGCCTTCGGCTTGGGTCATGATCTCAGGGTCCTGGGATAGAGCCCTGCACCGGGCTCTCTGCTCAGCAGAGAGCCGGTTTCCCCCTTCTCTCTGCCTGCTTCTCTGCCTACTATGTGATCTCTGTCAAATAAATAAATAAAATCTTCAAAAAAAAAAAAGCAAATAATTCTCTACTTACCAAGGGAAATAAAAATACACAAAAATTTGTACATGAAATGTTTGCAGATTATTCCTAACAGCTAAAAAAGTGTAGCTACCCCACCCCACATTCATCACCTGATGAATGGATAAATGAAATGGCACATCCACAGAGCGGGATTCTACCTGGCAATAAAAAAAGGGATGAAGCACACAAACACATGCTACAGTATGGATGAGCTCTGAAGCATGCCAGTAAGGAAAGAAACCAGTGACAAAGGTCATGTGTTACAGGAATTCATTGTATATAATGTTCAGAACAGGAAAATCCATTCAGACTGAAAGTAGGTTAGTGACCGCCAGAAGGTGAGGGAGAAGGAAATGGGGAATAGGACTGCTAATGAGTGTGGGTTTTGGAGGGACAGAGATGGAAATGTTCTGGAATTAGACAGTGGTGATGGTTGCACAGCCTTGTGAATATGCTAAAAACCACTGAATTGTATAATTTAAAGAGATGAATCTTATGCTATGTAATTATATCTCAATAAAGCTGGTCTTTAAAAAAATTTTTTTAATTTAGCCAAGATATAGACTATGAGAATTTTCACACTGTAATCTTAACAAAGTGAGCTAGGTACATAAGAAAGAACAATAAATGAAAAAAGTAGAAACTCTATGAGTTTTAACAGGAAGCTTATGGGGGCATCTCATTATTGCACAGAACAAAGGCAATGGCTATCCTGTTTAACGTTTTTATAAACTTAGGGTTGTCATAAGACCTAAATCTACAAGATTTAAAGGAGGAGCAATACCCTTATATATAGGACTATTATTTAAACAGCTGCATTTTCCAGGTTTAGTTTTGAAAGAGCTAAAATAAGACCCTCCTCTTGCCATGACAAGGGTGAGTAGACCTGAGCCCTCCTGGATCACTACCTATAATAAAATAAGAAGGAAAGACCAGAAACACATTAAGGTTCTAAGATTCCTAAAGCCTTAGTTAGGAGCTCACTTACAACAATGATGGATTGCTTTGAAAGCTGTATCTACAGATAATAAACAGGGATTCTAGGAATAAAGTGTCATCTGCATTAATTTGAACCTCCATTAACCCTTTGGCAAATGTGCTTGAAAGAACAAAAAACAAAACATGCAATTTACCTGAGTCTTCCTCTATACCTTTAATTTAAAATCAAGCAATAAAAGCAAAACAAAAAACTAGTAGACTTAGATAATCTACAAATGATATTCTTAATTTAAGACAAATTTTTGTAAAAGCAATTTTAAATTCCAAAAAAGCCTTCCCACATTTATTTGGTTATCTTTAAAATTCTCCAATACTGAACAGTTTCAAATAAGTGGATTATTTTCGCCTTATATCATAGTGACAAGTAAGTAAAAATAGTTTAATAGGATTTAACTGATAGTGCTTGCTCCCCCACCCCCAGATTAACTTCACATAAAAAACAAAGATCCAATATACTGACAATCTTATGTAAATTCTGAATTAAAATAAAAGTTATGGGGCGCCTGGGTGGCTCAGTGGGTTAAGGCCTCTGCCTTCAGCTCAGGTCATGATCCCAGGGTCCTGGGATCGAGCCCCACATCGGGCTCTCTGCTCGGCGGGGAGCCTGCTTCCTCCTCTCTCTCTGCCTGCCTCTCTGCCTACTTGTGATCTCTGTCTGTCAAATAAATAAATAGAATCTTAAAAAAATAAAATAAAAGTTATACATTTAAGATTAAATGCCAATCTTGATATGAAAAATCCACTTAAATCTTAAAACTACAGAAAAATACTTGAAGAATGACATTCAGTTACCTCAGGCATTCAATCATGCGAGAAGCAATTTTCTTCCGACGCATCATGCTGAATACCCATATCCGACTGATCCCACAGATTGCAGGCTCTGGTAATGTTGAGCAGCACCAGGCTTTCTGCCTTTCAAATCTGACTTTTTCTTCTTCTGACCTGATAACTGGATGTTTCTCTTCTATAACTCTGTACCCCTAAGGTATCAAAATTAAAGACGGAAAAATTTTAAAGTGAGACTATTAATTAGCAACTGTCTAGTACTGACCTTAGTGCAGAGGCTGCTACATTTGTCCGGCTTAACAAACTATGGGGACCATTTATGCTTTCATTCTTACTTCAGGAAACAGACCTGACTCTACATTCTGTTCTAATTCACTTTCTAGTTATGACCACAAAAGCAGTCAACAAATTAAGATTTGGGTTCCTTATCTATAAACTAGAGATATCTACCACTTCTCTCAGAAAATTGTAGAGAAATTAAATAAGGTAATACATACAAAATACCCTGCCCATCATGGCTGGTCCATTTTTTTCTCTACCTCCCACATTCTAAGGACAAGCAAAAGTACACGTCAAGAACTCAGCAATCATAACAACTGTTTCTGTGATTGCTGCCACAGTTCTAGGGGTCACAGCTGTGCAGAAATCACAAGGAGGGATGGCAGAAGAATCAAGAATTTAAAAAGCTGCTTTCCCCACATTCCCGTCTCTTTAAAAAAAAACAGAAACAAAAACAAAGAAAACTAAAGTGCTTTAAAAAAACATAGCATCTCCTCTATCAGTCTAGTTGGACCACAGCCAACCTTCTGATGGAACACGGTACAAATCTTAAAACAATGAGACAACACGATGAAGAATTAACAAACATTACATAGCTATCCTCTAAACACGGCAAAAGTCATTTTTAGAACTTGGTAGAATAGAAATTAAAAAAACACAAGGGTATACACTATGTAAAATTAACTCAATTTCAATATGGCAAACTCTACAAGTCGTTTTATATCAAATTTACATCCACAAATTACCTTATCACAGCTATTCATTTAAATCAATATTTTTAATATAAACAGCAAGATTCATAAAGCTACACAATTAAAGACTGATTTTTTTAAATTAACACATAGAAACTAACTCAAAGATTTGTTTTGACATTTTCTAAGAAAATTTTGATAAAACATATGTTTTCAGGAAATTATTAATATCCGGAAAGATACCAACTGAACAAAAGCCAAATCCAATGTGCACTGAATTCATAAACAAGAACTCAGCTGAAAAAAGACAGAATTCAAATGAAGTATTCCTCAAAATGAGCATGATTAGAGGGTCTAGAATCTTCTGTTCTCTTAAGTTGATCTGTTACTACGTAACTTACCCAATGTGAATATATCCCTTACTGTGATTCTTTTTTGTACAATTTGGCTCCTAAATACAAGTCAACTTCTCACCTAAAGCTCAAAGAAGTGGTAATCTGTCCTGGGGGTGGGCAACTTTTTATAAAGAATCGGACAGATAGTATTTTAGTTAGGCTTTGCAGCCCGCCAGGTTTCTGTTGAAACTACTCAACTCAGTCTAGTGTAAACCAGCCAGAAACAGTATGTAAGCAAATGGGCATTGCTTATATTATATTGTATATATATTATATTATATTGTAATTACATTTTATTTACAAAAATAGGCTGGATTTTGCCCCCGGGTAATAGTTTGCCAACCTTTGCTTTATTCCAGTGCTGAAGGAATGAGACAAACATTACATTAATATCCAACATGGAAACTTCCTAAACAAAATATAGCAGTACTTTTTGATTTACAGAATTTTTATTTTATATACTGACTTGAGAAACCAATTCCCATGCAAGATACAACTCTGCTTAGTCAAAACCTACACATGGCAATTCCAACATTCACATTCACATACATAAAATGTTGTAAATTTACCATGACTGCTACTCAAGATTACACAGTAAACTCGTCAGACACTGAATTACATATGAACACTCTTTAAAAGTCACTTAACTTACCCACTGGATATGTTCCGCAATTAGGCAGCCAACTACTTTTTTGTCATTAGAAATAAAGAGAAGTGTTTTAGTTCTGGAATAGCACATTAGTGGGGCCTGTTGGAAACCTAAATCATTATCAACCATCTCTCTAATCTCGTCAACCTGCCAAATAAAGAACAGTATTTTTTTGTAACAATGAAAGAAAGCATTGTATACATGTTAAGACATACTAATTTCAGTTCATTAAGTTGAGTATATTATTCCAAGCAGGATATTGCCTAAAGAAGAGTTCTTTCCAATGATTATGTTAACCAATAATGGTTTTCAAGGCCTGTGGAACAATGTGCAAAATGGGGAAAGAACTGGACAGTAATGTCAAGCCTTGCAGTCTAAATAACAAGAACAGTGAGAGCTCCTACAACAGAAAATAAGAACATTAAAGCATTAGAAGCATCATGGGTTTGAGAATTGGAGAGAACTTCACTGGAATCTTAGCCAGGCAAGGCACCTTTCTTCCCAAGCCTTAGTTAGTACTCTCATCAGTAAAATGGAAGTGGGCACAGAGGAAGAAACACACATTTACTTCTTAATAACCACTGGCCAGATACTATGCCCTTTATAAATATTATCTTACTTAAATCCAAAATCTCTTCGTCTATGGTCCCTCGCATATGGTCCCTTGCAAATGTATATGCAAGAAAGTAAGTTCAAAGGTAACTCCCCCATGTCAGATACTGGACATCTAGAAAACCAGGGAACAGAGCTTTGAATCCATAATGCTAATATGGCATCAAACTGTGCTTCTTCTAGTCTACCTCCTAGAATTATGGTCAAGGTCAAATAAATATGATAAACTCGAGCTTCTGAAGGGTCAAAGGTTTTTGTAGGTACTCAATTATAAGTTCCTTCCCCAGTTAAAAAATAAAATGCAAATATTCAGTCCAACATTCATTTGTGTTACTACTAAGTTTAAAATGAAAATAAACCCTCAGAGGGTTAAGTATTCATACCTCTGACATGCAGAATACTATGTAACACATCCCTTATTCAGGGATGAAAACTCCAGCCCTCCTAATCCTGGAATAGTATCCCATAACACAACTCACAATTCAGTTCCTGAAGGCAAATGACTCACAATTCCTTAGATTTTAATTTTTAACCCATTATGGATTACTAGCTAGTAACATACTACACTGCTACTAAGATTTTGCCCTGAGAAACTAAAATGAGGAAATTAGCATTTACTGAAGATTCTTAGTCAAGAAAAGTCTGAATGCCACATATGGTGGTGTAGCAAAGTTCCCACTGTTCATTTCCAATGGTAATAGTTGGAATTCCAAAAATTACATGATTTAATTTTCATTGACTCAATCACTAATCCAATATTAATTAACAAAATTTCTTTCTGTGACAAGGATCAATGTTTCAAATACAAGACAGGTGGCATGGTTACGTACCATTCTAACTGTTACTGTCTATATTATTAGGCAGTGGTAGTATGTGGACTTATTTGGTTATCTGGGATTGTCCAGTCATACATAATAAAAGATATGTGAAAAGTCAAAAAAACACAAGATAAAGTAGAATGCTGGTTGTATTTTCAAATAATAGGGTCACCTTTTCAAGTGACGTTTTACTAAATTTAAAGAGGTCCAATAGTTAACCTTAAAAAAAAGAATAAATAAAACATTTTCCTTGTGTTTTCTAGACACTTTGGACATACTCCAGTGAAACTAAGTTTTTCAAAAAATACTGCTTTACATTATAAGGTACTTCAGAAAAAGCAAATGGAGGGTGAAAAAACATTTGAGCATATTATTTCAAAATGTAATTAATATTATCTCATTTCATGGGTGCCTGAGTGGCTTAGTGGGTTAAACCTCTGCCTTCAGCTCAGGTCATGATCTCGGGGTCCTGGGATCGAGCCCCACATCAGGCTCTCTGCTCAGCAGGGAGCCTGCTTCCTCCTCTCCCTCTCTGCCTGCCTTTTTGCCTCTTTGTGATCTGTCAAATTTTTTAAAAAAATCTTTAAAAAAAATATTAACTCATTTCAAAATAAGTGTATCCTATGGTTTCTTGTCTTTTAAGATACACAATATAATAAAATGATTCCAGACTTCATTATCTCTCTGAACCTTCAAAGTACGGAACTCTAAATTTGGACTAAGCCTGGCTCATACCAGCTAAGAGGATTTCTTTAAATTTTCTACCTTATAACTATAAATCAGATATCTTTTTTTCTGAACATTATGTTTGTCTCATGTTTAATTTCAGAACTTCTATAACTTAAAAAAAAACTTTATTTATTTATTTATGAAAAAGAAGAGCAGTGGGGGGAGGGGCAGAAGGAGAAACAGTGTTATGCAGACTCTCAGCAGAATCCATCATGGGATGGGGCATGATCTCATGATCCTGAGATCACCACCTGAGCCGAAACCAAAAGTCAGATTCTTAACTGACTGTGTCATCCAGGTGAACCTCTATGACCTATTATTCTATCTTCTTCTACAATAAGCTTTTGTTTAAAAATTTACTCTCGGGGCACCTGGGTGGCTCAGTGGGTTAAAGCCTCTGCCTTCAGCTCAGGTCATGATCCTGGGGTCCTGGGATCGAGCCCCTCATCGGGCTCTCTGCTCAACAGGGAGCCTGCTTCCCCCTCTCTCTCTGCCTGCCTCTCTGCCTACTTCTGATCTCTGTCAAAAAAACAAATAACATCTTTAAAAAAATAAAAATAAAAATAAAAACTTACTCTCAATATGAAACTTGACAACTGCTAATTTTAATTTTGTTATTGCCAAATTTTAATAATTCTAATTTTTTAAATGAAAGTAATACTTTTTTCAAATTTTTAATTAATAGGTTTATTTATTTATTTATTTTAGAGGGAAGAGGGCCAAAGCAGGGGGAGGGGCACAGAGAGAGGGAGAGAGAATCCCAAGCAGATTCTACACTGAGCAAGGAGCCCAATGTGGGGCTCAATGCAGGGTTTATTCTCACAACCCTGAGATCATGACCTGAGACAAAATCAAGAGTCAGATGCTTAACTGACTGAGCCACCCAGGCACACCCCTAAGTTGTTTTTTTTGTTGTTTTTAAAGAATTTATTTATTTATTTGACAGAGAGAGAGATCACAAGTAGGCAGAGAGGCAGGCAGAGAGAGAGGGGGAAGCAGGCTCCCCGCTGAGCAGAGAGCCCGATGCAGGGCTCAATCCCAGGACCCTGGGATCATGACCTGAGCTGAAGGCAGAGGCTTAACCCACTAAGCCACCCAGGCGCCCCACCCCTAAGTTTTTTATGTAAGTTATCTCTGATCTCTACACCCTTTGTGGGACTCGAACTCACAACCCCAAGATCAACAGTCACACAGTCTTGCAACTGAACCAGCCAGGTACCCCTGTAATTCTGAAGTCACTTATGTGGCATTATAAACTAGCACGCCTTTTATTCCATCACTCAAATTACTGATAATATGGGACACTAACCAATTCACTAAAAATTTGTTTCACAATCCTAGACCCATTATAAGTTTAAGCATAATTTTTAAGTATATTCTTTAAATGTTTATTCTTTATTTCTAGAGCTGAGGTTTAAACATGCTATGCCAGTAATGCATCACCCTCTTAAACTGACTACAAAATTACATTATCCAGGGGCACCTGGGTGGCTTGGTTAGGCATCTACTTTAGGTTTGGGTCGTGATTTCGAGGTCCTGGGATTAAGCCCCTTGTCAGGCTCCCTGTACAGTGAGGAGCCTGCTTCTCCCTCTCCCTCTATTCCTCCCCTGCTCGCTCTCTCAAATAAAAAATTAGATATTATCCATTCTACATGAAATTTCACTGGACATTTACCTTTTTCAGAGCATACTTTGGGTCTTCAGGAAGAACCATTATTATCCTGCCATCAGGATATTCAGCCAGAATTCTTTCTTTTTTCCAACCCTAGATATAAAACATATGAATTAATTTTATGTTATCATATTTCATTTATCAGATTCACATAGAAGAAGAAAAATATATTGATGTATCTAAAAATTGCAAGTATGGAAAAATATTCTCAATGTTTAATAAGATATGAATCAGCTATTTTGTTAAGCATACAGTAGGTACAATGCAAACTAGTTTCTCTATACTACTCATTCAGAAATCTAATACCATATAATATCCTTATCATTTCCCATTTTAAATTAATTTTGAAAATCACACACCAAAAACAAGCCCCTTAAAGTCAGTGATTCCCAGAGCCTAACAGATAACTCTCCCAGTTTCTTGAGAAAAGAATTTAACTCTTAAATTTCTTTGGAACATGGTTACCTCCACAAACAAACACTCATGTCTGGCATGCCAAAGACCTCCAGGAGGTTTTAAATGAACTGATTTGCATGCAGTAGCCCAATATGTAGTAAGGAATAGTTTTTATTCTTATTGATCACAACTATCAAAGTCACAAGAAGGAGACTATAAAAATATAACTACCTTCTAAGAATCTAATAGGGAAGGAGAAGCTACGTTGTGTGTATCTGAAGTTAACATACTCAAAAAAAGAGAGGTAATAAACTCTTCTTCAGATCCACACTCGTGGTGATTAATGAGCAGAACCTGCATGAAAAAAAAAACAAAACAAAAGCCACTTAAATCTAGTAAGATGGGACTGAACCAGAGGATAAAATTAGGAGCTTTGAAGTTCATAATAAGTACAGAAGGAATGAGCTTAACTGGTTGTTTCATTTGTCTTACCCAACCAACTCTACATTTAAAAAAAAAAGAAAAGAAAAGAAAAAAGGCCTTTCAAGAAGCAATACGTTCTTCTACTAGAGAAAACCATGATCCTCTGAGATCTTTTAAGACTATGAAAGCTCAATAAAACCAAGAAAAAAGTAACTACATTTTAAAAAAATATTAAGGCAAGTCAGAGGAGAAGCTGATTTTCTTAAATAATTTTGAGTGATTTTTTGAGGAAAGGGGTAGGATCTTGGGGACAAAAAGTCTAGTAATAAGCTTGGTAAATGTAACAATCTGAAGTATTTAAAATGAGAATTTTTTAAAAAGAGCACCCAAAGATAAAGTAAACTTCAGGTGATTATGATTGGTTAAAAAGTTCTCAAGATTTGAAAAGGAGCAGAAACAATAGCCACAGAAGTCATTTCTTTTCAAATTAGAAATTAAATATGAATTTAAGTAAACAATTTTTAAAACATAAAGAAGATATCACCTCTTAAAAAACAAATTTATATTACTATGTTAATTTGGGAAATGCTTCTAAAATAAACCCATTTTCAATAAAATGAAAAAGGAGACTTCTCATTTTAAAAGTTGAACTACAAATTCAATGAGGAACTGGAAATTTTAAGTAACCTCCACTTTTAAGAAAGTCTTAAGTGCCTAGGTGGCTCAGTCACTTAAGCGTCTCCCTTTGGCTCAGGTCATGATCCCATGATCTAGCCCCGCATTGGGCTCCCTACTCAGCGGGGAGCCTGATTCTCCCTCACCCAGTCCCCCTGCACGTGTTCTCTCTCTCTCTCTCAAATAAGTAAATAAAATCTTAAAAAAATGTTAAAAAGTCATAGTTCCTGAGCTGAATTATCAAAACAAAATAAGAAGAGAGACACCTGAGTGGCTCAGTCAGTTAAGCTTCTGCCTTTGGCTCAGATCATGATCTGATCATGATCTGAATGAGTCAAGTTCTGCATCAGGCTCCTTGCTCAGTGGGGAGCCTGCTTCTCCTTCTGCCTCCTATTCCCTGTTTTGTGCTTGCGCACTCTCTCTGACAAACAAAATCTTTAAAAAAACAAACCAAAACAGTTCTAGGGTAAAAATTCAGGGTTTAGGGGTGCCTGGGTGGCTCGGTCAGGTGAGCAACTGCCTTCGGCTCAGGTCATGATGCCAGGGTCCTGGGATAGAGCCCCGAGTCAGGCTCCCTGCTCAACAGAAAGCCTGCTTCTACCTCTCCCTCTGCCTGCCATTCTGCCTGCTTGTGGTCTCTGTCAAATAAATAAATAAAAACTTAAAAAAATATTTTTCAGGGTTTAAAGCCTTGTTTTGTTGTTACTAGCTATACGACCTTGCGCAAATCACAAACTCTGTTTCCTCGTCTAGGCTATGTACAAAATAGCTGTCATCACCTCCATCACTTAGTTTTTAAGAGGGTTGTATTTAAAATAATTTCTCGGGGCTCCTGGGTGGCTCAGTGGGTTAGGCCTCTGCCTTCGGCTCAGGTCATGGTCTCAGGGTCCTGGGATAGAGCCCTGCTTGGGGGCTCTCTGCTGGGTGGGGAGCCTGCTTCCCGCCCCTCTCCCCCACCGCCTGCCTCTCTGCTTACTTGTGATCTCTCTGTCAAATAAATAAAATCTTTAAAAAAATAAAATAATTTCTCACACAGAGTAGTCACTCAGGAACTTCCATTCTACCTTCCTAATGATACCAAACTAAGATCAGCACACTACTCTAAGAAAGCACAAGTTAATTAATAAAGTTCCTTAAGTTAAATACATCATGGATAGATGAAAGAAGCATGTTGGCCATGTCTGGCAAATAACATACTCCAGACATTTATAGGCCTCGACTGTGGTTATCTCTTTCTTGGAGTTAATAACCACACAATCCTCCTGACTTTAAAAGGTTTAGAGAAGGGGTGCCTTAATGGCTCAGTGGGGTTAAGCCTCTGCCTTCAACTCGGGTCATGATCTCAGGGTCCTGGGACAAGCCTCGTGTCAGGCTCTCTGCTCGGCCAGAAGCCTGCTTCCCCCTCCCTCTCTGCCTACTTGTGATCTCTCTCTCTGTCAAATAAATAAATAAATTTTAAAAAAAATGTTTAGAGGAGACTATCTGCTGCTTGAAACTGAGGCAGAGGGGAAGGTTGTAGGGGAAGGGTACATACAATTTAGAGGAATAATCAAACAGTGACGGCTTTCTGCAAAAATATAAATTCCAACGCAGTGCATTTAAACTTCTCCCCTTGGGCTCTAACATGTTACAAATATCCCTCTGCTAATGACTGTATTTTCCAAACCCCAAATTTTCTTAATTCACCCACCTGGCTGTGAAAGCTTTATATTCCTAATAGCAATCAATGATTATCTTTGTTCCTTTGCCACTGTACTTACTCGAAACTTAAGAATCTAAAGAATGGAAAGGATTTCTCCTCTTTTCCCATTTAAAAAATATATTAATCAAAAACAAAACACATTAAGTGGCAGATACACTGATGTATACAATTGTCAAAATTCATCAACCAAACATTTAAGATCTGTGCATTTAACTGTATGCAAATTATACCCCAACTTCATACTAATCACTTCAATACTAACTTTATACTAAAAACTTTAAATACTAAAGTTCATACTAATCACCTTAATAAAAGGCTGAACAAGAATACCCATGGAAGAATACCCTGAGAAATAAAACCAACAACCAGCTTTTTAAAAAACTACCAATACTGAAAAAAAAAAAAAAAACCAAAACAAAAACCTACCAATATTGTAAGAAAAAAGACATAGAGGGAAAACCTTTAGATTAAGAGAGACCTAAGAGATATACCAACAAATGCAATATATGGATCTTAATTCAAACAAATGAACAGTACAGAAATTGTACTTGGAGAGCTTTGAACCCTAAGGAAACATCTGACACTAAGGAATTAACTGATTTTTCTTAAGGCGTGGTTATATTCTTTAAATAAATTTTATGTAAAAAATAGTAATCTTTTCATCTTTTAAATGAGTGATTTAGTTTTTTTCCTTTTAGCTTGTCTATATTTCCTAGTTATTCTACTTTCATAAAATGGTGTAATAAAGGTATTAATATACTTAACTATCCCAAGCAACTGGTTTTAAGTGCATGTTTGGACCTTTTTTTTTTTTTGCAAAAATAATAATATATTATCAGCATTACTGATAGAGATATGTTTCTACTCAGTGTGACCTTCACTGAACTATGAAGTATGAAGTCAAATAATTAAATGGCAATTAGGTGAAAAAAATTCAGTCAATTCAAGAAATATGTACTGACCACCTACCATGTGTGCACACCACTGATCTAGGTAGCACCAAAAAGCGATAAAGAAGACTTTAAAAATCAGTGATACCAAGATTCAAGTCCAGACTCTGCTATTTACTAGCTGTGTTGCCTTGGGCCAATTACTTAACCTCTCTAAACCCTCATTTCCTTGCCTATAAAATGTATATAAAAACTGTAATACAAAATTTTTGAGAAGCTGAGAAAACATGATAAAATACTAAGCACAGAGCCTAACACAAATAATACACACCCAATAAATAATATTACTATTATTATGGTAACAGCATTTTCTTGTAGGTTTTTTCACCTGTGATACTTTTTTTCTTTTTTTAAAGATTTTATTTGAGAGCAAGCAAGGGAGCAAGCCCATGAGCAAGGGGAGGGAGAAAGGGAGAGGGAGAAGCAGACTCCCTCCTGAGCAGGGAGCCCGACATGGGACTCGATCCCAGGACTCTGGGATCGTGACCTGAGCTGAAAGCAGATGCTTAACCAACTGAGCCACTCAGGTGCCCTTATCTGCAATACCTTCACAAGGTCATTTGTGATCTAGCTCCTCATCTACCTCTTCAAGCTCCCTCTCTTGAAGCTTTCCTACCACATGACCCAGTCATAAGTCGTAACACTTAAAATATCCCAACTTTTACACCCATTATTCTTCTAGTCCAATGCCTCTGCTCTATACTCTCCTGGGCACAAAGGACTCCTAACTTGGCCTTTCCGACTCTACTTATAAAGTATTAACCTCACTTTTCCAACCTTTGTTGGATATCCTTAGGCTCTATATTCATACAGTACCCTGTATGTATTACTACTGTAGCACTTTCCATACGATTTAGATATGTTTACTTATCTGTCCCTTGTGCTGCCTGTAATCCTACATGATGGGAAAAATGATCTTTTTAGTAGTAATTTTTAAACTTTAATAATAATTTTAATAATTTTTAAACTATGGAATATAGTAATAGTGTTTGAATAACAAATAAGCGTAAAAAATTACCTCATAAGACTTTTTTAAACTTTTTACAGATTAAAAAAAAAACAAGTGAAAGAAGTTTAGTTAACTTGCTATGGTCACATAACTAGTAAGAGGCTCACTAGAAAACCACATCTTTCTAATGTAATTAAGCTCATTATTACACCACACTGATCTCAAGAATCTTAACAAACTGAATAGGAAAAATAAATAATACAAATATCTGTAACAGAAGGTGCAATCCATATACTTCTATGGTTGAAAGGAAGTTTTCCTTGATTCAAACTCAACTTTTTATATCCTGGTTTCAATGTTTCTGAATCCAGAATTAGTCTTACAACCAATATGCATATTTAAGGCATTTCTTAATTCTCAAAAAAAGAAGCTATCAAATTGAAGCATGAACTTCCAAGAGAAAGCAAATATTTTAAAAAGTATTACAACGATTTTGAGCCAAGAAAAACCCTTATTGGGCTTAAAGAGAAACCCAAAAATATTTCACAGAAGAGATGGTATTTCCCTTGAAGAATATAGATGAGAATGCAAAGGCATTCCTGGCAGAAGAATGTACAAACTAAAAACTAGAGGTGGAAAAATTAAAGCAATGCACAAGACAATGAGTGTATCAATTTTGCTAGAGAAGAGAATTTATAAGGAAATGAGAAATACATTTACAAGGGCAGACAAGAACCAACGTTGGCTGGGCCATGAATGCCTAGTAGAAATAGGGAGAAATCAAGAAAGATTTTAGATAAGCAAAAATCATGACTTGAACCAAATGAAGATGAATTTGGTAGCTGAATATAATAGGCAGGATGGACAACGGCAAAAACAAATAAACAAAAATATATATGTCATAACATGGATGCCAATTTCCTATTATAAACAAATGTGTCTTGTCACTTAAAACCTTTGTGTTTTTAAAAATTTGAAAGAACACAGAAGATCATCTGAGAGGACTTTAGTTTAAAAGTAACTGGGGTCAACTGATTTCTCTGAGCTAAATTATAATCATATACACAATATATTTTGTTGGAGTTCAAATAAAAAGTAAAAACCTACAGTCTACTATACAAGGACTCTAGAGCTAATTTCATTACTTAGTACCTATGTGACGTTAGGCAAATACATAGCTTTCTTTCTGTGTATTTCCTCATTTATAAATTAACTGTAACTATTTCATGATTTGCTAAAAGAAATAAGCAGTTCTATATAAGTAAAAAGTTGGATCAGCCCCTGGTAGACAGGAAGCCTTTAATTAATGTCATTTTTGTTAGTGTTATTGGTATTATCGTATCTCCTAAATATAAAATAACTTATATAGGAATTTAAGTTTCACATTGGGAAAATCTCTCTTCTAAAGACACTTTATGGACTTTTCATTTTTTATTATTATTATTTTTTAAGATTTTATTTATTTATTTGACAGACGGAGATCACAAGTAGGCAGAGAGGCAGGCAGAGAGAGAGGGGGAAGCAGGCTCCCTGCTGAGCAGAGAGCCCAACGTGGGGCTCGATCCCAGAACCCTGGGATCATGACCCGAGCCGAAGGCAGAGGCCTTAACCCACTGAGCCACCCAGGCGCCCCCGGACTTTTCATTTTTTAGATAAATTACGACAGCAAGATTTTTCTGGTTTGCTACAATATTTAAGCTGAATGAGTAAAAGCTAGAATCCCTGAAAACTTCTAGTCCTCCAGTAGAATTATTTGTTTTGGTAAATCCTGTATTCTAGGACCAATTCTCTTTGATCTAGGAATGATGGAAGCTACAGGGATCTGGAGTTTTAGGATGACTAGGCTGTCAAGGTTTTATAATGAGAAACACCATATGGACCATAAGCTGCAAAAGGACCAAGACTTCATTTGACACACCACTACATCCCAAGCTCAGAGCACAGTAAATCAAGTACATTATAAATATTTATTTCTGAAAGGATGGTACATGCTTGAAGAATCAAAGCCTCTTTTTATGAAACCAAAAGCTTAATCCCTCTGTGCCTGTTTTGCAATCCGTAAGAGAGGAATGAAAACTACTTCAATGGTTAACAGCGAATTAAATTAATACTTACAGAATACCTACAATAATTAACTGAGAAACTGGAAGGTTGAGAGGGGAATAATAGAAGCATCAAGGAGTCAAATGTTTATAAATACTAAAATTAAAGGCAGGGACACCTGGGTGGTTCAGTTGGTTAAGCCACTGCCTTAGGTCATGATCCCAGGGTCCTGGGATCGAGCCCTGCACCGGACTCCTTTGATCAGTGGGGAGCCTGTTTCTCCCTCTCCCTCTGCCTACCACTGCGCCTGCTTGTGCACATGCGCGCGCGCACGCGCGCGCTCTCTCTCTGACAAATAAATAAATAAAATCTTTTAAAAAATAGAATTAAAGGCAACTGACAGAACTTAAAACAAAAATAATAAAAACTGGAAGAAAAGATTTTACCCACACATTTATATACAGCTTCATAAATATAAACTATACATAGCTTGATTTATTTAAGTTATGCCGTAAACACTCAAACAGACAAGAGCGCTTTATCGCTGGTGAATGGGACCAGAAAGAGAGAAGAGGTAAGGAGGCTTTCACTTTTCATTTTTTATCTAGTAATATTAGTGACATTTTCATTTCCAAGTATATACACTGCTTTTCATAAATTTTTAATAAGTTGAAGAATAAAAAATTTGAAGGCCACTCTTTCATTTACCTAAATTATAATTTTTTTAAGGAAAAGAATGTGAAAAAATTTTCTCCACAGAAAAAGTTTGAAGAACAAGTGCACCTAAAAGAATAAAAGTATTTTAAAAAAAATTTTTTTTTTAAAGATTTTATTTATTTGACAGAGACAGTGAGAGAGGGAACACAAGCAGGGCGAGTGGGAGAGGGAGGAGCAGGCGTCTCACCAAGCAGAGAGCCCTACATGGGACCCAGTCCCAGGACCCTGGGATTAGGACCCAAGCTAAAGGCAGGAACCCAACGACTGAGCCACCCAGGCGCCCCTAAGTGTTCTTTCTTGTGGGTAATACAATGATAATATATAATAAAAAAAATTTCTCAATAATGCCTTTTCATAATTAAAGACCATATGAAACTGAAGTGCAATTTTAAAAATTATTTTGGGGGCACCTGGGTGGCTCAGTCAGTTGAGTGTCTGACTCTTGGTTTTGGCTCACATCATGATCTCAGGGTCATGGGCTCTGTACTCAGCAGGGAGTCTGCTTCAGATGCTCCCCTTCTGCCCCCACGCTGACACACACATGCACACTCTCTCTCTAAAATAAATGAATCTTGGGCGCCTGGATGTCTCAGTGGGTTAAAGCCTCTGTCTTCGGCTCAGGTCATGATCCCAGAGTCCTGGGATCGATCCCCACACCGGGCTCTCTGCTCAGCAGGGAGCCTGCTTCCTCCTCTCTCTCTGCCTACTTGTGATCTTTGTCTGTCAAATAAATAAATAAAATATTAAAAAAAATAAAAATAAATGAATCTTAAAAAAAATCATTTTGAAAAGAACTCAAAGATTTAGAGAGCAACATCTATTTTTTTTTAACTTCCCATTTCTCAAACATCCTGATATGTACATATTTTATTAATAATAAATTTGTCTCAGGGAATGGTGAAAACGAAGTCCTAAGAAAAAGGCTTTCATGAGAGGTGCTTTATTATGTTCTAAACAGCATAACATTTTCACAGATAAAATGACAGGGTATTTTACTATATGGTGGTAACTTTCTTAACTGATATCCACCTAATTAACTTGCTGGATTAACTAACGCTCACTTTTCCCTAGGTAAAAGAAACTAATACCTGGAGCACACGGACAGACTCACAATGAGTAAACTACCTTGTTATTCCACACCTGAGTGAGTCAGGATTACCAAGTATCATTTGTTCCTAAACTTATTTATTCCAAATTATTTTTTTTAAAGACTTTATTTATTTATTTGAGAGAGAGAGTGCACAAAGAGAGAGTGAGAGGGAGAAGCAGATTGCCCAGTGAACAGGGAGCCCTACAGTAGGGCTCGATCCCAGGGCCCTAGGATCACACCTTAGTCAAAGACAAATGCTTGGGAACCTGGGTGGCTCAGTAGGTTAAAGCCTCTGCTTTCGACTCAGGTCATGATCCCAAAGTCCTGGGATCGAGTCCCTCGTTGGGCTCTCTGCTCAGCAGGGAGCCCGCTTCCTCCTCTCTCTCTGCTTGCCTGCCTACTTGTGATCTCTGTCTGTCAAATAAATAAATAAAATCTTAAAAAAAAAAAAAAAAGACAAATGCTTAACCAACTGAGCCACCCAGGCACCCCTATTTATTATTTTTTACCTAAAATGTAATCAAGTATTAACTAGTGGAAAGATAGTTGTTTTAATGAGAATCAATAGAATATGCTGGCAAAAAGCAAAATAGGCCAAGTCTCTTTTAAAAATCAAAAATATAACAAGAATAATTCTGTACCCAGATTCTCAGATTGCTTTGCAATGTGTAAGCTCTTGCTCTATTTTTTTTTTTAAGATTTTATTTATTTATTTGACAGAGAGAGACACAGCAAGAGAGGGAACATAAGCAGGGGTTGTGGGAGAGGGAGAAGCAGGCTCCCCACTGAGCAGGGAGCCCGATGCGGGGCTCAATCCCAGGACCCCAGGATTATGACCTGAGCCGAAGACAGACGCTTAACGACTAAGCCAGCCAGGCACCCCACCGACTAACATTCTTGCTTTAAATTTGAACATGGTACTGGACTACAGCAGTCTACTTTAAGGACCATGAAGTGGTCCTTCACAGCTGTGAAGCCAAAAAGTCAATACTTTAGGAGAGGCAAGCACTGACTGAGAAATAGCCAGCACTCATGATAGGGTTGAACTGCTGGATTGAACAACCCTAGAACTATACACCTCCAGACTTCTTAATATATAGCCCTATGATAAATCATAAAAGTTGTTATTTGGGTATTCTAATATCAAGGGTCCACCTGAATCAGCTTTTCTGATTAAATGAACTAATTCTCCCAATTTTGTCAGTCAAAAAAACTTCTACTATAATTACAATATCAAAATCTATTACGATAGGAGTATTTCTCATAAGAAATCCTTGGGTCAGACCTCATACAAAGTCAAAGAAGAGGAATTATGAGACTCTCTTCTCTCCTATCATTCTCAAACACTACGGAATCATAAATAGCTCTTTATTAGGCCTGACCCATTTAGTTAAGCACTTTTCAACATATGTAATAACTTTCCAGTATGTAAGAGATATTTTATTTGATGTAAATCTTACCTCAAGATTATGTGGGGCTTAGGGCACAAATATACTGACCCCCTCAATATTGGTCATAATTTTTAAAAACTCATGGTCCAAACTCCACTCACTCCTATACCCAAATATAAATGGAGCCTCCATTATTGAAAAATGTTCTCAAAATGTACAGCTGTGGGAATTACATTTCCAGCTAGGATAAAGCATGTCACAGTAGATCACTGTTCCTCTTTTAATAAGAAAATAAGCAATAAACTAAAAGTCACATTTTCTTTAAAAGCACTTAAGAGCTATGTATTGACTTCTAGGATGAACTAACCCTTCCTAGATGAGCAGAGACCAGCAGCTATTTTTATCCTAAGACACTGACCACGCCTACAAGCATGAGCAGGAAAGAAAGACTGCCATAGGCAGAGGACAAGGAGAAGAGTATCCTGCTGGGACAAGAAAAAACAAAATTTTAATGGCTAAGTGAGTTAACATGGCTATCTGAAATATGGAGGAGCTTCAAACAGAGAAAATTCTCCACCAATTCTCTCACAGGGACATCTGCTGAGTGGAACTGGAAGGTGTAATGAGTTAGGTGTAGTGTAGTGTAGTGAAGGTGTACCATAAAGTTTAGATCCTCAATTTCTTCTGGAGAGAGGCACCTGATCCCAACCTCAAACATTAAAAACCAAAATGTATGGGAAAGCAAACTAAAATGTCATCCCAACTCCATTCTTTTTTTTTTTTTTTTTTTTAACGTAAGCTCTAGGGATGCCTGGGTGGCTCAGTTGGTTAAGCAGCTGCCTTCGGCTCAGGTCATGATCCTGGCGTCCCAAGATCAAGTCCCATATCGGGCTCCTTGCTCAGCGGGGAGCCTGCTTCTTCCTCTGCCTCTGCCTGCCACTCTGTCTGCCTGTGTTCTCTCTCTCTGACAAATAAATAAAAATAAATTAAAAAAAAAAAAAAAAAGTAAGCTCTATGCCCAACATGGGTTTTGAATTCACAACTGTGAGATCCAGAGTCACATGCTTGGGGTGTCTGGCTGGCCCAGTCCACAAAGCATGGGACTCTTGATCTTGGGGTCATGAGTTCAGGCCACCTGTTGGGGGCAGAATTTACTTTAAAAAATAAAATAAAAAAAGAGTTACATGTATTAAAGTTACTCCGTATCTTGGGGCACCTGGGTGGCTCAGTGGGTTAAAGCCTCTGCCTTCATCTCAGGTCATGATCCCAGGGTCCTGGGATTAAGCCCCGCACCAGGCTTTCTGCTTAAATCTTAAAAAAAAAAAAAAAAAAAAAAAAAAAAGGCAATTGCAATACAACAGAGACAAGACAGTTTTCAACAAGTGTTGCTGAAATTGGACATCCACATACAAAAATTAACTCAAAATGAATCACAGAACTAAATGTAAAAAGCAAAACTATAAAACTCCTAGATAATAACAAAGAAGAAATCCACGTAACCTTCAGTATGGCAATGACTTTTTAGATATAACACCAAAGGCACTGTACTTCATTAAAATTAAGAAGTTCTACTCGGGGCACCTGGGTGGCTCAGTGGGTTAAAGCCTCACTTTGGGCTCAGGTCATGATCCCAGGATCCTGGGATTGAGCCCCACATCAGGCTCTCTGCTCAGCAGGGAGCCTGCTTCCCCCTCTCTCTCTCTGCCTGCCTCTCTGCCTTCTGTGATCTCTGTCTGTCAAATAAATAAATAAAAATCTTTTAAAAATTTTTTAAAAAAAGTTCTACTCTACAAAAGACACCATCAAGAACATGAGAAGATAAGCTGCAGACTGGGAGAAAATATTTATAAGAGACAGCTGATAAGGGCTATTCTCCGAAAGATACAAAGAATTCTTAAAACTCAACAATAAGAAAACAACCAACCGAACTAAAAAGTGGGCCAAAGACCCATACAAACACATCACTAGAGAAGATACACAGATCGCAAATAAGCATATGAAAAATGCTCCACATCATAGGTCATCAGGGAAATGCAAATTAAAATGAGATACCACCACAGGCCCATTAGAACAGCCAAAACCCAAAACAATGACAACACCACAGGCTGGCAAGGAGGTGGAACAAGAGGAAATCTCATTCACTGCCGGTGAGAATACCAAATGGTAGAGCCACTATGGAACAGTTTGGCAGTTTCTCACAAAACTAAATTTACTCCTAACATACAACCCAAGCAATCACATTCCTCAGTATTTATGAAAAAGAGTTCAAAATTTATCTCCACACAAAAGCCTGGACCTGCACAAGACTGTTTATAGCAATTTTATTCCTAACTGCCAAAACTTGGGAGCAATCAAAATATTCTTCAGTAGGTGAATAGATAAATGAAATATAGAATATGAATGAAATATAGAATATAGAATGAAATAGATAAATGAATAACAGAATATTATTCAGCACTAAAAAGAAAAAAGCTATCAAGCCATGAAAAGATACGGAGTAACTTTTTTTTAAGATTTTATTTATTTGACAGACAGAGATCACAAGTAGGCAAGAGGCAGGCAAAGACAGAGAGAGGGGGAAGCAGGCTCCCCGCTGAGCAGAGAGCCTGATGTGGGGCTCGATCCCAGGACCCTAGGATCATGACCTGAGCCGAAGGCAGAGGCTTAACCCACTGAGCCACCCAGGCGCCCCAAGATAAGGAGTAACTTTAAGTGAAAGAACTCAATGATGAAGAGAACTATACACTGTATGATTCCAACCATATAGATTTCTGGAAAAGGTGAAACTATGCAGACAGTATAAAAGATCAGTTATTTTCCAGGAGTTAGTAGGAACGCAGGGGTAAACAGGAAGAGAACAGAGGATTTTAAGGGCAGTGAAACTTTTTGTATGATACTATTATGGACATGTGTCATTATAAATTTTTCAGACCCCATGGAACAACACCAAGAGTGAGCCCTAATAAAAACTATGGACTTTGGATAATAATGGTGTATCAGTATAGGTTCATCAATTTTAACAAATCTATTGGTATGAAAAAACTGAACATGTGTGTGACGGGGGAAAAAAGTAATATATGGGAAGTCTCTGTATTTTCTGCTTAATTTTGCTATGAGCCTCTATTAAGGGGCACCTGGGAGGCTTAGTCAGTTAAGTGTCCGCCTGCCTTTGGCTCAAGTCACGATCCCAGAGTCCTAGAATCAGGCCCTGCGTTGGGCTCCCTGCTCCTTCTCTCCCTCCCCGGCCCCCACTTGTGCTCTCTCTCATGCTCTCTCAAATAAATAAATAAAATCTTTTTTTTTTTTTTTTAAGTCTATTACCACAGGGGAAGGGAGGGAAAACTGAATCAGAAGAAATCAGAGATGGAAACAAACCATGGACTCTGGGAACCAAACTGAGGGTTACAGTGGGAGATGGGAAACCAGGTGATGGGTATTAAGGAGGGCACGTGTGGTGATGAGCACTGGGTGTTACATGCAGCTAATGAATCACTGAACACTACATCAAAATCTAATGATGTACTATGGCTAACCGAACATAGTAATAAAAAATTGTTTTTATCAGCACACAAAAAATAAATAAATAAATAATAAGTCTATTAAAAATAAAACTTAATGAGACCATGGACAGAACTGGGAAATTATGATCCAAGATCAAGAAGAAAAAAGTCAATAGAAACAGGCCCAGTGAAGACCCACATGTTTGAATTAGCAGAAAAGAACTTGAAAATTTCTGTAATAAATGTTAAAGATTTTAAAGGAAAAGATGCACAAACCAGGGGCACCTGGGTAGCTCAGTCAGTTAAGTGTCTCCCTTTGGCTTAGGTCATGATCTCAGGGTCCTGCGATCAGGCCCTGCATTGGGAGCCTGCTTTTACCTCTCCATGCTGCTCCTCCTGCTTGTGCTCTGTCAAATAAATAAATAAAATCTTTAAAAAAAAAAAAAAAAAGAAGAAGAAGAAGAAGAAGATGAACGAACTATGTGGAAAGGATTTCCACAGAGAAACTGAAACTTCCAAAAATGTACATGCTGTAACAGAAAGATTAGAATTATTTTTATATATAAAAGAAAATAAATCTTATGTAAAATTTCAAAAAGAAACTGAAGAAAAACCACTGGTATAAGATGATCTATAATAACCTCTTACATATAAGAAAAGTAGTTAAATTACTTTTACTACTTTTCTAATTGAGGAATGAACCATGTCAACATCTAAATTCAGTCAGGTACATAATTCTATATGCAACATAGTTAATAAAGCTTTAACTGCTATTGAATTCAAATTTGGGCTGCTTTTACTTATTTCGAAGTACATTAATAATAGTCTTATTTTGCCTAACTTGTATCAAATATACACAATATATTTCATGTTCCCTCAAAAGATATTTATAGTATCAATTCCCAATCAATAAATATCAGAGTTGCCAAAGCCCAGAAAAATTTTCCGGTGTAGTATTATTTTTATACAAGATAAATGAGACTCAAACACTCTTGTTGTGCAGCTTCCAATCAAATCTACTCTTTAATTCAATGCATTTGTTGAGCCCCTACTGCACATTGGCAGGTGCTATTTAATGTGATTAACAGAGTATTAAGGACTCTTCTCTGACAAAGCTTCTACTCCAGTGGGAGAAATACCAAACAAATTTTCAGTGTGGAAAAGGGTCAAAAGAAGACACTAATACTGCTGGAGTAAAGAGAGAGGGAGCCACTTTGTATTGGGTGTTCAGGGAGGGCATCTCTGAGATTGTAAGACCTAAATGAAGAGAGCTGATGTAGAACATCTGAGAGAAGAAAAGTACAGGAAAAGGTAAAGTAAGTATAAACACACTAAGAATGGAATGTAGCTAGAGTAGTTCAGGAACAAAAGAAAAATATGTATGAATGCAATATAGCACGTAATGGTAAGAGTGTTAAGAGATGAAATTAGAGGAGCTGGAGTATATGAGGCCTTGATGCCACAGTAAATACCCTGGATTTTAGTCTGTGTGTGATGAGAATTTGCTGGAGAATTTTAAATAAAGGAAGGACATAATCTGATTAAAGTTTTTAAAAGATGGCTGAGACAAAGACCATAATGGAAGCTGGGAGACTAGTTAGGAGGCATTACTAGGCAGGAAATGATGACAGCTTGGTTTAGAGTAGAAGCAGTGGACATGATAGAAGTGGAAGGATTTGAAATCTATTCTGAAGGTGAGATTTACTAATGTTAAGTATAGGAGTATACTCTGAGTATACTTCTTTGAGTATATGGAGAGCAAAAGGAAAATTGAAGGATCATTCTGAAGTTTTCAGTCTGAGGAAGTAAGTTAAATGGTGGCACCACTTCCAGAATGGGGAAAAACAGAGGAAGAACAGATTAAAAGAAGTTTTTACTTGCCACTAGATACATTATAGGTTTTCCCTCCCCCAGAGTTTGTAAACTCTTTTTAAAAATGTAAAAGCTTGGGGTGTTTGGGTGGCTCAGTGAGTTAAAGCCTCTAAAGCCTCTGCCTTCGGCTCAGGTCACGATCCCAGGGCCCTGAGATCGAGCCCCGCATCGGGCTCTCTGCTCAGCAGGGAGCCTGCTTCCCTTCCTCTCTCTCTGCCTGCCTCTCTGCCTGCTTGTGATCTCTGTATGTCAAATAAATAAATAAAATCTTAAAAAAAAAATGTAAAAGCTTGTTGCATATAACATTCATTCTAAAGGCATCTTTCCTCCACTACGTGGCTCTCCATACCAAAGCAAAATTAATTTCTGACTAAGATCTGGAAGCGCTGCTCCCATCCTATATTTATTAATCACAATATTCTATGTCTTTAAGATACAACAAAGTAGAAAAATTAAAAATCAGGGTCAGGGAAAAGATAAAAACTTGAGAAATAAAATGTTTGGTAATTTTTTTTTTAATAATTTTTATGTAACAAATTCCTACCTGTTTCTAAAGACTATTTCTCAATTTTCAACACAGGGTATGATAGCCTTACCTTTAAGCAGAGAAACTCAATGAAACTCAGACCATTCTGTGACCTGGCTCTCAGTCCCTCCTTACTGATGTCAGAGTACAGTTCTAAAGACCAATGCAGCATTGCTTCAGATTCCTTTCCCATTTCCAAGATTTTAAAATCTCTATTCCTGGAGCACCTGGGTGGCTCAGTTGGTTAAGCGCCTACCTTTAGGTCAGGTCATGATGGAGCCAGGTGTCAGGCTCCCTGCTCAGTGAGTGAGGAACAGTGCTTTTTCTGAGATATTTATTAGTATCTTTTATTTTTTACTGAAGTATAGTTGATACATAGTGTTACACTACTTTCAGGTATACAACATAGTGATTCAGCAAGTCTATACAACAATTCCATGCCTTATGCAGGGCTCACAAGTATAGCTATCACTGGTCACCAAACACTATTACAATACCATTAATTATATTCCCTATGCTGTACCTTTCATCCCCATGGGGAGGAACAGCATTTTTACTTTGATGGTTTAGTACTACAATACTAGAAGAGCGCAGCTCTACAGCCAATCAGAAATCTGTCAAATCTTTCTTCAGTTTTTATCATCAATTTCCCCTTTTCTACCAATGCCATAGTAATCCAATACCACACACACCACTACATGTACTACCTTCTCCTTTTATGTCACTAAAATATTATTTCTCAGAATGCCTGGGCGGCTCAATCAATTAAGCATCGGACTCTTGGTTTCAGCTCAGGTCATGATCTCAGGGTCATGAGACTGAGCCCAGCCAAGCATGGGACTCCGAGATCAGCATAGAGCCTGCCTGAGATTCTCTACCCATCCCTCCCCCTCCCCTTTCGCCCCCTCCCTCTCTCTCTCTAAAATAAATCTTAAAAAAATTTTTTTTTTTAATTTTTAAATATTTTTCTCCCTACATTCCACCAAAATATCATTTTTAACATTATTTAAACTTAACTATATCATTCACAATGCTCAAATTTCAATATCTAAAAGAAAAGAAAGAAAAAAGCCCAAACTGGCATCAAAACCACAAAGTATCACAATCTGATCTGATGCATTTTTCTGGTATTATCTATAAAAATCTCTGATTCAACAAGAAAAAAAATTTACTCATTATTCCCCACAAAGATGTTAAGTTTTCTTATTAGCTATCAATAATAGATGACCTCCTAGTGTCTGTCCATTTAAAAAAAAAAAAATCAAATCTTAACTTTTCCTTACCCATGGAAACAAAACCTCTGATCACTGCTCTACCAAAGTAATTACCAATTCTAAATTGTAAAGCTAATTATAATTAAATTTAAATAATACTGACTTACTGCTTTAATAAAGCTCTTATTGTTAACTTTTCATTTCTTTCAGGCTTTGCTCCTAACCTTGAAAGCAAGGGCATATCATATACCCTGAAGTAGAGCCCTCCACAGAGCCTTTCATTCAGTCAGATGTTAATTAATTCAAAAGAGATTAGGAACAAGGAGGAAAAAAGGATTAAGTTAGAAATTTCTCTGCAAAGAACCCAAACATGATTCCTTGCTTACATTACTAAAAGTTCAAAATACAGCTGAATTGTGGATAGGCTCCAGGCTTGGCAACATTCCTCAGTGCTCTGGGGAAGTTTTTCCTGCTTTCTCTTCACACCTTTAGCAAATATATCTCCAGTTGATCAAGGAAACTGAAGTGTTTGTAGGTCTAAACCAAAGTCCAGGCTCCTCCTGAAGCATTAACAAGCTCCTTCCTAAAGTTAGTGAGTTCCTAATAAGTTAGATAAAATGCATTTCCTCAAATGCATCAATGAGGCAGATGGGGTACTATGAAGGAATAGAGAGCATCATCACTCTTTCCCCTACCCCTACCAAAGAGGGTAAGAAAAGAAAAAAAAAATTAGCCAGCCAAAAAAATGGCTCTGTGGGCATCAATTTCTACAGTGACTAAATACATTTATGATTTTAATCTTTAGAAAAGGTCTTCAGTCATTTTTAACTGTTACAGATTATTACCATGTCCAAGGGAAAATTTTTACCCTAAGGAAAAGCTATTTATTTTCTTTAAAATGTTTGATTAAAATTTAAAAAGTAAAACTCATTGGGATTTAATTTATTCTATTTTTAAATAGTTTTAAGTAGATCAAAACTTTATCTCCAGTCCCGGAACACTGTTCATTTAAAATTAATTAAAGCCAGAACATCAAATGACTTCTTTCCTATGTGTTTCTCTCCAGGAAACAGAAACAGACAAAACTCATATTTTAAAATTAGATATTTTCTCAAACACTGTAAAAGTGCTTAAACTTCAATTATATCAATTTTTAAAAAGAAAGGGGAAAAAAGTGCTTAGTGCAAAAACACAATACTGCTCATTAAATGCACAAGAATGCAAAGCACATACTAGGTGCCCAATAGATGTTTAATGTCCCAACCCCAAATCCAGAGCTCTGATCACAGCAGAACATCTTTAACATAATACATATATTTTTATCCTCTCTCCATACACTAAAAAAGAACGCTACAATGTTTTGGAGGAGTTTCTACTTTAGACTACATGTATATACCTACATTTGAAAACAGCAAAAGATATGAATATTGATCTTGATGTTAGCAAAGGATGGCCAACTGCTAAACTCAATTCCTTCTCTTGAGCTTATTTCAAAAACAATAAAATAACCCATAGCTCTGTCCCATCAAGGTCGGAGTGGGAGTGGTTAGAAGGAGGAGTAGGGCTGGGGCCGGAATCAATCTTTCCTAAATTGGTACACTGTTTTATAGCTTTGCAAGAGCCAGAATTTGTTTAGAAGGTGATGACTCCATCTCGTTCCATAAACCAGCTTCCATGGATACTGTGGAAGCACAGAGTACATATTTCCTTATTATTTTCTTTACTGTTACTCTGAGAAATTAAGAACTTCCCTTCAGATGAAGAATAAAGCCTTTTAAACCTAACACAAAAGTGATTACAAGAATCAAAAGATGTAAAATGAAAACTCATTTAAACTAACTTCTACTAGATTTATGTATAATAAATAAAATGTTTTTGCCCCAAGTATTCTATTAACTTAGCTATCTGATGGGATTATTTTTGGTTTCAAGTTGTAAGGATATTAATACAGTGAAACTGGAAAAGTATAAATTCCAAACAATAAATCAGTATCTAGCTATAAATATTTAATGCCCAAAACAGCTTATACTGCATTTAGTTAAGTGACAGAAGGGGGTGTGTGTGGAAAAGACAGATGTAAAAAGGAGTATAAAGGATCACCACAGTAGAGAACCAAAAAAAGAAAACCCTATCTATCTTGGGTAGAAGTAACTAGATAAATGAAACAATAAATATGAACTCTTCAACCAAAAATAAGGATACAAATTTAAGTGAAGCCAATAAAGATCTTTAAACAATCCAACATCTGTTGGATTGTGTAAAAGCCTATATGAAATGAATGGGTGATCTCAGTTCAGATATCCTGGAGGTCTTATTAATGTGAGTGTACAGTACTGAAGGTAACATGTATAGAATAAAAACAGATTCCATTTCAGATATGGGTAAACAGCAATTACATTAAATTACTATTTTCACAAGATATCTGAAATGGTTCAAAATTATTCAAAATTTTGCCATTTCCAGAAATAACTATTAAATAATACCCATTGTACCTCAAATGCACATATATTAATATATACTAAAACAAATTAACTTTGTGGGTTTTTTTTTTTTAAGTATACAGCAAATTCTGAGATTTTAACCTTCAAGAAATTTTTCTTTTTTAGTTTTTTTAGTTTCTCATGAAAAACTCTCATGATAGCAAAGAGAAGGTAAAGAAAAATTCCCAAACCATCTACCTGGTATAATAATATATCACTATCAGTTTTCAGAAAAAAAAGTTATACTAAGCTATTATAAATATTAAACAGGCTTATCAACAGCTAATAATTAAAGAAAAAATTTTAAATACTCAAGTTGAATAGCACTAACTGTTAGAAGAGATGAGGTACAATAACTGCTTTAAAGACATAACTTAAAAAAAAAATCCCAAAACATAAACCAGGCAGAATAAAGTTAGCTGATTTTATGTCTGGCTTTGTTTTAAAATAAGCCAGTACACATACAAGGGCTTTGTATATATGATCATGTACTAAAAACAGAAATTTTTCAATGTCTTAAGTTTTGCAATTCATCTCTTTTAAGATCCTGACCTAGCAAAATAAAATGCTAGAAGAGAAGAAAAAAAAAAAAAAAAAAAAAAAGATCCTGACCTAGCTATCTGACACTTCATTTTAGAAGTCATGAACTCCACTTACCACATATTTTACAGCACTTATAAACTGGTTGTGGAAGAGCAGATGCTGTGTTTCATCTTCTGGATTTGAAGCTGTGTAAAGCATGCCACAAACATTACAGGAAACTGCTCCAAATCTTTTTTGTCCTGCATCCTATTTATAAAAAACAAACAAAAAGGTTTTTTTCCCTCCCAAAGGAATAATTCCAGAACTTCAGCCTCTAAAGCTATAATGGGAACATAAAGTGAGAAGTATTTAATCTGTAATAAAAATTATTCAGTGTTGATTAAAAAAGAAAACATTAATCTGTGAAATCTAAGTAAAATTTTAAGAACTGTTTCCATTTTAATAATCTGATCACTTGCTTCACAGCATTTAATAATTGAAAATAACTGAGAAATATCTTTTAACACTACAATCTTTGTTCTAAAGTGGCAAACAGGAAACATTCTATAAGAACAAGGACACATTCTATATCTGCAATAATTACACTGTTAAAGCTTAGAGGAAATAGTTTTTCACAGACCTGTATTTTTTAATGTCTTAAAAGTATGTTCTTTTTAATGGTTTTGTTCTAGTTTGTAGATATTAAAGAGTATTTTGATGTCACCGGAAAACTCCTGAGAAAAGGTAGCATTCATTTTTTCTATTATCTTCGTATTAAATAAGTACAAAGTACCATCATCTATTCTCCGGTAATTCATACTTGTGCTGTAGAACAGTAACTGTTTACAAAATGTTTTCTATTCTTGTTCTTATTCAACAAGAAATTTTCAGCAGTGTGATCTAAGTCTAAGAATAATAAACTAATAAAGGTGCCTGGATGGTTAAAGCCGGTTAAGTGCCTGATTCTTGATTTTGGCTCATGTCATTATCTCAGGATCGTGAGACTAAACCCCACATTACACTCCATGCTGGGTGTACAGCCTGCTTAAGATTCTCTCCCTCCCTCTCCCTCTGCCCCTCCACTAGTGCATTCTCTTTTTCTCTAAATAAATAAATAAAAATAAACTTAAAAAAAAAGAAAAAGAACAAACTAGGGCGCGCAGGTGGCTCAGTCAAACGTGTCTGCCTTCGGTTCAGGTCACGATCCCAGGGTCCTGCGATCGAGCCCACATCGGGCTCCCCTTTTTCCTCTTCCTGTCCCCCTGCTTATGATCTTTGTCAAATAAATAAACTATTTTTTTTAAAAAGAATTAATTAATAATCCCTTTTTCTCATTCTATTCTAAAACTGTGCAATTTGAATTACTACAAAAAAAACAAGATCTAAGACAACAGCATCTCTAGTGTCTCAGAATTAGGATCAAGTAGCAAAGGGAAGTCAAGTGGTAAATAAAAGATTGTGTATAGAACTTAAGGGAAGTTCGGGGCGGCTGGGTGGCTCAGTGGGTTAAAGCCTCTGCCTTCGACTCGGATCCCAGTCCTGGGATGGAGCCCCACATCGGGCTATCTGCTCAGCAGGGCCTGCTTCCTCCTCTCTCTGCCTACTTGTGATCTTTGTCTGTCAAATAAATAATAAAATCTTTAAAAAAAAAAAAAAAAAGAACTTAAGGGAAGTTCATTCTAAAGGATTCAAACTATTCACAAATTGTTACATGAAATTCCAGGCAGCTAAAAATATTTTTTTGTAATTGTGGTATGACATACATAGTATTTACTATCTTAACAATTTTTAAGTGTACAGTTCAGTAGTATTAAGTATATTCAAACTGTTGTGCAACCAATCTTCAAAATTCTCTTCATTTTGCAAAATTGAAACTCTATACCCACTAAATAGGTTCCCAATCCATTTTCCTTCCCAGTTCCTAGAAACCACCATTTTACTTTGTCTCTGAATTTGACTACTACTAGGCACCTCACAGAACAGTATTTGTCTTTCTGTGACTGACTTATTTCACTTAGCATAATAATGTCCCTAAGGTTCAACCATGCTGTGACATGCCAGAGTTTCTTCTTTTTTAAGGCTGAATAATATTCCATTTTATGTGTACACCATATTTTGTTTATCCATTCATCCTTGATGGATACTTTGATTGCTTTCACCTTCTGGCTATTATGATTAATGAGCACCAGTGTACAAATATCTCTATAAGCAGGCAGTACTTATAGTAATGAATAAACATCTCTTCCTTGGTTTCTTAATTGGTACATGGGAAATAATAGTACCTACCTCATACTTTAAAAACTAAGGCTTAACTAAGTTAATATGAGTAGAATACATAAAACAATGTATTCAAAAAGTATTAGCTGCTATCATGATCATTAACATCACCATCAACTCTTGACAAGAACTAAATAGAAGTGCAATTCACAAATGTAATTTAAAATTTTCTAGTAGCCATGTTAAAGGATGCAAAAACAAACATGTGAATTTTAATATTTTATTCAACAAAACATATCCCAAATATTATAATTCCAACATATACTAAATAGAAAAAAGAACTTATTAGTGAAATACTTTACAATCCCTTTTCTGTATTAGTCTTTAAAATGTAGTAAATACATTTATACTTATAGTGTATCACAGTTCTGATGAGCCACATTTCAAATACTAAATGGCCACATGTGGCTACCATACTGGTCAGTGAAGCTCCAGATTCTACTATTCTTATCCTGTTTCACTATCTATATTAACAACAGAAATGTTATTAAATCTGATGAAACATTTTCCTGATTAAACTTTCTCAAAAATTTCCAGATAATTCTTAATAAGTAATTCCCCTATATTAGAGCTAGCATTAATAATCTATTCCCAAAAAATCCTACTGACAATGTTGACTGGAAATACAGTAAATTTTCCTATTATTTTGGGCCCCTTCATTTTTTTATAGTGTGCTCACTCATTCAATTAGATTTTTAATCAAACAAAATATCTCTCTCTTTTACAACTTGCCACCAAACTGCAGAGTGGTTAAGTTCTATTTCAAATTAACTATTGATTTATCTTCCAATGAAACAGTTTTAAAATTATAAAATTACACTAAAATACAGATATTTAAAATCATTTTATGCATTAAGCTCCCTGTTTTTTAATATTTAAACCAACTACTAAAACAAGGTACATCAAATGACATATTTAAGGAAGTAACAAATGATAAAATACACAAATGTAAAATAAAGTATCAATCAGTCCTGAATAAAACTAAAAGCATGGAGATTTTGAGTTTTTATTTGTGACAGGAGGGCCACACTACTGGGCGGTCAGAAGGGCATTTGTAATGATACCAAAATTATTTCCATAACGATTTATGGTGACAAAAAGGGCTCTTTGAAAAAAGGATGAACTTATTCTTTAACAATGTGCATAAGTAAGATGATTACTATAACCCTTTGCCAAAAAGGTCAAGTTGGATACTTACTATGATCAACTGTTTTTCATCAACTTTATCTGTTTCTTTTAGTTTCAAGTCCTTTGGAATTGTTATCTCCAAATGGGAATTACACTTAGTCCAAGAATGATTTGGTGGCATCTCCCTTAAAAAAAAAAACAAAAAACAACTTTTACTATACAACACTCACAGATTTCAACAGCAAGGGAGAAAAGAATAACCTTTTAAAAATCAAGGGGAGAAAACCCAAGAAAATTACCAATTTTCAACAAATAAAAAACTGCTGTACCTACTATAATTTGAATAAGTTTTAAGTTTTTTTGGGTAATTTTTAGCCATCTCAGTTACTACAGTTTGTCCTAAATACTGCTTTCAGTAATCTAGAAAGCAAAATAACGCAGATTTAATTTTATTCTGATATTAAAGAGAATGGAATGCTTTTAAAACATTTGAAACACTTTTACATGTTGATAATAAATAGTACTTCAAGCGGTTTGCAGAAAGGTGCATTCTCAAAACACGGCTGCTGGAAGTATAAAAAGACACACACTGGAGGAAAATATGGCAATGCAGGTTATATGCTATAGCTATAAACTTATCCTAGATATAGTAATGCAAATGAGCAAAGATGCTTGTGTTTACTGAAGAACGTTTTTTTGGACAGAAATTAACTAGAAACAACAAAAATGTCTATAAAGTGGAGAGCTGTTAAATAAACAATGGAATATTCACATAATAAAATCTAATAAGGACTTAATAGAATGAGGTAGTTAAGAAAAGATGCTACAGGGGCGCCTGGGTGGCTCAGTGGGTTAAAGCCTCTGCCTTCGGCTCAGGTCATGATCTCAGGGTCCTGGGATCGAGCCCCACATCGGGCTCTCTGCTCAGCGGGGAGCCTGCTTCCCCCTCTCTCTCTGCCTGCCTCTCTGCCTAGTTGCGATCTTTATCTGTCAAATACATAAAATCTTTTTTAAAAAATGCTATATCAGGGAAATACAAATCAAAACCACAATGAGATACCACCTCACACCAGTCAGAATGGCTAAAATTAACAAGTCAGGAAACGACAGATGCTGGCAAGGATGTGGAGAAAGGGGAACCTTCCTACACTGTTGGTGGGAATGCAAGCTGGTGCAGTCACTCTGGAAAACAGTATGGAGGTTCCTCAAAAAGTTGAAAATAGCAATTGCACTACTGCAATAAGTCAATCAGAGAAAAACAATTATCATATGATCTCCCTGATCTGAGGAAGTTGAGAGGCAACATGGGGGGTTTAGGGGGTGGGAAAAGAATAAATGAAACAAGATGGGATTGGGAGGGAGACAAACCATAAGAGACTCTTAATCTCACAAAACAAACAGGGTTGCCGGGGGGAGAGGGGTAGGGAGAGGACGGTGGGGTTATGGACATTGGGGAAGGTATGTGCTATGAAGTGTGTAAACCTGGGGATTCACAGACCTGTATCCCTGGGGCTAATAATACACCATATGTTAATAAAAAATAATAATAATAAATAAAATTTTAAAAATAATAAAGTAAAAAAAAAGAAAAGATGCTATAACACCATAAGTTAAAAAACAAAAACTGTAAAACATGTAGAGGCACAAAAAAAGGTAAAATAAAAACAGAACTTGTGACTATCACATTCTCTCTACAGGGAAAACTGAGGATTACTAGCACAAGTTTCTAGGGAAAAATACCCCAAACTTGAAAGGTATAAGTATAAAATCCTTAAGCTCTGTTAAAAACAAGACAACAGGGGCACCTGGGTGGCTCAGTGGGTTAAAGCCTCTGCCTGTGGCTCAGGTCATGATCCCAGAGTCCTGGGATCGAGCCCCGCATCAGGCTCTCTGCTCAGCAGGGAGCCTGCTTCCTCCTCTCTCTCTGCCTACTTGTGTCTGTCAAATAAATAAATAAAATCTTTAAAAACAACAACAACAAAAAAAACCAAGATGACAGGTCCAAAATGGAATTGCTTATGCTAAGCTCCATATTACCAAACTTGGACTTAGTTTTAGTCCTTTGAGAAATGGAACCTTAAACTAGTCAGTCAGGAATCACCTAATTAGCACTAGTTAGGTAATTTGCCTGAAAGACCTCTGTCATCTCTCCCAAAGGAAAGTAACTTTGCAATAATCAACCCACTTTTTTGCCAGTTATAACTTCCTTATGCCCACGCCTTTCTGCTTGGAGATCTTTTCTATCTTGGAGCTCCTTTCTATCTGTGAGACTGGATAATGCCCAAATCGAACTGACTTTTGTTCAAATAAACAAAAATTATAAAAGGCTCAGTTTATCTTTTAACAGTTCTCATATTTACTCTTATATTAAACTAATGTCTTACCTGTTATCACTGGTCTTAGATGTTTGGTTACTGAGTTCAGTATGCTGTTTGGGAGCTGAACCTGTAATTTAATTAAGAAAGTGAGTTACACATTAAGCTTTGTACTACCTCTCCATCTAACAGCTGAAAATCATTATAAAGAAAAAAGAGAACAATGCACTAAATGTTTTAATTTTAATAAAAACCATCTGATTATTAGAGTCCCTTTCTAGAAATCACTCTTCAGAAAAGGAAAAAAAGGCAAGGTTCTACAGAGCCACTAAGAGATCCAATGGTAGATTAACAGTGTGTTTCTAGATTCACCAATCACTAGCACTGAATAATAAAGCAAACTGTGTCAACACCTGTATCATTATACACACTCTAAATGGAAATTTCCTAATGGAAATGGGAACATAGCTTGTTTAAAAAAAATTGTAGTCCACAAGAAACAGTCAGTATTGGTGAGAATGTGGAGAAAAAGGAACCCTCCTGCAGCGTTGGTGGGAATGCAAATTGGTACACCTACTGTGGAAAACAGTACAGTGGTTCCTCAAAGAATTAAAAACAGAATTACCGTATGATCCAGTAATTTCACTACTGGGTATTTACCCAAAGAATACAAAAATACCAATTCAAAAAGATACATGCACCCCTATGTTTATTGCACCATTATTTTTAAAATAGCCAAATTGTGGAAGCAAACCAAGTGTCCATCAATAGATGAGTAGATAAAAAAGATATGGTATATATACATACATATAATGGAATACTACTCAGCCACAAAAATGAATGAAATCTTGTCAGCTGCAACATGGATGGATTCAGAGGTTGTAATGCTAAGTGAAATAAGTCAGTTAGAGAAAGATAAATACCATGTGATTACACTCATCTATAGGAGTTTAAGAAACAAAACAGGAAAAAAAAGAGACAAAGACTCTTAAATATAGAGAACAAATTGGGAGTTACCACAGGGGAGGTGGGTAGAGGGATGGGTGAAACAGGTGAAGGGGATTAAGAGTATACTTATAATGAAAACACTAAGTATAGAATCGTTGAATCACTATACTGCATACCTGAAACTAATACAAAACTATGTTAATTATACTGAAATTTTTAAATTGTAGCTTCTAAAGTTTTAATCACATTAATAAATAATGCAATAATTCATTTTTTCCAATGAGTAAGTAGTACATTTATCATATCATACTTCCCTTTCCTCCACTAAGAGAAAAGGTTAAGTAACATGCAATGAAAGACATTATCTGACCTCAACATAGTACTCCATGTATACCTTTCCTTTAAGCAGAGAGAAACAGGAATTAGGAATTCCTTTTCTGTATTACCTCAGGCTTCATCTGATATAGGTGAGCAAATCCCCATCCAACAGCTCAAATAATGTAGTGTCAAAAAATTTTTACAAGGTGACACACAAAAAAGTCTTTGTATGGCATAACTGCCCAAATTGCAGCCTTATTTATTTTTATTTTTTTAAGTAAGGCTCAACTGAGCCAGCCAGTGCCCCTGCAGCATTTAAAAATCCTTTCAAAGACAGAACCACTAATATGGAAAATTGAGTAATCAAGGGTTAAAGATAAGAATCTGAAGTGGAAAAACACAAATAGTCTTTGTACTTAAAAAATAAGCTCCTACCACTAACTTATGCAATTCATTAAGTAATACTTTTCCAGAAAGTAAGTCATAAGCAAGATAAAATATTTAAAATAAACAAAAGAACTTTTTGTAGTGAGTCAAAGAATCTTAAGTAATTTATTATTTTTTTATTTACAATTTATCAATATATGTAAACTGGTACTTTATTTTTATACTTCATTCCCCAAAAATGTTTTAGGAAAACATTTAAAACATAAACAATGGATTTTCTAAAGGAAAAGTTAAAGTTATCCAAGTTAGTTGATGTTTGGCTAATGTGCTTTGTTTTGGTTTTGGACCCAATCTTATTGATCACCCAGGCCATTTTATTTTTTAATACTTAAGTAATTTAAACAAGCTAAGAAAAGCAATTCTACCCCAAAGAATGGTAGTAAAGATAAAAACAAAAAACAAAAAAGAATGGTGATAATCACACATTTGAAAAACACACACAATAGCTCAGAAGGATTTAACTGGCCTATATGGTAATCAGTACTGCTTTCTAACATGGTGACAAAAATACTTCTGAACACTGAGAAACCCAAAAAATATTTCCAAAGTTTTACCTGGAAATTTATTCTCCCCCGTATCAATTTTTGCTTGGCTGAGCAGAGCTGAAACAGTAGAGGTATTTCCCACTGGATTGTTTTCAATCTTGGATTCCAAACACAGACTGAAATTCTAAATATACAAAATTCAAAACGTTAATGTTTCTCTCATATAAACCTTGGGGACTCATCCCAAGATACTTTCAGTGAATCTTAGCATACTAAAACTTAAGATAATACTTCACAGTTGGAGTAATTCACATTGATATACCTTAAAAGTATTTTGATCTCCCGACAGCTACTCTCTTAACATCAACTCCCATTTTTTCCCTTCATGCTACATTGAAAGCCTTGCAAATCCCAGAGATATATTCTATATCTGCCTGTTCAATATATCTAAATCTGCACTCTCCAATACAGTAGCCACACCTCATCTGACTACTGAGCGCTTAAAAGGTCATTAGTATGACTGCTTTGAGACTATGTTGTAAATATGAAACACACACCAGATTTTTAAGACTTAAAAAAAGTAAAATATCTCAATTTTTAAAATTGATTACATACTGAAATAATAGTATTTTTATATGATAGATTAAATAAAATATATTCATTTTACCAATGTATTATTCTTTTTAATGTGGCTACCAGAAAATTTTAAGTAGTATATGTGGTTCACTTTACATTTTTACTGGGTAGTGCTGATGTAGAACCTTTCCCCCATATCAACTCAACTCATTACTTAAATATTAACATTTTCCATGAAGTATTCTCCAAGTTTCCCTATGCCGTTTTCCCAATTTTGGAATAATTCTCCATCTATTTCATCTCTACCTCTTTCATGTCCTTATTACTATCAATTAGTTATTCGTTTTTGATTCATCTTCTGTAACTCTTTTTTTAAGATTTTTTTTTAAAGATAATTTATTTATTTATTTGACAGACAGAGATCACAAGTAGGCAGGGAGGCAGGCAGAGAGAGAGGGAGAAGCAGGCTCCTCAGGACCCTGGGATCATGACCTGAGCCAAAGGCAGAGGCTTTAACCCACTGAGCCACCCAGGTGTCCCATTTTTTTAAAAAGATTTATTTATTTGAGAGAGAGAGAGAAAGTGAGAGACAGCATGAGAGGGGAGAAGGTCAGAGGGATAAGCAGACTCCCCATGGAGCTGGGAGCCGGATGTGGGACTTGATCCTGGGACTCTGGGATCATGACCTGAGCTGAAGGCAGTGGCTTAATCAACTGAGCCAGCCAGGTGCCCATCTTCTGTAACTCTTAAGAGATAAGATCATATTACATTTGTCTTTGTATTCCCAAGATTCCCTAAATCAGAACACTGTCAAAGCTGATACTCAGTAAACTACCAAAAAGAAAAAACAAAAATAAAACTCCACACTCTATTAACATTGGCTGTATCTGTATTGTGATTATTACATTCAACATGTAACATTTTTGAATATTTTTGAAAAAGTGAATGATTTTTGTCGTTGAAAAAGCAGAAAAAATAAAAATAACAATGACAAATTAACAATCTCCATTAAATAGGATGCAATTTAGTAAATTACTGGCTTAAAAAATAAATCATAATATAACTGGGCTTTAAAATTCATAAAGTTCAAATAATTTTTTTAAAGATTTCTTTATTTTAGAGAAAAAGAGCATGGGAGAGCAGGAGAGACCAAGAGAGAGGGCTAAGAGGGAGAGAGAGAATCTCAAGCAAACTCCCCACTGAGCAAGGACCCTGACAAGGCACTCAATCCCAGAACGCTGAGATCATGACCTGTGCTAAAATCAAGAGTCAGTCCGATGTTTCACCGACTTAGCCACCTAGATGCCCCATGTTCAAATACTTTAAATTCAGTCCAAGGAATTAAAAGAAGGCCTATCAAATGCTTAGCCTTATCAACCATCATTTCTCAGTACTGCTAAAATTGACATAAAAATCACAGGCAGCCATAGAAAAAGATTTTGTATGATGTAAGATTTGTTTTTATATTCTCCTTTCTCCCCTAGTATAACCCCGTGAGACATTGAAGCCAGTCAATTTCAGTTTAAATCCTAGCTATACCACTTAAAAGTCACTCAGGTAAGGTACTTAAATTTCTAAGCCTCACTCTCCTCATCTATAATATGTAGGTAATAAGAGAAACTACAGTGTAGATTGTGGTGACAACTGTGTGAAGCTCTCCTTTGACTAACAAAGAGGCAGTGTTCACCAAAGGCTATTATGTTCTTAACCTAAAGCTATTATGATGGTTAAACTAAACTACCTCAATTCTTAGTGCTCATGGCAAGAAGAGAAATCTCTTAAGTGACTGCTATAATGGAAATTCCTTAAAGGTAGGAAACGCTTCCTCTTCTGTAGCCCTAGCAGAATTTCTTGGACACAGCAGACACAACTACATCTTCAACTGAATGGTTACCCAATTCCCTGATCACTCTGTAAAAGTAATCATATCACTGGTATTGGTGAAAACAGAAACAACCTGAAAGGGCTTTAGAAGAGGAAAACATAAACTGTGGTATACTCATTTACAGCTATTAAAATACCCATGTATTGGTAAGTATCAAATGCTGACTTCACAAAACAAGTTGCCAAAAAAACCCACATACACACAATTTTAGCATTTAACATTTAAACATTTTAAACACTGTAACCTTAAAAATACACAGAAAACATTTAAAACACAAACACTGCTAAGTATTCTTTATGGATATACATACACAGTGAATTAATAAAAATAGAAAATGAGAAGATCCCCACCAACTTCACAAACACATTTAACTCTGGGAAGAGAGCTGAATGGAAAGAAGAGGGAGAATAATGGCTTTTTCCTGTACCTGTAACGTACTTTCCTTATTTTAAAAAACCAGAATTCAATAAAATGTTAGTTTTTGTCAAATTTGGATGGTAGACACAAGTATAATGTTAGTGTCTATAGTATTCTGAATATTTTAAATATTCAAGAATTTACAAATGTAAATAAAATTTTTAACACAAGTTTCATAGGATGGTTTCTCACAATGCACCTCAAGAGAAAGAGTATAATCCAAAGTACATTCCAGTAAAAGCATTATTATAGGTAAAAATAATGGGATCTAAGTAAGAATCTCTATTCTAGTAGTTTACTCCAAAGGATTACATTTTCTTATTCTTCAATGTAATTCTCCACAAACTGAGGTTTTTTTATTATTTTAGTGGACATGAAATGTTGTATTAATTGCAGCTGTATAACAGTGATTCAGCACCTCTCTATACATTATCCTATGCTCACAAGTGTAGCGACCATCTGTCATCATACAACACTACTACAATATCACTATCTTCCCTATGCTGTACCTTTTATCCCCATGACTTACTTCACAAACAGTTTTGACATTTATGTAGCAAAGGAGTAGAAGATAAACTCCGCAGCTACAACTGGAATATAGATATCAATTTGCTGACAAAACATACTCTGAATAGAAAGCCACCCCATCTCTGATGGAAGCCACACTTGTTACTCACACTACCACTCACTACTTATTTCTAATTACTATCACTATTTGAATAATTATCTTCTAATTGATGCTTTCATTCCCATTTGTTCAGAAGATAAAATCTAAGAGTACCATATGGTATCTGTTCCCTTCAATTTGATTTGTACTCCACACGAACAGACAATGATCTATTTTCATGGCTTCTGGCATAAAGTCCAGACTCTTCAGTCATTCGAAGTCGCTTCTAGAACAAAATATCTCTAAAGAGAACTTTAAATCATTCCCAAAACTTTGGAATGACTTGACTTTTTTCTCTGCTCACAGTGATTTTTTTCTCAAATGATCTAATGTTCAAAGTACGTAACTGTAGGAAAAAATGCTGGGCTGAGAATCAGAATACCTGAAAATTCAATCCTATTTGTCCCCTCAAACATGTGATCTAAATTGCATTCCTCTACTGTGCTCAGTTTTCTCATTACCAAATTAAACAACTAAAACAAATTAGTTGAGTTTTTCAAATCTATATTATAGAGCTCCATGGTTCTATGCATAAAAAAATTTCTGCTTATTGGTTTATATATTGGGATTTTACCTATGATTCAATTTGAAAAAAAAATTGGCTCAGATGCCTTTAGTTTCAAACTACTTCCTCAGATAATCATTAAAGTTTCTTCTAGCTATTAGATTCCCTTCCTTTTTTTTTAAAGATTCTGTTATTCAATTTATTTTCCCATTTTAAAAAATTCTTCACCACTAATCTTAAATTGAAGTCTGAATTATTTATATCTTTTATTTGTCCAACTGTTCAAAATGATCACAAAAGTCAAACTTAAAAGGCACCCCTACTACTAGAAATGTTTAATTTTTTCAATCTTTATCAGGTGGAAAAAAGGGGCTGATCTGTGCCAGCTAAAATTAATTTTTAACAGTTTGGTCAGAATAAGGCCGAAGTTTAATTTCTATATTTTAGTCACTATGAAACATAGTTTCTGTGGTTACAATTAAAAAGAAAAAGCAAATCAGTGTGTTGAAGAAAAGTTAGGGGGTAAGCAAATGGGCAAAATTAATAAAGGGGCATGAGAAACACAGGTTTCCAGTCATGGAATAAATAAATCATGGGAATAAAAGGTAGAGCATAGGGAATATATGCTCTATATGATATTATAATATCATAGCATTGTATGGTAACAGGTGGTAGCCACACTTGTGGTGAGCAAAGCATAACATACAGAGATGTTAAATCATACGTTCTACACCAGAAACTAACATAATGCTGTGGGTCAACTATGCTCAAAAAAATTTTTAAGAAGAAGAAAAGTTAGAATTCAACAGGATTATGCTTCATATAAAATAAAAATGAAAGGTGAAAATAAGGAAGCAATGAGAAGCATTTTATGTAAATGTCAGACATCTAAAGCTACCACTAAGTTCTATCACTCACTACATGTCTGAGTTAATAAAACACTATTAACAACTAAACAGGATACCTTAACAAATGATTCATCTTTTATGACTTGATTCTTAAGCTAAAATATGCTAAAATTTAACAGACAGTACTCAAGTACCTCTACTGCACATAATGAAAATATATTAACAACTAAACAGGATACCTTAACAAATGACTCCTGTCTTTTATGACTTGATTCTTAAGCTAAAATATGCTAAAATTTAACAGACAGTACTCAGGTACCTCTACTGCACATAATGAAAATAAATTACCTTATCTGGTGCTGATTCAAAAGAATCTTTCCTCTGGTTATCCAACGGTGGGTCAGGAGGTGGTTTTATCTGATTATCCAAATGGCAATTTTCAGAAGCCCTTTTTGTGGTTTTATTAACTTCAACTGTAACATCATTAGTTTTAACTTCTTCAGAATTAATTTCTTTCATTTCTTCCTGCTGGCAAGCTGTATTTTTATCATTATGTAGTTTTGTCCCTAAAAATGTACTTTGAGTAGTTGGATGATGCATTTCTAAGGCTGGGAGTGAAAAACTGGTTCGTATTAAGCCCAATTTAGGGGAAACTTGAGAGTCCAACTTACTTTGCTGCACAGAGTTAAATTTTGAGAGTTTAATTTTAGTCCAGTTGGAGTTCTTTTTAGTTGAGCTGTTTATTCCATTTAGTATACATTTCACAGGCTTTGTTTTTCTACTGGGGAAGAAACGATTACATTGAACATCCTGATTGGTTTCCTTCTGATGAAGTATTTGTCTTTCATTATCAGCTTCTTCCAATTTTATTTCTGTAGGCTTCTCCTCCTTTACACTTTCCATTTGTGAAGATTCCTTTTTAACCTCTACTGTATCAGACTCAATCTCACCAGCAATTTCTTCACAGAGCTGAAGAATGCTACCTCGTTTGCTCTTTCCCGCTTGCTCCAGCTCATTATCTACCCTTTCTTCAGGCACTGACGGCTGTGGACTTTTTTGGGATTTTGCACTAGTATTCACTTGCGTATAAATGGACTTCTTCACCTCATTCTTTTCAGAGACTGCTGAAGTAACCATTTTTGATTTTCTTATCTCAGAAGTTACAGGCACAGGTTTTATTTCCTCTTTTCTAGCGTTCTTCTGAAGACATTTTTCAGATCCTTTTGTGCACTGAGAACTGCAAGTAGAAGCTGTTTGATGCTCTACTTTGCGTTTTTTTCCTTTGGGGGAATTTATTACTTCGTTAATTACTAGATTTTCATCCTCTTTAGAATCAGACTTTATTTCCGGTACTTTTCTTTTCACATGTTTTTGACTTGTTTTAGCTTTGTTAGATTTACTTTGAGAATTGTTACAGTGCTCTTTCCTTGGTGGTAAAGTCTGTTTAACTGCCTGAACTTGACCCTGGATTTCTCTATTACGCAGAGACCTTGTTGAAACTTCTGTTAACTGTTGTAGTCTTTGTGATCTCCGGTTAAGCTGTTCATTTGATTTAGGAGTTCCATGCACTGACTTTTTCTGAGGTAATTTCTTCTTTTTTGTAGATTCTTGTGAATTTCCCTTCACAGTCACCATATTTTTATTAATGGATTTACTAGCTTTTTTATCATTGGACGTGGCTTTTGCTGACCTTGTACTCATGCATGTTCCTAATTCAGGCTGATTTATTTTACTGTCACTAGAAGATTTAACCAGTGATTTTACAGCTTCCTTTGAACCTGATTTTTTTGCCAGATTCGTTTGAGAACCTTCAATTTGTGTTTCTAAATTCTTATCTTCACTTTTTCTAACATTAGAGGAATTTTCTTTTGATTTCTCCTGAATGGACATCATTCCTGAGTAAGGTCCTCCTTTTCTGAGTAGTTTTTGGGAGAATTTTCGTGTCCTGATAGGTGTGAATGCTGAATGTCTAGTATTATTACTGAGGAGGTCTTAAAAATCAACTTTGAGGCTGATGAACATTTTCAACAAAAATACTAGTTTGCTTCAAGTAAGGTTTCGGTCATCCCTAGGACATGAGAAAATCTGATATAAAGGCTGAAAGATATTTGCTTGGCAATAGAAATTTGAGGAAAATTTAATTCTAATTTGATATTTTAAGAACTTTTTATGAAAAAAATTCAGGTTCAATCTGTTTTGTTAATTTTTCAATTAATAATGGTATTCAGGCCTAGCCCTATTACCGGAAGAATTATTTATCACTGACCTGTTTTGACAAAGATTTTGAAACCTTTTTTCTTCTGAAGTCTACAGTTACTGGACTTCGATTCACTTGAAACATGTCTTACAGCTAACAGGTTTCTTTCCTTGTTTGCTGAGACTGTTAGTTTAAAGTTCTTATCTAACCTCTTTCGTTTAATAAAATACTCTGTTAATATAGATTTCCTTTTGTGCTGCCATTTCTGAAAAATTAAAAAAAATTAAAATTAAATTTTGTACAATCCAAGAAATATGGCAATGCTAATACTATACAGAAATAATATTTATATAAACCTAACTTCTCCTTTTTAATTATTTAGTTTGTATATTTAAGACTAACAGAATAAAGTATCCCAAAGTACACTCTTATAAGTAAATGATAACTTGTTTTACATAAGCATAGAATAGTTGAAATCAGTTTATTCCTTGAAGTTACTTACAATTCTTTTCCCACAAGACAGAATTGATCTTTCAGCCACCATAACTCATGAGAATTTGGCAAACTCATTCCTTAAAGTATCCTCTTAACACATTACACAGCACCTAAAAAAAAAAAATTTTTTTTAAGTGTTTAAAAGGTGCAAAGATGTAAATTATTCATTCACCATCCATCAAATACAACAGTCCACAACTTTATGATGTCCTATCATTAGTCTTCATACATCCCACTTAGTTTTAGTATTTCTAACCTTAAGTAAATGGTCCATTTTATGTTGTAGAAAAACAATTTTAAAATATAAAACACAATTCATAACAGTAAAATCCTATTTTGAGGGAAAAGAGTGAGCATAACTACTTGTACATAGAAAAACACTGATACACAGTTAAAAAGGCAGATTTAAACACACATTTTGCTCTACTCTGATGGAAAACCTACTTTAAAAAAGCAATAGATTAACAGAAGACAAAACCATAAACCCAAAGGATAAGAAAAGAGTAAATGGTAAAAATAAAATATGGAAGCTACAAAGAATGACAAATAATAACCTCTAGACTCAAGAAAACTTGAATCCTAAGCTAGAAATGGGGAAAGCTAAGAAGCAGTCCTCCGTAGAACCCCCAAAACTCAGGAACTGCCAGTCCCAAGCTCCATAGGAAATGAGGATGAAAATAGGACTCGAAAAAGCAGAAAGAGGGGCACCTGGATGGCTCAGTCATTAGGCGTCTGCTTTCGGCTCAGTCATGATCCCAGGGTCCTGGGATGGGCAGGAAGCCTGTTTCTCCCTCTCCCACTCCCCCGTGTTCCCTCTCTCACTGTGTCTCTCTCTGTCAAATAAATAAATAAAATCTTAAAAAAAAAAAAAAGGCAGAAAGATTCCAAGACTGCCATTCCAATTACTAGGACCAGAAAACTGCCCTGCATCCCTTAAGATCCTAGTATAAATCTCTGGAAAGAGTGTAACAAAAAGTATTTGGTCTGAGGGCTCAAGAGTGACAGGTAAGGGCAGAAGTATCATACTGACAATAGAGGAAATAAATAGGAGTACACTACTCCCGCTCTACCTAAAGTCCTCCCTGCATACTGAGAAACTCCTAGAAGCAGCAGCCCAGCCTGTACCTTCCTGGAAGGAAACTGAAAGACCGTTTTTTAATGAATTTGACATGCCTAGAGACTAAAAAAAATACCCAGTAAGTGTGCACATGCATGTGTGTGTGTGCGCGCGCGTGCACGCGCACACACACACACACACACACTGAGACCCTACAGTTAAGAAACTACCAGCCCACCCACCATCCAAACAGACAAAACTTCCAAGTCAGTTTTTAGTGTCTCACTTGCAACTCTGAGCAAATAAACAAGAATCATAATATATGAGGAAAACCTTAAAATGAAAAAAAATAAAAAAAAACAGAAGAAACAAACAGCTTGGCAGAAACAAACTAAGGAAAGCCAAAAACTAAAAATAAGCTAATCTATCCATGAAACAAATACACAAGAACGTTCACAATAAAAAGGAATACATAAAAATTAAAAATATAAAAGAAATGAAAAGAGTCAATAAAAGCATTAGAAGAGTAGCGTCTGCTGGAGTGGCATAATCAGTTAAGTGTCTGACTCTTGGTTTTGGCTCAGGTCATGATCTCAGGGCTAAGCCCCACAAGAGTCTCTGCACTCAGCACCTGCTTAGGACTCCCTCTCCCTCTGCCCCTCCTCTGCATGTGCTCATGCGGGCACTAAAATAAATAAATCTTAAAAAATAAAAAAGCATTAGAAGATAAAAGTAAGGGGGTGGCTCAGTGGGTTAAAGACCCTGCCTTCAGCTCAGGTCATGATCTCAGGGTCCTGGGATAGAGCCCCGCATCAGGCTCTCTGCTCAGCGGGGAGCCTGCTTCCCCCTCTTTCTCTGCCTGCATCTCTGCCTACTTGTGATCTCTGTCAAATAAATAAATAAAATCTTTAAAAAAAAATAAAATAATAAAATAAAAAATAAATAAAAAGAAGATAAAAAAGATCTCCTATAAAGTCAAACAAAATAGAGATGTAAAACAGGAGACAAAAGAGGAAAATCAGAGGACTATCCAAAGAGATCTAACAGTCCAGCAACTGGGATTTTAGAAAAAAGGGAAAAAAAAAAGAAAAAAAACTAAGAATTCAGGAAATTCTCCTAGAAAGAAATTAGTTTCTGGGAATTTTTTTTTTAAAGATTTTATTTATTTACTTGAGACAGAGATGGCAACAGAGATAAGAGAGGGCATGAGCAGGGAGAAGAGGTGATAAGCAGTCTCCCCAGACCCCGATGTAGGGCTTGATCCCAGGACCCTGGAATCACGACCTGAGACAAAGGTAGACGCTTAACTGACTGTGACACCAGATGCCTGAGTTTCCAGATTTAAAGGGCCAAGAGCACCAAGCACAATGGATTAAAAAAAAGATTGTAAGGAGTGCCTGGGTGGCTCAGTCAGTTAAGCATCTGCCTATGGCTCAGGTCATGATCCTGAGGTCCAGGGATCAAGTTCCACACTGGCCTCATTGTTTTTAGCAGGGAGTCTGCTTCTCCATCTGCCTGCCACTCTCCCTGCTTATGCTTGCTCCCTCTGACAAATAAAATCTTTTTTAAAAAAAAGTCAAAAATGTATCATGAGGACAAGAAGATGACCCTCAAGCTTCTAGGGAGGGGGAAAAAATCTTGATCACATACATATTATACATTATTATCTGCAAGGAAGATAAAACAAAATTAGTATGTGAATTTATAAAGGAGAATAAATTTAAAAAAAATTAAAAATCAAAATCAAAAGCTTTAAATAAACAATCAGCTGAAATACATAATAGAAGAAAATATCACATGCCAGCTTATAACACACAAAAACATATAACAGCTTATAACATACACAAAAAAACTTAGAAAGTAATGGGGTATAGATCTGTGTCACTCAGTTGTAATAATTAACAATTTAGTTCCAACCTATCAATAGACAAGAGAAAGCAGAGACTCCAAAAATAGGCCCAAGTGCATAAGGGAAGCTAGTACATATAAAGGCAGTATTAATTACTCTCAAATTAATGAAGAAAAGATTATTCAACAACTGGTGTCAGGACAAGCAGGTAACCATCTGGGTAATTTTGGTTTAAGAGTGCAGTTGTATCCAGGAAAAATTTAACCGTTAAAAGTTAAACAGAAGCTAAAATACAGCAAATTAAAATGTGGGAGAATTTTTTTTAATGAGAAGAACTAGTTTATTGTAACTTGTACAATATCCTAGTTATACTTGATTTTAGAAAAATAGCCAAATTTTTGCTCTACTCTTTGAAAGTTTTTTTAAATGGACAAAGTTGGAAAATTTATTGTCACTCCCCCTACACTTTCCAGAAAGTCCTTCAAAAAAGTTAGACTGAGGGGCACCTGGGTGGCTCAGTGGGTTAAGCCTCTGTCTTCGGCTCAGGTCATGATCCCGGGGTCCTGGGATCGATCCCCGCATCGGGCTCTCTGCTTGGCAGGGAGCCTGCTTCCTCCTCTCTCTCTGCCTGCCTCTCTGCCTACTTGTGATCTCTCTGTCAAATAAATAAAATCTTGAAAAAAAAAAAAAAAGAAAAAAAAGATTAAAAAAAAAGTTAGACTGAAATATTTTTCAGTATATTCTACTGTAATGATGATGATCTTTTGGGGGGGGCAGTTAAAAGGTATATGTTTTTTTCTTAATTAACATATAATGTATTGTTTCAGGGGCACAGGTCTGTGATGCATCAGACTTACACAATTCACAGCACTCACCATAGTACATATCCTCCCCAATGTCCATCACCCAGCCATCCCATCCCTCCCAACCCCTCTACTCCAGCAACCCTCAGTTTGTTTCCTGAGATTAAGAGTCTCTTATCTCTTATGGTTGGTCTCCCTCTCTGGTTTCATCTTGTTTCATTTTTCTCCTCACTTCCCCTATGATCCTCTGTCTTGTTTCTCAAATTCCTCATATCAGAGAGATCATATGATAATTGTCTTTCTCTGATTGACTTATTTTGCTTAGCATAATACCCTCTAGTTCCATCCACATCATTGCAAATGGCAAGATTTCATTTTTTGATGGCTGCATAATATTCCACTGTATATATACACCACATCTTCTTTATCCATTTTATCTGCTGATGGACACCAAGGCTCTTTCCATAGTTTGGCTATTGTGGACATTGCTGCTATAAACATTCAGGTGCACGTGCCCCTTCAGATCACTACATTTGTATCTTTGGGGTAAATAAAATGTGGGCGAATTTTAACATTTATTTGCAGAGTGGGAAAAACTTTCAAGCCTTGTCAGAATATTCAGAAGCCAGGTTGGAGGAACAAAACTAGGAAAATACACTGGCAAGAAATAGCAAAAGCTAATTACCATGATATATTCACAGGAAGAAACCACAGATGGCTGGTGTGATAATAATAGAAAAATTTAAGTTAGAACCAAAACAAAACACCATTTTTCAGCTATCACACTGGCCAAAGATGGGGAAGTTTAACAACACAGTCTTGGCAAAGGTTTGTGACAGGTACTGTCACATTAGTGCAGATAATTCAATGTCTACACAGGACAATTAGGCAGTATCTATCAAATTATAAATGTTAAATTTCCAACAATTCCATTTCCAGGACTTTATATTATAGACACATGCACAAGTGTTCAAAAACACAAATAAATATAAAATTACAACACTGTATTGAGAAACTGAGTACCCCAGCAAACGGACACCACTATAAGCTACTTACATAATCGACTGACTTACATATACTACCAACAGAATACCATGCAGTCACATCAACTCAATTCCAAGCAAAATTTCCAGTCATTTTATACAGAAACTGACAAACTGATTTTAAAATTTGCATGAAATTGAAGAAACTATGTACAAGACTAGTCAAAAAGACTTTAAAAATACATTTTTTGTGTAATACTGATACTATTAAACTTTAGTAAATCTACAGTAATCAACATACTGTAATACTGATAAAGGAAACAGAGATCAATGGAATAGAGAATCCAAAAACAGACCCATACATTTATGATCAGTTGGTTGTTGTTTTTTTTAAGATTTTATTTATTTATTTGACAGAGACACAGTGAGAGAGGGAAAACAGCAGGGGGAGTGGGAGAGGGAGAAGCGGGTAGTCTGATGCAGGGCTCAATCCCAGGACCCCGAGACCACAACCCAAGCCAAAGGCGGACACTTAACGAGCCACCCAGGCACCCCTAATTTTATTTTATTTTTATTTGATCAATTGATTTTCAGCAAAAGTGCCAACACAAATCCATGGGGAAAACAAAGTCTGAAAAAATGGTGCTAAAACTACTGGAAATCTAAATCGAAGTGGAAAAAAATAAAAAAGAACAGCAACCCTTCCCTCACAAAGCCCACAAAAATAATTTGAGATTGACCAAAGAAACAAATATAAAACTATAAAACTCAAGAAGAAAACAAAAACAAAAATCTCTGGGGTAGACAAAGTTTTTTGTTTTGTTTTGTTTTGTTTTGAGGCAAGAATCCTACCCATCCTACATATGACCATGTAAAACCCATGTTCAAAAATCTTCAAAGCAGGGGTGCCTGAGTGGCTCAGTCGGTTAGGTGTCCAACTCTTGTCTTCAGGTCAGGTCATGATCTCAGGGTTAGGAGATCAAGCCCCACATCTGGCTCTGTGCGGAGCAGGGAGTCTGCTTGAGATTCTCTCCCTCTCCCTCTGCCCCTCCCCATCTCTCTCTCTCTCTCTTGTTCACATGCTCTAAAATAAATAAATAAATATTTTTAAAAATTCCTCAAAGCAGCTCTATGCACAGTAACCAAAATCGGGGGTGGGGGCCCCAAAGGTCAGATGAATGGGTCAATAAAATGTAGTATGTCAATAATACAGTAGAAAAATACTCAGCAATCCAAAGGAACAAACTATTGGAACTATATGATGAACCTCACAACCATTATGGTGAGTGAAAAAGGATAGACACAAAGTACATAATGTAGGATTCCACTTGAAATTCCAAAAAAAAGCAAACTATAGTTGACTCTTGAGGAAAGCAGGGGTTGGAGCACTAAACCCCAATGCAGTCAAGAATCTGCATATTAACTTTTGACTCCTCCAAAATGTGACACTAATATAGCCTACTGTTGACCAGAAGCCTTGTCAATAACATAAATGGTCAATTACCACAAATTTTGTGATATATGCATTATATACCATATTTTTAACAATAAAACTAGAGAAAAGAAAATGTTAAGAAAATCATAAAGAAAAGAAAATAAATTTACAGTACTGCATGTACTTATTGATACCATTAGTTTACATCATTGTTTTACAAGATGAATCATCAGTCAGGACCTACATCAATATTGTCCTAAATAATACAAAACACAATAAACGTTATATGCTATTACTAACATCAGACATCAAAAATGAAAAATGTGAAAAAGAAATCTGTATTTACTTACAGATATAACAATTCACACACTGATAATGAAGGAGCAATATGACCGCTTTACAACAGCCTAGTGTAACTGATAGCTGCTTCACACTGGACTAGCATATACATTAATGAATGAATCGTTATACAATTTTTCTGTCATACAGTATTACAGTCATATTAACACAACACTGCAAATACATTTTTTCTAAAAACCACTTACCTGTGATGATAGGCTGATAAAGTTTCTCCAATTATAAAAGAGAGAGAAGCATACTGTACAGTAATGTAATTCTTTGAAAGCAAAGTTATAAAACAGTAAGAAAACTAACACATTATTAATTTTATATTAAATATCACTCACCTTATGTCTACATAAGGATAGGCTATCCACTTCCATATAAGTCTTGTACATGATTTTCTACACGATGAACACTTAAGCAATGATGATGAGGATGATGACAGAAAACGTCTCAGACAGTTCTTGCCATACAGTTATTAGATTCTCACACGAAGACACACACACACAACAGATAAGTTTATTAACTGTACGGCATGATGATTATTTACTATTCATTAAATGGAAGTGGATCATCATAAATGTCTTCATTCTTGTTTTCACTCTTCACACTGAGTAGGCAGAGGAAGAGGAAGAAGAGGAGGGGTTGGTTTTGGTGTCTCAGGGATAGCAGAAGAGGTGAAGGTGAAAAGAGAAGCAGGAGAGGCAAGCCAACTTGGTGTACTTTACAGAAATACACTGTCATTTCTGTCTGACATTTTTGCTTTTTCATCTCTTTAAAAATGTTTCTAATGCAGTACCAGTCCTTCTTCTACCATTTGCTTTAGTTTCAGCGCCCATATCATAGAAGGGTCCATGTCCTATGAGAAGTCAAAAGCAGTCTTGAATAATTAGAATCCTTCTGCCATACTGTCTAATGTCAACTGTTTTCTGGCACTGCTTCATCCACATTTTCTTCTTCACTGTCTGGTTCAGATGTGTTTATCCTTATCAAATCATCTTCTGTTAATTCCTTTTGTGTGGCATCTATTAGCTCTTGAATTTCTCCAAGATCCGTATCTTAAAACCCTTCACACCCCCACCTTTTTTTGCCATGTCCACAATCTCTTTCAGGATTTCCTTGACTGGCTCTGTCGTAAATTCTGTGAAGTCATACACAACTTCTAGACATATTTTTCCTCCTGCAGGAATTTACTGTTTGGGGCTTGATGGTTTTCATGGCTTGTTCTATAAACAATGATGGCATCCTCAATGATGCAATCCTTCCAGACTTTCATAATGATCTATTAGGGATCTCTTTGAAAATCCTTACTAGACAGTACCATGTGTGATGAGCCTTAATGGTCCTTAAGACCTCCTGATCTAGAGGCTAAATTAGAGATGTTGTGCTTAGGGTCATGTAGACCACTTTGATGCCTTTGGTGTTGAACTCATCAGATTCTGAGTGCCCAGGGACAGTCTAAGATCAAAAGAACTTTAAAAGGCAGTGCCTTACTGTCAAGGCACTTCCTGACGTAAGGGAGAAAGCACTGATGGAACCAATCCCAAAAAAGAATTCTCATTGTCCAGGCCTTTTTGCTGTACAACCAAATGTCTGGGGTGCCTGCTTGCTCAGACGGTAGAACATGAGACTCTTGATCTCAGGGTTGAGTTCAAGCCCCACCTTGGGTGTAGAGATTTAAAAAGTCGGGCAGCTGGTGTTTATCTTTTCCCTTCAAGGTTTGGAGATTAACAGCTTTATAAATAAGGACAGTCCTGGTCATAAACCCAATTGCACTTGCACAAAACAGTACAGTTAGCCAACCCCTTCTTGTAGCTTACTTTTTGTCTGCATTAAGAAAAACCTGTTCAGGGGGCATCTGGGTGGCTCAGTGGGTTAAGCCTTTGCCTTCGGCTCAGGTTGTGATCTCGGGGTCCTGGGATCAAGCCCCACATCGGGCTCTATGGAGAGCCCGCTTCTCCCTCTCTCTGCCTGCCTCTCTGTCTACTTGTGATCTCTCTCTCTGTCAAATAAATAAATAAAATTAAAAAAAAAAACCAAAAAACTGTTCAAGCAAATATCCTTCCTTTCTTAGTGATTTTCTTAATGGTATTTGGGAACCATCTGCTGCCTCTTGGTCAGCAGAAGCTGCTTCTCCTATTTTCTTGACATTTTTAAAAATCAAACCTTTTTCTAAAATTATCAAACCATTCTTTGCGGGCACTAGCTTTAGAACCCTTCACCTTCCTTTTGCTTTAAGTTGTCCTAAATGACTTCACCTTTCCTCAAATCATATTGGAGTCTATAGGTATGCCTTTGTTAGAGCAGTCAGACACCCACAAAAAAGCTGCATTTTCAATATGAGATAAAAAGGTATTTCAAAAAGTCTAAGGTTTTGACACCTCTGGCATAACTGCAGCAACAGCTTCACGAATTTCCTTCTCTTTTCCTATAATGGTCCTTACACTGGATTCATTTATCTTGAACTGGTGGGCAACTGTAGCTATAGGCCTCAATCTCTGGTACTTATCAAACAACTCAACTTTTTTCTTGTAAGGTCATCCCTTCTCTCTGCTTCTTGGGAGAACTTCAAGCATCACTAGTGGCACTTCAAATGGGTCCCACGGTGTTTTTTAAGGTTTACAGTATTGCACTAAACATGATGAGAAATACGCAACAACTGCCAAGATCACTTTTTACTGTGATATGCAATTTACTGCAGAGACAAACTGCTCAGAGATGATTAGCATCACACGGTGTTTTAAGCAGACTCATACACCTGAGCTCACCACAACAGCAACATAAGATGGCTATAAAATTATTACAGTAGTATATACTATAGTTAATTTTATGCAGTTATGATTTAATACTGCATCTTTATGCTTGTTTACATTTTTATAGTGAATGATGCAATGTATGCTAAGTGTCTGTACACATTTTAATAAATTTTAACTTTTTAATAATAGAACTGTGAATATTTTATGGTAGCAAGTAACGAGCTACATATATTTCATGCATTTTCGAAACACCTAAATTTTTTATTTTTTCAGTACTTCTAAGCTACATGGTTTGTCTGCAAGCTTTTTTTTAAACTGCCACAAATCTCAAAAAAATTTTCCAGTATATTTATTGAAAGAAATCCACATAAATGGACACAAACAATTCAAACACATGTTGTTCATTCAAGGGCCAACTGTAATTGACAGTAAAAGAGAGCAGATGAGTCATGCCCTAAGGTCAGGAGGGAAGTAGAGACAGTCTTTTGGAAGTGATAGAGATGTTCTATGTCTTGACTGTAATGGTGGTTTCAAGAGTGTGTATATCTGTCAAAACCCACCAAATTGTACAGTTTAAGAGAGTGAAATTTACTGTACATAAATTATACTTTAATGAAGCTGTCAAAAAAATAGTGCTGTAAATAACTGAAATGGACCTACACCTGCAACTAAGAAGCATTGTTAAATCGATAAACAGCAAGGTGCAGAAGAGGTTAAAAGAAATAATTTTTTTAGAAAAAGAGGGAAATTCATAGAAACATATGCTTGTTTATGCACACAAGTATGGAAAGATACATAATAAATATAATAGTGAAGATTTCTGGGAAAAAGAACTACAAATCCAGTGTCAGCAGTGTGAAAAGCTTAACTTTTCACTATACACCGACTCAAATGTTTTATTATGTAGACATATAACCTAATCAAAATTAAAATCTATTTCTCTGAAAATATAAAGTTATATTTGGCACACTGACTAATTCATCTTGGAAGGCACCAAATTATAAAAGTATGTCACTTACCTTTACTGAGCCAGAAATCACATATCACTGTTTCTTTAAGTTGACTGATGATGTTTCCAAATGAGTGATGCTTCTAACAGCTTCCTATGTTTGGGAATTAATCTTTAAAAAAAAAAAATCCTATAACTAAGTAAAACAATCTATTAAAACACATATGACTATAAAAGTACTACTGTCTATTAACTCATACGTTAAAACAACTTAAGGCTAAACTAGACTAAGTAAACAACTGCCTAATAACAATATAAAGCATCACATATTTTTACACCATGTAATAGATTAGGTTTTTCTTCATATATAATCACCACTTCCAAACCTCCATTCCATGGAAGGAGTGTATTTTCCTTTCCAACCAGTGCTGAGGTTGGCCACATGCCTTCCTTTGGCCTCATGGTGGGCAGAGTATACTTCCCTGCCCCCAAAACCTTAGCCATCTAACTTGCTTTGGCCAATGGTATATTAGCAGAAATGATGCAGAGGTTTGAAATGTCTTTGTGCAGCTGTGCACCCTCTTGGACCTCTGCCATTACCATGAGAAGAGCTTCACCAATAGATGAAGGCAGCCCTTCAGCCTAGAACCAGAATAAACATAAAGAGTAGAACTGAGCCAAACCCCAAATGAGGAGCCAAACCCAACCCACAGTGAGAAATAAAGCCCATCCACACCCACAGCTGCCCAGCCAAGCCAAACCCAAGTCACCTAACCCACAGCTGCTCTGCAGCTGTGATCAATAATTAACTGCTGTTTTAAGCCACTGAGTTCTAGGGCAGTTTCTTATACAGTAATAACTAATACATACTTGCAATTAATTTTTATTTTCTAAGAAACTCTAAACGTACCAAAGATTAAGCCCCAAAATATAACAAAAAAGCTCATTTATATTCCTTTATTACTTTAGCACTATGAATTATAATTTTAAAATGATGAATATTCTTCTTTTACATCTATTCCTCCCAATTTCTAAATATTTTAATACATTTGGCAGTGGGGACCTACCTTATAGAAGAGAAACTGATACACAACTCTATAGTACCTGTCAATCACCTGTTCAAGTGTGCCAAGGACCACTTCAATTCTAGTTTGCCCTCATGTTAAACCATCACTAATCTAGCACTACATGACTTAGTAATTCCCCTTTCTTCACAACCCTTAAATAAAATCTTGCAAATAAGAACTGAAATGCACCCTCTCATCTGTCAGCAAATCAATTAGGCCCCTCCTACAACCCAGAGCTAGATTAATATAATCTTAATGAAAACAGTATCAGGGTTAAAAAAAAACAACACACAGTGATTAAGCTTTACATAAAATGACCACTTTAGAAAACCTAAAATAACATATTTTACTACAAAAAGAACTCCTAAGACACATTAGAAAATACCAAGAATTTAACAATAATCCAATTTCAGACAGTGCTTTATAATAAAAAGTAATCAAATTTTAATCATTAAAATATTTGATTAAGACAATTTTTAATTTTCTTTATTTGACAGAGAGCACAAGGGGCGGGGTGTGGGGAGAGGTAGAAGGAGAGGGAGAAGTGGACTCTCTGCTCAGCATCCTTGATCCCAGGACCCTGAGATCATGACCTAAGTCAAAGGCAGATGCTTAACTGACTGAGCCATCCAGGCACCCCATGATTATTAAAAAAAAAAAAAATTTTTAACTAGAAAGGAAAAAAAAATATTTGGATTGTACATCAGCCTATATATTTTAATGTTAAAGTCATTTTTTAAAAAAACACTTCATCATTGGGGCACCTGGGTGGCTCAGTCAGTTGAGGGTCCAACTCTTGATTTCAGCTCAGGTCATGATCTCAGGGTTGCAGGATCAAACCCCAAGCTGGACTCCAATTCAGCAGGAAAGCTGTTTGAGTTTCTTCCTCCCTCTCCTTCTGCCCCTACTCCCTCTGAAATAAATTTTTAAAATATCAAAAAAAAACTGTATAATTGAGATATAATTCCTTACCATAAAATTAACCTCTTTAGAGTACAACTTAATGAGTTTTAGTATATTCAGAGTTGTGCAAAAAACAACTGCCAGTATCTAATTCCAGAACATTTTCATGACCTCAAAAAAATCCCCCCAAAACAAAAAATCATGCTCACTAAAGTCATTCCCTATCCCCCTCTCCCTCCAGCCCCTGGCAACTACAAATCTACCTTCTGTTTCTATGGATTTGACTATTGTAGATGTTGCATATAAGTGGAATCACAATATATGGCCTCTTGTGATTGGCTTCTTTCATTTAATGTTTTCAAGTTCATATAACAGCATGCATCAGTAATGCCCTGTGATTTTTATGGCTGAATACTATTCCATTGTACAAACATGCCACATTTGTTTAACTATTCATCAGTTCCTGGATATTTGACAGACGGTTTCTACCTTGTGGCTATCACAAATAATGCTATGAACAACCCTAATGAGTTTTGTGAACACAGGTTTCCAATCTCTTGGTTATATACAAAGAAGTATGACTGCTGGACCATATGGTATTTAACTTCAGAGGGACTATTTTCCAAACAAGCTGTATCATTTTACATTTCCACCAGCCATGTATGAGAGTTCCAATTTCTCTATATCCTTGTCAGTATTTTTCACTATCTTTTTAAACTTTAGTCATCCTTTTGGGTATAAAGTGGTATCTCATTGTACTTCTGATTTGTATTTTCCTAATGACTTATTAGGTGAGCAACTTCATGAGTTTATTAGCCATTTGTATTTCTTCTCTGCAGAAATATATATTCATATTCTTTCCTTTTTTTAAATTGGGTCATTTTTCTTATTATTGGGTTGTAATAGTTCTTTATCTGGATATTAGATTCTCAGCAGATGCACTGCTTACAGATATTTTCTCTAATTCTGTTACCTGTCATTTTATTATTTTTTTAAAAGATTTTATTTATTATTTATTTGACAGATGGAGATCACAAGTAGGCAGAGAAGCAGACAGAGAGAGAGAGGAGAAAGCAGGCTCCCTGCTGAGCAGAGAGCCCGATGCGGGGCTCGATCCCAGGATCCTGGGATCATGACCCAAGCTGAATGAAGGCAGAGGCTTTAACCCACTGAGCCACCCAGGCACCCCTCATTTTATTTTCTTGATAGAGTCCTTTGATACACAAGTCTTTTTTTTTTTTTTAAGATTTATTTATTTATTTATTTGACAGGCAGAGATCACAAGTAGGCAGAGAGGCAGGCAGAGAGAGAGAGAGAGAGAGAGAGGAGAAAGCAGGCTCCCTGCTGAGCAGAGAGCCCGATGCGGGGCTTGATCCCAGGACTCTGGGATCATGACCCAAGCTGAAGGCAGAGGCTTTAACCCACTGAGTCACCCAGGAGCCCCACAAGTCTTTAAATGTAATTCAAACCATGACGATTTACATCTGTAAATTCGCAAATATTTTCTTTTATTCTATAGGTTACCTTCCCATTTTATGATGGTTTCCTTTGCTATGCTATACTGTTTTAGTATGATGCAGTCCACTTGTTTATTTTTCCTTTTGTTGCTTTTGCTTTTCTTTTTTAAGATTTGAAAGAGCAAGCATACCCACAAGTAAGAAGTGGGGCAAAGGGAGAAAGCGTCCCGAGCAGACTCCATGCCCAGCATGGAGCCCAACACGGGGTTTGATTTCACGACCCCAAGACCATGACCCAAGTTGAAACTAAGAGTCAGACACTTAACTGACTGCACCACCCAGGCACCCTGTTGCTTTTGCTCTTAATGTATATTCACAATTCCATCACCAAGACCTATATCAAGGAGCTTATTTCCTATGTTTTCTTCTAGGAGTTTTATGGTCTCAAGTCTTATATTCAAGTCTTTTATCCATTTTGAGTTAATTTTTTGTATAATTTAAGACAGTGGCCCAGTTTCATTCTTTTGTATGTAGCTGTCCAGTTTTCCCATCAACATTTATTGGAGACTGTCATTTCCCCATCATATACTCTTGGCTCCCTTTGTTGTTAAGTTCTGAAATAAGGAACTGTGAATCTCTCAACTTTGTGATTCTTTTTTTTTTTTTTTAAGATTTTTTTTTTAAGATTTTATTTATTTATTTGACAGACAGAGATCACAAGTAGGCAGAGAGGCAGGCAGAGAGAGAAGGGAGTAAGCAGGCTCCCTGCTGAGCAGAAAGCCCAATTCGGGGCTCGATCCCAGGATGCTGGGATCATGACCCGAGCCGAAGGCAGAGGCTTTAACCCACTGAGCTACCCAGGCGCCCCAAGATTTTTTATTTATTTGACAGAGATCACAAGTAGGCAGAGAGGCAGGCAGAGAGAGAGTAGGAAGCAAGCTCCCCACGGATCAGAGAGCCTAGGCGGGGCTCGATCCCAGGACCCTGGGATCACGACCTGAGTGAAGGCAGAGGCTTTAACCCACTGAGCCACCCAGGTGGCCGCCATTCTTTTTCAAGATTATTTTGACTATATGATATTAATTTCAGGATCAGCATACAAACTGCAAAAAAGTCAGCTAGGATTTTAATAGGGATTGCACTGAATCTATAGATCAATTTGAGGAATACTGCCATCTTAGTAGTAAGTCTTCCAATTCTTAAACATAGATAGCTTTTCATTTATGTAAGTCATCTTTAATTTTTTTAAATAATGTTTTTTAGAATGTCCAGCATACAAGGTTTGCACTTCATTTGTTAAATTTATCCCTAAATACTTTATTCTTTTTGATTCTATTATAAAAGGAACTGGTTTCTTAATATCCTTTTTAGATGGTTCTTCACTAGTATACAGAAACACAACTAATTTTTGTACATTGATCTTGTATCATAAAACCTTGTTGAATTCACTTATTAGCACTAATAGGCCTTGGGGACATTTTTGTGGATTTCTTAGAATTTTCTACATACAAGATCATGTCACCTGCAAAATCGTTTTATCTATTCCTTTCCAATCTGGATACCTTTATTTCTATTTCTTACCTAATTGCACTGGCTAGAACCTCCAGTACAATGTTTGAATAAAAGTATTAAGAGCAGGGACACCTGAGTGGCTCAGTCGGTTAAGCATGTGCCTTCGGCTTGGGTTCTGGGATAGAGTCCGACATCAGGCTCCCCTGTTTCTTCCTCTCTTCTGCCTGCTGCTCCCCCTGCTCATGCTCTGTCTGATAAATAAAATCTTAAAAAAAAAAAAAAGTGGTAAGAGCAAACATCCTTGTCCTATTACTGATCTTAGGAGTTAAACCTTCAGTCTTTCACCATTAAGTATGATGTTAGAGATAGGCTTTTCATAGATGCCCTTCTATCCCTTGTTTCTTGAGTGTTTCTATCATGAAAGGGTGTTGGATTTTGTCAAATGCTTTCTCTACATCTGCTGAGGTGATCATATGTTTCTCCCCTCTTTATTCCATTAACACAGATTTTGACTTTTTGTGTTGAACCAACTTTGCAGTGCTAGGAATAAATCCCACTTCATCCTGGTGCATAATCCTTTTTATATGTTGCTGGATTCAGTTTGCATGTATACATGCATGCAAACTGTTGAGAATTTTTTGTATTTACAAAAAATATTGATCTATAGTTTCTTTTACTTCTGCTATCCTAGTCTAGTTTTGGTATCAAAGTTTTATTCTTGACTCAGTAACTAAGAATTTGCCCATTTCATCTAGGTTATCAGAATTGTTAGTATTCCACTGTTCACAGTATTCCTTTATAATCCTTTTTCATTTCTAGAAGGTTGCTAGTAATCTGAGCATTCTTTTCTCTTATTAAAACCAGTTTTTATAGGGGCACCTGCATGGCTCAGTCAGTTAAGCATCCAACTCTTGCTTTCAGCTCAGGTCATGTTCTCAAGGTCGTGAGATTGAGCCCTGCACTGGGATCTGTGCTCAGCAAAGAGTCTGCTTGAGATTCCTCTCTCTCTCTCTACTCCCCACCCATTGCCCCTCCCCACCCCATGCATGCATGTTCTCCCTAAAATAAATCTTCAAAAAAAAATTTGTTTTCAAGAATAAAAGCAACTTAGATTAGCTTAATTTCTAGGCTTAACAGCAAATCAGAAGTTTTTAAACTTTTCTACAGCAAGTAGAGAACTTCTCTACACCGTCAAGTCTATAAGGTGACCCAAATTCCATAGGGAGAAGAACAGACCTTAAGAAGTAGCTCTTTCCATCCTTCTAATCTTAGGTCTCTCACTCTTAAGTAGCAAAGGGTCTGTGAACTAGCTGCCCCACTGTGGAGTAGCTTCCAAAGGAGGGAATGAAATATCAACCCAAGGCTTCTAGTTATTCCTTTTTGCTGGGTTTCTCCTTAAACACAAAAGGGGGCGGGGGGCTTTGCTAGTCATAGGGATCTGTGTTCATGATATATTTTGAGAACTTTATGCTTGTTATGAACAGACCATCCAATTATTTCTTCATCTTTAAAGCAGGCAGAACACAGAGCTGGCAATACATTATACCTATGCAACACAAAGTGTAAGATCCACTTGGAAGAAGTGGAATTTTCACAGGAGTAAAAAAAAAATGTCATTGTCCTCCACTTACAGCCACTGTTTTAGATTTATACCTAGTATTCAATGGCTCATGATCATTTCTGCTACAGGCCTCAAGACAGAAAGTTGAATAAACAAGGCCAGTAGCATCCATCTGCCTATTCATGAACAGATTAAAATGTTCCCTAAATCATCAAAATGTTAAAGACAAATAGAAATTATTAGATAATATCAAATAGCAAAGCTAGAACTTGATTTATACTGACCGTAATAATAAAATTCCTCAATCTCATAAAAAGCCTTTTTGTTTTTAAGATTTTATTTATTTATTTGACAGAGAGAGAGAGCACAGTAGGCAGAGAGGCAGGCAGAGAGAGAGAGGAAGGGAAGCAGGCTCCCTGCTGAGCAGAGAGCCCGATACAGGGCTCGATCCCAGGACCCTGGGATCATGACCTGAGCCGAAGGCAGAGGCTTTAACCCACTGAGCCACCCAGGCACCCCTCAGTTTTTTTTAAGTCCTACTTTTTTTTTTTTCCTTTAAACTAAGCTCTACACCCAATATGGCGTTTGAACTCACAACCTTGAGAACAGGGCTGCATTCTCTACCAACTGAGCCAGCCGGGCACCCCCCATAAAAAAAAAAATTTAAAACAAAAAAATAAAACAAATGACACCAGGTATGTCAATGTTATATATTCAGGCAAAAATGTCATCTCCTCCAGTGAGGAACATGGCCTCCTTTTTATGCTCCCAATTTCAACGCACAAATGCTTATTATACCTCTAAATACAGGATTTATTAGTTATATAGCAAGTACGTTTATGTACCCCAGTTATCAAACAGTAACTATTTGTTAATTTACACATGATGGATTTGACCATAAAAAGAGCTTGGAAAGTCCATTATCTACTCTCATTAGAACCCTGAAAAACTGCAAAATGCCTCAAGAATAGTTGCCTCAAAATCTATAAGGAAAGTTCAACACTAAGTTCACTCATGGGCAGTAATTTTCTAAGTATCTTAGCCTTGGAAATTTATCTAAAAAATATAAAATCATGTTCTGAAGAAAGGGATATGGGGACAAGCAGAACGGAGGACAAGAAGTTGCTGTAGCTATTCACTCCCCACCACGCTCACATACCTTAGTCAGGATCTGCCCACTAGGACAGTGGTCTCTAAAGCTATTCTCAGAGCACTATTTGAGAAAGAGTAATCTAGAGCAGACTGTCCAATATGATTATCAATTAGCAATATGTAGCTACTAAGCACCTGAAATGTGGCTAGTCCAAAGTGAGATTGTTTTGGTTTTCTTACAACCCTTAAAAATATGTTAAACTATTTTGGGGGATGGGGGGAGGAGCCAAAGTTGGCCCAAGTGACAAAGTAGTTAATCAACTCCTGCTCTTAAGTACATGGAAGCTGCATAGTGTCAGATTGATTAAGTGAAGCTTACACTCAACAGTAGTCTAGTCAATGAAGCAGAAATGCCCACATTCCCAGGTATACTGAACAAGTCCAAATGGTTAAGGAGGCGGGATTCCAAGATTGAATCTACTCTACTCACTCGGTTCAGCTATACCCTACTTCATACTTGTAGGCAAGTCTGCAAACACTGTCATGGTTCTGAAAATTGGATGCTGAGACTGAGCTCTGTTCACTTGGGGATCCTCATACCAATACACCAAAAGGCAAAGAAAGCAAACATGCGTGACTGATACATGGAGAGCAAGGAGCACTACTTCTGGAACCCAGGACAACCACTGGGTCACCTCTTGCAACTCTCTTATCTAATACCTTGGTCAAAGGCCAACAAAGTTAGGACCACAAAGATCTCAAATCCCACAGAATGAATATCCCCAACCAAACTGATAACAATTCATCCAGTCCAGTGTTGGCATAAACCAAAATGAAATAGGTAAATGACAAAAGTAACCACTATTATTTTTTATTCGTATTTTTAAAATTTTTGCTACTATAGTTAACAATGTTATATTACTTTCAGATGTACAACACAGTGACTCAACTGGTAACTATTATTATTAATTTAGGCTTCATGACCACTTGCAGAAGAGAGGCCTATAGATAACAGCTGTTTTATGTTGTTTCTTTTCCCCCTCCTCCTCTACCATATATGAAAGGCAAAGGTGGTAGCTAAGTTGCAGGTGAAAAATATGACAGAATTGACATTACCCCCCAAAACCAATAAAATTTTAATGACAAAAAGAGAAAAACAGGGCACATGGGTGGCTCAGTGAGTTAAAGCCTCTGCCTTCGGCTCCAGGTTATGATCCCATGACCTGGGTTCTGGGATCGAGCCTCACATCAGTCTCTCTGCTCGGTAAGGAGCCTGCTTCCTCCTCCCTCTCTCTCTCTCTCTCTGCCTGCCTCTCTGCCTACTTGTGATCTCTGTCAAATAAATAAGTAAAATCTTAAAAAAAAAAAAAAGAGAGATAAACCTACAACAAATAGCATGAAATAAAAACAGAGATTTAACCCAAAGTACATCAGAACTCACATTACATGTCCACGGATCAAATCCTCCAGATAAACCGTTGATTATGAGACATACTTAGAGCATAAAAATGAAGAAGGGCATAAAGGACAAATAGAGAATACAAATATTAACCAAAGGAAAGTTTATATATCTACATTAATACCAAAGCAACTTTAAGAAAGGCAATATTAAAGAGAAACATAATAATAAAGGATTCAATTTAACAGGAAACTATAACAATTTCAAACTGCACACATCTAAGAATATAAACTAAAAATATGTAATTCTTGGGGTGCCTGGGTGGCTCAGTCGGTTAAGCATCATGATTCCAGGGTTCTGGGATAGAGCCCTGCGTTAGGCTCCCTGCCCAGCAGCAGGTCTGCCTCTCCCCCTGCCTACCCCCCGAACTTGTTCTCTCGTTCACTCTCTTTCTCAAATAAATTTTTTAAAATAAATATAAATAAAATATACAATTTTGAAGTTGACATATGTAATCCCCTAATTGAAAAATAGAAGGAAAAATGGAGAAATCCAAAATCATAACTGAGACATTTGGACACACTCTTCTCAGCAACTGATAAAAAGCAGACAAAAAACCAAACAACCCCATTAATTACACAGAATATCTAAACAAGACAATTTTAAACTTGACTTAATGGATACACACACAGTATTTTCCCAACAACTGCAAAACACATTCTTTTAAAGCACATATTGAACACTTACAGAAATGACCCCAAATACAAGACCTAGAGCAAGTCTCCACAAACATCCAAGAAATGATACCATACAGTATGTTTTCTGATCACAATGTAATTTGCTAGAAATGAATAAACCCAAGACTCTAAATAGAAAACGCCCATATTTGGAAATTAAGAAAATCTATTCTACATAGCATAAGAAATTATACTTTAAAAAAAAAACCCCGGGCGCCTGGGTGGCTCAGTGGGTTAAGGCCTCTGCCTTCAGCTCAGGTCATGATCCCAGGGTCCTGGGATCCAGCCCCACATCGGGCTCTCTGCTCTGCAGAGAGCCCGCTTCCCTCCTCTCTCTCTGCCTACTTGTGATCTCTGTCTGTCAAATAAATGGGTAAAATCTTAAAAAAAAAAAAAAACCCACAAGATAGGTGAACTTGCCATACCAGACATCAACAATTAATAGAATCAATAAAGCCATAGTGATGTGTTATACTGATTCAAGGATAGACAAATAGAACAATGGAACAGACAAATGACACAAAGCAGAATGCCCAGAATCAGACTCATGTATGTGCGGTCAACTGGTTTATGATAAATAGTACAAAGCTGGAAAAACAGATTTTTAAAAGGAACAGCGCAGGAACAAATAGTGGGGAAAAAAGTAAAAATGAATCCCTACTTCACATAATACACTAAAGTCAATGCCAAATAGCTTGATTATAGACACAAAATGTGAAAGGTGAAAAAGAACTTAAAAAGGATTAGTATGCAAAGATTATATTTCTTAAAATCGTACAAATCAATGAAATGGCCAACTGAAGGAAAAAAAAAAAGACAAGAAATTGGAACAAGTTCATCACAAAGAGGAGGAGAAAGAAATCCCATAGGGCAGTAGACAACCATCACAATGGCAAAAATTTTAAAGTTAGAGAAGACAAAGTGTTGGTAAGAATGTGGGGGTAAAGTGCTGCTGGTCGCAGTATTAATTGTACAAACGCTTTGGAGAACAGGCCAAAAGAGCAACCAATCTGTAATGGTTATGGCACCTGGGTGGCTCAGTAGGTTAAAGCCTCTGCCTTCCTCTAGGGTCATGGTCTCAGGGTCCTGGGATCGAGTCCTGTGCTCAGCAAGGAGCCTGCTTCCTCCTCTCTCTCTCTCTCCCTGCCTGCCTCTTTGCCTACTTGTGATCTCTGCCAAATAAATAAATAAAATCTTAAAAAAAAAAGAAAGAAAGAAATGTAATGGTCGAAGAATCCCAAAACAAACCTTGAGGCTAGCGGGGATACAAACAGAAAAGCAACTGGGCTTCATTTAGAGAATGAAAAATATTACTGCCAGGCACATGACATTTGGGAGAAAAATTGCCCTCGTGTCTTAAAAAAACTAGGCAAAAGAAAACGAAGGCTGGGATGCCTGGGTGGCTCAGTTGGTCGAGCATCTGCCTTTGGTTCAGGTCGTGATCCCAGAGTCCCAAGATGGAGACTGGCATCAGCCCCTCATCTGGCTCCCTGGTCAGTGGGGAGTCTGCTTCTGCTTCTCCCTCTGCCTCTGCCCCTCCCCCTACTGGTGCTCGCTCTCTCTCAAATAAATAAAATCTTCAAAAAAAAAAAAAAAAGAAAGAAAAAAAGAAAGAAAAGCAAGGCAATTATTAATTCCAGGAGATAAAAAGGGGAGGGGTATATAGTTACAGGAGAATACTTAGCTCAGCAATGAACAGTACTACATAGTTATAACAACACTCACTAGTGGCTTAACCAGTAACCAAAATAGAACTCTCTTAAGGGGATAAGGGGAAGAAAATAAGAGAGCTAAATTTTTTTTTTTTAAGATTTTTTGTTTATTTATTTGACACAGAGAGAGCACAAGTAAGCAGAGCAGCAGGCAGAGGGAGAGGCAGGCTCTCCGCCAAGCAGGGAGCCCGATGCGGGGCTCGATCCCAGGACCCCGGAATCATGACCCGAGCCGAAGGCAGCTGCTTAACCAACTGAGCCACCCAGGCGCCCTGAGAGCTAAATTTTTATCTATGGAGGAAGAAAGTCAGTAACATCTGGAACTAAAAAATCAAAATACAGCAGTTACAGCACACTATCAAAAATATAGAGCTAGATACTAAGAGTAACAGCTAGAAGAATAAAAGTGGTAGCTTCTGGAGAAAGGTACTAGGAGATGGGGGAAGGTTGGGAGTGGAATGATATTTGTCACCAAAAGGCTTTTAGTGCAGTTTGGCTTTAAAAACACAGAAGATTTACTTTGAAAATTTTGAAATTCTCCAATTTTATTGCAATGTCAATGTATCCTGGCATTTAATAGGACTGTCAATGTATTCTGGCTTTCAACAGACCTGCTTTATTGTCATATAAAGGTTTTAGCCATTTTTAAAATTTAGAGTGTACATAAAATCTATTTTAAAATCTCACCAAAATTAAAGTTCTGAAAATTATTTACCCCAACTGACTCGATAAATCAAAGAAATCAGAACAGATTTTTTAAAGTGTAGAAATGCAAGAGAATATAATTCAAGTACAAAAAATTTAAATTAGTAAGTATACTACCCAGAGAGAGATTTTTATTGGGCTACTAAACACCTGAAACTTTTAACATCTGAACTCCTTATCTTGCCTCCTAAACCTAAAGCTTTCAAAGGATTTTCTTCATCTCAGTAAATGTTAAGTTCATACTTAAGTATCTAGAACAAAACTTTGGAATCATCCCCAATTCTTCAACTTATACAAATCAACTCATCATCAACAAATCCTGTCTACCTTCAAAACACATCCAAGATCTGACCACCCAGAATCTCCACCCTTACCACCCAGGTCCAAGTCACCATTACCCCTCACCTGGATTTTTGCCAACAGCTTTAAATTCCTAACTCTGCCTTCAGCCTTGTTCCTTCCTCCCTACTTTCTCCTCACTTCAGCTTCTCCACACAACAGCCATCATGATCTTTCAGAACTTAAATCAGGCTCTGTTATTTCTCTGTTCAAAATCCTTCAGTGACTTCTCATCTCAAAGTAAAAGCAAAGGCTCAATGTTAACTACTACTTCCTAGTTCTGTCCCTACTCCCTCTGCTCCGGTTAAGTTTGCTCCCTTGCTATTATTTCTTGGATGCATTAAGCATATTCCCACCTGAGGCTAAAAAGTGTTCCAGACAAAGGGAACAGCTCTGCTTTCAAAGAAGTGATATATATTTTTTTTGTTTCAGAATGCAGTAAAAGACAAAGTAATACAAAAATGTGTTTTGATACCAAAAGTAGTGCACACACACATGCATGTGCACCACACACACTTCATATACAAGAATATGAAAAGCCTAAATTAAAAGCAAACTGGCATTTTTAAAAGAACACGAGCATAGTCAAATGGTCTACCACCACCAAGTAAAACTGATAAAAAGAAATACACAGATGACTGAATTTTTTAAATTCTATTAACAGAGTGCATCAACCAGTCAAATAAAAATACTCTATCACATCAATGTAACCCCCTCACCAGAAAAATACTTCAGAAAATAAAACAACCTTAGGACTATTTTATCAAATCTTTTCTTGATATTTCAAACATTACTGGAAACTTTTTAGCCATCTCAAAGTGCTGTTAACTCCACCAAAAGATTTAATGTAGAATCCAACCCAGTACACCTTTCAATTTCACCCTCAATTCTAAAAATCAAATATTCTTCAGAGAATAAAAAATGACTCCTAAGAGGAAAAATCACCCCTATTTCATCATTTGGCTTACCTTGTTTTAATTCCTCCAGCAGTAGTGTCTGCTAGGTAAGCCAAAGGCTGGAGCTGCATTATTCCCAGCAACCTCTGGAGTCCTGCACAACACAAGGTACTCTCCCTAACAAATTTTTCCAAACATTCAAAGCTTTAATCTCTCTATTACACAAATGGTTCCAAAACATGTGGATAACATGCTCATCAACTCATTTTAAGAGGCATATATGGTTGGGGATCAAAAATTTAGTAACAACAACAACAACCACCACCAAAAGTAGACTATAAGCCCCAATCAACAATTTTAGCATCAAGACATGCACTATCATCAAGTAATACTTATCCTAAAAAAAAAAACGCAGAAATACCACCATAAAAATTAACTTCAGAATTAGTCATCCTGATAGAAAAACAAATGGTAAAACTGCTGTAATACTCTCAATAGACTGGTAACAGTGATTTGGTAAAATTCAACATTAGTTAAAACTCAAGCTAGACCTGGCCGCACCTGGCTGGCTCAGTTGGTAGGGCATGTGACTTGATCTTGGGGTTGTAAGTCTGAGCCCCATGTTGGGCTTAGAGTTTACTTTTAAAAAGGGGGGGCCAGGGTGTCTGGGTGGCTCAGTGGGTTAAGCCTCACTCAGCCTTCGGCTCAGGTCATGATCTCAGGGTCCTGGGATCGAGCCCCACATCGGGCTCTCTGCTCAGCAGGGAGCCTGCTTCCCCTTCTCCCTCTGCCTGCCTCTCTGCCAACTTGTGATCTCTGTCAAATAAATAAATAAAATATTTTTTAAAAAGCTGGGGGGGCCTGGCTGCTGGCTGGCTCAATCAGCAGAGCATGCAGCTCTTGATCTCGGGGTCATGAGTTCAAGCCTTATGCTGGGCACAGAGCTTACAAAAAAAAAAAAGAAAAGAAAAGAAAAGAAAAAAAGCCAGACATGGACAACTTTCTTAATTTTTAAAATTCTCTTCCTCTACCAACCTCTTATAAATTAGCATTCCCCAAGGTTTTGTCCTCTCGTTATAAAAAAGGCACTTACTCGATAATTTCTTCTATACACATACTTCTAATTACTACGTGTAAGCTGTTAAGATACAAATTCATATCCTCAACAAAATCTCCATCCCCAGTGCTACTCAGATACCCAACAGCCTACTGGACATTTCTGTCCTGATTTCTTAAAGGCACCTTAAACTCAATAGTCATTCTACTATGTTCACCCTCCACAATTTATTACACCACCATCCACCCACATGAGGAAAACAAAGCCAAGGCGGGGGAAAAAGGGGCAATCCATATAACGGACAGCAATGTTGAAAAAGCAGCATTTACATTACAAAAATACCCAGACCAGCCCAAATGCTCAAAAAAGGAAAAATACCAACACAAAATTCTGATAATCTGGGTGACTCAGTCGGTTCAGTGTCTGCCTACAGCACAGGTCGTGATCATCTCGGGTGCTGAGATAGAGCCCAAGTCAGAATCCCAGCTCAGCGGGAAGTCTTCTTCTCCCTCTCCCTTTTCTCCTCTCCCTCACCCTGCTCATGCTCTCTCTCTCAATAAAATTTTTAAAAAACAAAAAAAGCATTTTGATAATCATTAGAAATAAAAGGTATATAAACTGCATAAATATAATTTTCCAAGAAAGAGACAAACGAATGTGTCATATACAACTGTGCTAACAGAGAAAATACACTAAAAGCATATACATTAAAACATCAACAGTGGTAAAGACGGAGATGAAAGAGTAATATAAAGAATGAATGCTTTTATATTTTACTTATATGTTTTACAACACTTGCATCTTTCACATCAAAAATAAACATACTGATCAGCTATGAAATAAAAAACAGGGGCACCTGGGTGGCTCAGTCGTTAAGTGTCTGCCTTCAGCTCAGGTCATGATTACAGGACCCTGGGATAAGCCCCACGTCGGGCTCCCTTTTCTGCGAGGGGTCTGCTTCTCCCTCTCCCACTCCCCCTGCTTGTGTTCCCTTTCCCTGTCAAATGAATAAATAAAATCTTAAATATATATATACTATTATATCTATGTAAAATATATTGGGAAAGCTCAAAAGGAATCTGAATACATCTACATAGTAACTTGTACACAAATGTTCACAGCAGCATTATTCATAATAGTCAAAAAGTGGACACAATCTAAACGTCCATCAACTGATAAATGGATAAAGAAAACGTGGTATACACATGTAATCAACTGTTATTTAGCCATAGACAAGAATGAAGTATTCATACAAATTACATGGATTAACCTTAAAAACATTATGCTAGGGGCGCCTGGGTGGCTCAGTGGGTTAAAGCCTCTGCCTTCGGCTCAGGTCATGATCCCAGGGTCCTGGGATTGAGCCCCGCATCAGGCTCTCTGCTCAGCAGGGAGCCTGCTTCTCTCCCGGCCTCTCTGCCTGCTTGTGATCTCTGTATGTCAAATAAATAAATAAAATCTTAAAAAAAAACAAAAAACAAAACAAAACAACAAAAAAAACACATTATGCTAAGTAAAAGAAGCTAGTCACAAAAGGCCACACATTATATGATTCAATTTATATAAAATGTCCAGAAAAGACAAATCTATAATAACAGATAAACTGGCGGTAGTAAGGTAAGGTAGGAAGAAAATGAAATGGAGAGTGATATACTAGTGATATACTAGTATACACATGGGGCTGCTTCTAATTTTATTCTAAAATTAGACATTGAAGGGGCAACTGGGTGGCTCAGCCAGTTAAGCATCTGCCTTCAGGGCAGGTCATGATCCCAGGCTCCCTGCTCAGCAGGGAGTCTACTTCTCCCTCTCCCCACCCCCCAGCCCTGTTCATGCTCATTCTCATGCACTCTCTCTCTCAAATAAATAAATAAATGAAATCCTTGAAGTTAGACATTGGCAATGGTTGCATAATTCTGTTAATATACTAAAAACTCCTGAACTCTACTAAGGTAGGTTATATCGCCATAAAGCAGTTACCAAAAAATGAATATGAAACAAAGATTTTGGGCGCCTGGATGGCTCAGATGGTTAAGTGTCTGCCTTCAGCTCAGGTCATGATCCTAAGTTCTTGGAATCGAGTCCCGCGTCTGATTCCCTGCTTAGCAGGGAGTCTGCTTCTCCCTTTCTCCCTGCTTCTTCCCCTGTTTGCACTTGCTCTCTCTCAAATGAATAAATAAAATCTTAAAAAGAAACAAAGATTTTAATATGCACCACACTTTAAAAATAAGCCTAGGGCGCCTGGGTGGCTCAGTCAGTTAAATGGCTGCCTTCAGCTCAGATCATGATCCCAGGGTCCTAGGATAGAGTCCTGCATCTGGCTCCCTGGTCAGTGGAGAACCTGCTTCTCCCTCTCCCTCTGCCTGCTGCTCTGCCTACTTGTGGCTTCTATCTCTTTCAAATAAATAAATAGAATCTTTAAAATAAGCCTAAATTTGTCTTCTGAAAATTATCTATTTTTGTTCTTGAAAAAAGTCTCACTTAGGGCACCTGGGTGGTTCATTGAGGTTAGGCATCTGACTTCTGCTCAGGTCATGATCTCAGGTCCTGGAATGGAGTCCTGCATTGGGCTTCACACAGGGCCGGGAATCTACTTCTCCCTCTCTTTCCCTCTGCTCCTGCCCCTGCTCGTACTTGCTCTCTCAAATAAAATCTTTTAAAAAAAGGAAAAGAGCCTAGTGACTTCCTTAGTGATAAACTTTCAAATACTAGGGGCACCTGGGTGGCTCAGTGTTGTTTAAGCCTCTGCCTTCAGCTCAGGTCATGATCTCACGGTCCTGGGATCGAGCCCCACGTCGGGCTCTCTGCTCACCAGTGAGCCTGCTTCCCCCTCTCTCTCTGCCTACCTCTCTGCCTGCTTGTGATGTCAGATAAACAAATAAAAATCTTATTAAATAATATAAATAAATATATATTTATAAACATTTAAATATACTTATAAATAATATAAATATAAATATAAATAATATAAATGTTTATAAATAATATAAATTAAAAATAAATAGAAATAAGTTTTTCAAATCTTTCAAATACTAGTTGAACTGATTTAACAAAATAAATTTCAAGGGACACCTGAGTGGCTCAGTTGGTTAAGCATCTGCCTTCAGCTCAGTACATGATCCCAGGGTCCTAGGATGGAGTCCCAGGTCAGGCTCCTTGCTCAGGGTCGGTGGGAGACTGTTTCTCCCTCTGTCTGCTGTTCCCTCTGCTTGTGCGTGCATGCACACTCTCCCTCTGACAAATAAATAAATCTTTAAAGTAAATAAATAATAAATTTCAAATTTTCATTTTGACAAGATTATCTTCTCAAAATTTCCTGGGGGCGCCTGGGTGGCTAAGTTGGTTAAGCCTCTGACTTCAGCTCAGGTCATGATTCTCAGGGTCCTGGGATGGGGCCCTGCATTGGACCCTCCGCTCAGTGGGGAGTCTGCTTCCCCCTCTCTCTCTGCTTGCTTCTCTGCCTACTTATGATATCTCTGTCAAATAAATAAAATCTTTAAAAATAAATAAATAAATATTTCCTAGCATTTGTTTTATTCAGTAACTGAATTTTCTGAGCTAAAGTATTCTAAGACAATGTATTTTTTATTTTTTTTTTAAGATTTTATTTATTTGCCACAGACAGTGATCACAAGTAGGCAGAGAGGCAGAGAGAGAGGGGGAAGCAGGCTCCCTGCCAAGCAGAGAGCCCGATGTGGGCCTTGATCCCAGGACCCTGAGATAGTGAACTGAGCTGAAGACAGAGGCTTAACCCACTGAGCCACACAGGTGTCCTAAGACAATGTATTTTAAATACACACAGTGACTGATGCCAAGGCTAGACATATTCCCTATCCTCAAAAACCTCACAGAAAAGTTATTTAAGTAGTATACATCCTCTAAAATGGAACTATATTGTGACTCTTGACCTCAAAATGGAGATTTTCAAGCCCCGCTTTGGGACCTAAAGCTTACTTGAATAAATAAAAATAAACAAAAATATTAAAAAGTGAAAAAACAAATGAATAGATAGATAGCACCTGGCTGGCTAAGTCAAAAGAGCATGCAATTCTTCATCTCCAGGTGGTTAACTTCATGCCCCATGTTGGGACCTGGAGCTTACTTAAGAAACATGAAACAGGGGCGCCCAGGTGGCTCAGTCTTTAAGCATCTGCCTACGGCTCAGATCTTGATCCCAGGATCCTGAGATGGAGCCCCGAATCACATCTGGCTCCCTGCTCAGTAGGAAGCCTGCTTCTCCCTCTCCCACTCCCCCTGCTTGTGTTTGGCTCAGGTCAGGAGGAAGCCCATTGTCAGGTTCCCCTGCTTGGTGGGGGGGGGGGTCTGCTTCTCCCTCTCCTTCTGACCCTCCCTCTCCCTCTGACCCTCCCTCTCCCTCTGCTTGTGCCCACTCTCAAATAAACAAATAAAATCTTTAAAAAAAAAAAATCCTTGGAAGACCTCCTGGCACATCACACACGCCGCACCTGTTAACTATACTAATAATTATCACTTAACTACTTGATAACTTCATTTCCATATTATCATTATCTCTTTCAGCTTCAATAACCACATTAATTCTAAACTACTTAATTATTTACATTAAAGCAATAGTTCTCAAGGTGTGATATAGGGACTGTCAGGATTCCATAGATACTTTCAGGGGGTTCATTAGATCAAAATCGTTCTTGAAAAAAAGATCAAAGCGCAAAACAGATCAATGGTTTAACACAACACTGCACAAAAAAATACAGAGGCAATTTCAGATTCCACATTGCAACTAACCTTTAAGAAATTACCACTTGAGTTTTGTTGTAGAATCAAAGAAGAATATCACAATTATCTGGACAGATCATTAAAGTACTCCTCCCAACATACTGGTGTGAAGCTGAATTTTCTTCATACACTTCAATTAGAACAACATATGACTGAATGCAAAAACTGACAGGAAAACCAGCTGTCTTCCATTAGGCCAAATATTAAAGAGATTTACAAAAATGTAACACAGTCGCCATTCTTTCAGTAAATTTTTTTGGCTTTGGAAAACAGGTTTTTTTTTTCCATAAAAAATGTTATTTATGTAACCTGTAATTAGTTTATTAACTATTTTTAAATGAATTAATATATTTAAGTTAACTTAGAATACAATGATTACCAAAAGATATACACCATATAAACAAAAGCTACTTGGAGTCCTACATCATTTTTAAGAATGTAAAGGAATCCTAACCAAAAAGTCTGAGAACTGGGGCACCTGGGTGGCTCAGTGGGTTAAAGCCTCTGCCTTCAGCTCAGGTGATGATCTCAGGGTCCTGGGATCAAGCCCAGCATCGGCATTGGCGTGGGGCTTTCTGCTCAGCAGGGAGCCTGCTTCCTCCTCTCTCTCTGCCTGTCTCTCTGCCTGCTTGTGATCTCTGTCTGTCAAATAAATAAATAAAATATTAGGGAAAAAAAAAGTCTGAGAACTGCTTCTTTAGAGTAATACTTAATACCCCACTTTTATTTACATTGAGTTTTCATCTCTGTGAATCTCACATGCAGCCATAGATGTTTAAAGTAAGCAGAAGAAAGCAAGGATATAAATCTTGCTTTCTTCCGATGTACTATAATGCAATTAAGCATAAGATATAGCCCTTCCAAAAAAAAGGATGGTCGAGTTAACAGAATTATCCATCTGTCAGAATTAACTACAATAGTATGATACAGCTGTAATATAGAACTTATACAGAAATAGAGCCAAAGAACTATCCCTGTGCCAAAAGATGCACAGAAAAATCTGGGCTGCTGAAGGGGTAACATAGCCCTTAAGTGAATTACCTACCATAACAGTTTTACTGGAGTTGATTTCAAACTACCACCTAGACTTCTGGTCACCTTCAATAAAGGTTAATCATAGAACTCTACATGGAACATAATCTGCTCCAAAAAGTCTGGAAAAATATTTAACTACTAAAAAAAATTATTTTGAATTGTGCAATGCCAGTTACCCTCATTATTACAATAAATACAATCAGACTGTGCTGTAATAAATTACCATGCTATAAAAAGCCATCCAGCAATGGGGAGTAATGGCATTCATTAATTAGGGCCCTTTTTCCTTCCTTTTCAGAGCATAATTTATTGATTTAAATGCCTCACACAAAACCTTGTAGGAGTTTGATGTTAAAAAAAAAATTATTGTTCACTACAGAATTGTAATACTAACCACTGGGAAATGAGAGCAAACTTTCCTGAGCCAGAATGCTTAAGGTGGACAGAAGCTCATAAGCCAGGCAAGTTTTGTTCTAGAGAGGGTACTTCCAAAGTCTAAGGGGCATACAACTAACTGCATTCTGCTTAAAAGGAGTGTCTGATAGAGTTTTCTCATTTCCTCACATACTCTAGGCCTGAATTTGCAGCTTCCAAATTAAATGCCTTTTAAGCACTTTTTTCATCCTACTCTCATATCTAATTCCATAATGAGAATTCTTAAGTTCTTCAAATGAAAAATAATTCCACTGAAAAGGAGAAACTAAGGACCCAATAAAAAGAGACACTGAATATACAAGAGTTCACTGCAAGCAGGTTTTAAACTGAAATCCGTGTTACTCAGCCTTTTAAAATTAAAGGGGGAAAAACAACCCCCCCATCTTACTATTCCACCAAGTAGCACTCTTTCAATGGTTTTTGTTAAGGTTAATTATTTACTGAAACTTCATGTGATAATGCTCGTTAATACTGTGCGCTGCAATTACTTTCTGCTGAAAGAATCCCATTTCAACTCTTAAAGGTTCGCAGTACTTCTCAACGCACAAGGATTTTACTCCTTCCTCCTCCCCGCTGCGCTCCCCGCCCCCCACCCCGGAAAATACAGTACCTGCAGCAGGGTTTCCTGATCTCAACATTTGGGGGGGTGGGGGTGAGGGCTGGGGGATGGGGAGAGGACTCGCTATCCCATTCTGCCTGAATAAAATAAAACTCCTGTTGTAAATAATCTTAGGAACAGTGACACAGAGGATCCAATTCTCTTCTGATCGCATCTATCCCTATAAACTTCACTATGGCCCTCAATGCACCCCTTTCTACTCCAGAGCAGCCCTACCTGGCCCCGACTTACAGATTCAAGCTGAATTACTCCTTGACCTTGGACCCAGGCCACTGCTCCCCTCCAAGATCCTCACATCACATCCTGCAGACTGCAGAGACCTGACGGTTCAGGCCGGGTCAGCGGCCGGGGCGACGGCAGGGAAGCAAGCCGCAGAAACCGCAGAAGCGCGTTGGCTGGTGGGGCTGACTCGGGGAAAACGCGGGGAAGGAAAGACGCCGGGGGCGAGGACAAGGCCGGGGGCTACCTGCGGACCAGCGCCGACACCGCCCCAGTAGTCGCAATGCTACACCTCACCTCCGGGTTCTGGATGCCCTCTCAGCCGCCTTGAGACCCCTGGCCTGACCCGCGGTCCTCGGTCATTGCCTCTTATTACCTCTGCCTACCCCAGCCAGCAATGGCAGGTGATGAGGCGACTGGGCACCCGAGACGCGCAGGCTGATTGCCTACCTCATGCGACAGTGTCTGCGAGCCGCCCACTCCCTCCCAAGGGCTCCCGGAGCCCGGACCACGGGAGTAGGAAGAGGCGTACGATGCAAAACGACACAGAAGGTGGGACAGGAAGCGGGGGGGTGGGGGTCCTCCAGCTCCCCGCAGAGGCTGGCAGAAGGGAGGTGAGGACAGAGGAGGCGCGACAGCACGCGGCGGGGACGTCGGAAAGCTAGCCTACCTTCCTCACTCCTGGCCGACGGTCCAACACGAGCCACGAATCGCCTCACATCCGGGTATCAGGAGACAGCCGCTTCTGCCGCGACCGCCGCCTCTCCCGCGGCGCAGATACGCCAAACTTCCGGCGACGACGGCGACGCCTCGCCCGTCAGATGGGAGTTACCTGTGACCGTCTTGGTCGCGCTTGCGCAACGCTCCTCTTCAGCCGTCACAGGCTCAGCTGACGTGCCCAGAGGAGGAAGATGGCCGCCACGTTCAGTGCGTGTCACGCAGTTTTTCACCCCGGCCGGGACGGCTGGCGTCGGGGCAAAGCAAGCCAGCGTACACCCTCAGCGCAGGCGCGGTGGGAGGCCTCGCGTGCGCGCACCGCGGGTGGGCACCTCGCGGGGAAGCGGCGGCGCCCCCAGGCGGCGACCGCTGGCCCTTCCCCGGGATGTCTCTTAATAAAGCCACCCACTCCCCCAGCTGTGATGATTTGTCTTGGAAATCCTTCGCCGCTGGTCCCTCTGTGGGTTGCGGGTAGCGCTCTCTGCGACCTCTGTTTCAAATACGTTTAATCTTTGACATGGGCCACTGTAAAGAAAACGGGAGGCAATTGGCCCTTCTCTTTCCTTCCCCTGCCCTGCACTCGAGCGCTTCCAAAAAATCCAGGACTTCACCTTATCCTTACACTTTCCACCTTGTGTGCGGGCGCACGGGAGTCGACAAGAATTTGTAGATATGCAATTAGATTTAGTCATGGCGGGTGTTCGCACAAAGCTTTGGTTTTTCGAAGCCTGTAAAGATAGAACACAGGTTTCAATCACTAGTATTCGTGGTTCTCACACTCTTGAACACGCTTACTGTGCTATTCTTATTTGCAGAACTGTGAGATTGGGTAAAACCGGTACTCATGCTTTTGAGAATCTGAAGAGAGATGATCATACGTGGGTGTCTCCCCTTACTGACCTGTTTTTATGAAACTAAGTACAATCAAAATGTGCTTTATTAAGCCTGACGTCAAGCCTGATTTTCTGACAATACATCTTCCACAAAACTTTATTGAGCCGCTTGTCAGTTTTGTCTGGAAAGAGTTTGTGGTTTAAAAACCAAAGCCAGAGTTATTGATGGGTGAAGCCATTGCCCACATCACCATACACTATTACTTGGCAAAAACCTGCCTATGCCCCACCCCCATTCCCTGTTTCTAATATATATACTTTAACAGCATATGCCAAATGACTTTAATGGGGGTGGGGGTGTGGGGAGACAAGTCAGGAGTAGACTGCCAACCTGATTAAAGTGGTTTATGTACTAGACTATTTCACCTATATTTGCCTCACCTTTAGATTGTCAGACAACTGGTGGGATTTCCTTTCCTGTGTAAACAGCTTTATTTTTAGTGACTTAAGTCTTGTGCATACGCCTGCACGCACATACACACACACAAACACACACCCCATATTTACAAGTCTCCATTCCCACAAAATAGGCCTCCGCTTTTTTTTTTTTTTTTAAAGATGTTATTTATTTATTTGAGAGAAAGCGAGAGCAAGAGAGCACCACTAGAGGGGCAGAGGGAGAGAAGCAAATTCCCTCCTGAGCAGGGAGCCTGATGGGATACAGGACTCTATCCCAGGATACTGGGATCATGACCTGAGCCAAAGGCAGATACTTAACCAACTGAGTCACCTAGGCACCCAGTAGGCCTCTGCTTCTGAGAAATCTATTCCACTTTACATCTTGAATTGGTCACAGTCAGAAGCATAGGAATCCTTGTAAATGCCGTGCCATGAAAAATCATATGTAGTTATTTTTGATATATAAGTAAATCATATTTGATGTATAATTCATATCTGCAACTTACTAGATTTTCTTTTCTAAAACCAAATATAGTTAGCTTCTTAAACATGCTGCAGAAGTATAAAATAGTTTGCTTTTATAATACCATATTACAAACATCAAAGTTGCTAAGAGACTAGATCTTAATTGTTCTCTTTTTTAATAAAGATTTTGTTTATTTACTTGACAGAGAGAAACAACACAAGCAGGGGGAGCAGCAGGCAGAAGGAGAAGCAGGCTCTCTGATGAGCAGAGGGCCCAATGTAGACCTGATTTCGGAACTCTGGGATCACGATGGAGCAGAAGGCAGACACCCAACCGACTGGGTCCCCCCAGGTGCCACTAGATCTTAATTGTTCTCACCACAAAAAGGAGATGTTAATTATGTGATGTGATGGAGGTATCAGCTCAGATGGTAATCATAATTGCAGTCTATAAAAATATCTAATCAACTCATCGTATACCTTAGTGTTACACAATTTTATATGTCCATTATGTCTCAATAAAAATATTTATAAAATAGTTTGCTTTTATGGGAAAAATAAGCTTTCTTGAGCGTTATTCTTTATAATTTTAAAAGATACCTCACTTCTGATTCATTAATGCCAGAGGTCTCAATTTGTAGTTTGATTAAATCTTAATTATTCTGTAATGTCATTTTTTAAAGATTTACTTATTCATTTTAGAGAGAGAGGAAGGGCAGAGAGAGAGAGGGAGAAGTTAAACAGAGCCTGATGCAGCGCTCTATGCAGGGCTTGATCCCAGGACCCATGAGATCATTACATAAGCTGAAATCAAGAGTCAGATGTCCAACCAACTGAGCCACCCAGGCGCCCTCGTAATGTCATTTTTTACAAAATTTGTCTTGCTTTCTATCAGTGGTTTTCATTTACAGCATCCTGTCTACGAACTTTGGAATTTGGTTCATTTGATTTGGTTATTTACTATAAGAAATCCTAATCAACTGAATAAATTATCTTGCTTGACTGAGCTTTCAAAGATTATACAAGCTCACAACAACCTGTTCCCAGCAAGAGAGACCTCCTGAGAAAGTTCTGGGGGACACCTCTAGTTAGTTCACATTTTGCCATGTACACATGATGAAAACAAAACACGTGTTGTTGCTTATATAATGTATTTTGGTGTTCAACATTATAGTTCTGTAAATAACGAAGATCTTTTTCTCAATCCTTACAAGAACTACAAGCCCCTACTTGTAAATTATCCTGATAAATTCTAAATTTTGAATGTAATCTGGACTTGTTTAAATTGCTGGTTTTCCTTTCTAACTCCAAACTGCAAAATGTACTTTCCTGCCCTTGCTTATCATGACGACGTCTACTTCTAAAAGCTATAATGAAGGATTTGCATTGCCCCACATATCACATTTGCATTTCCTTGTTCCTTTTCTTTCTCATGACCAATCTAAATGCCAGAACTTATGAAACTTCTGCTAACTTCCAGACAACAGAGTAGTCTTACGTTCAGACTGATCCTTCTGCTAGCACCTAAATAAAGTCTTTTTTTCTCTCTTGGTCCACTCTTGTTGACTTTATTTTGAGACTCTCGATGGTGTGAGAGAGTTACTATCAGAGAGTTAAAATTCTAAAACAAAAACAAACAAACAAAAAAACAACACCCTCCAATCTAGAAAATAAAAACAAAGAAAGATTATATCAATCTAGTATAGATCAACCGATACTGGCATTTCAATTTGCCATCTTCTGGGACACTCACTACTAACACCTATAAGTAATAATGCTGGCCCCACATGCTTGAGAGGGAATAAGTGTTAGCCAGATTAAGGAACTGAGTTACAAAAGTCCAGAGAGGAGAGGGAACTTGATGAGTTGCAGGATTCAAATATTTCAATATTTGAATTGGAATTCAAATATTCCAATATTATTGAAGGGAAAAGGCATTAAAAGGTAGGCAGAGCCGGGGCGCCTGGGTAGATCAGTCGGTTAAGCATCTGCCTTCAGCTCCGGTCATGATCCTGGGGTCATGGGATATAATCTGGTGTCAGGCTCCCTGCTCAGCAGGAAGTCTGTTTCTCTTTCTCCCTGCCCCCCACCCCCACTGTGCTATCTCTCATTCTCTCTCTTGCTATCTCACAAATAAATAAACAAGATCTTAAAAAAAAAAAAAAAAAAGGTTGGCAGAGCCAAAGTAGGAAAGGCCTTGAGGATAGTAGGAGGGAATATCCTGAGTTTGGTACTAGGGATACTGTAGTGAAAAGTACACACAGGGTTTCCTTCCTCATGTAGCATACATTCTAAGGAGGGAGGCAATCAGTTATTTCATAATTATTTATTGAGGGCACGTTGTGTGCAACTTACTATTCTAGATACTGGGAATACAGAAAAGAACAGAACATATACAAATTCCTGCCTTCAGAGGTGCCTGGGTGGCTTTGTCAGTTAAGCATCTGCCTTTGGCTCAGGCCATGACCCAGGGTCCTGGGATCAAGCCTCACACTGGGCTCATTGCTCAGAACACAGTCTGCTTCTTCCTCTCCCTCACCCTCCCTCTCCCTCTGCCGTTCCCCCTGCATGTGCACTCTCTCTCTTTGTCAAATAAATAAAATCTTAAAAAAAAAAAAAAAATACCTGCCTTGGGCTCCTGGGTGGCTGAGTTGTTAAGCATCTGCCTTCGGCTCAGGTCATGATCTCAGGGTCTTGAGCCCAGCATCAGGCTCCCAGCTCAGCAGGAAGCCTGCTTCTCCCTCTCCCACTCCCCCTGTTTGTGTTCCCTCTCTTGCTGTGTCTCTCTCTGTCAAATAAAATCTTTAAAAAAAAAACCCTGCCTTCAGACAGTACATTTTTCAAGTCAGTTAATAAGTAAGTAAATAACAATTAAATGCAAAGAAGGGAACAAATATGGTAATAAACAGGGTAGCACTAATCAAACTTTTTGTGATGATACAAATGTTCTATATCTGCACTGTCGCAAAGGGTAGCCAAAGCGACATAGGGCTCTTAAACACTTGAAATATGAGTATTGCAACTGAGGAACTGAGTTTTTCATTTCATTTCATTTCATTTTTTACCCATCCCCCACCAGCTTTAATTTTAATTGATTAATTAATTAATTAATTTTTTGAGAGAGAGTGCTCACGCAAGAGTACGTGTGGTGGGAGAGGGTGAGAGGGAGAGACAGAATCTTAAGCAGACTCCATGCCCAGTGCAGCGCCAAATGCGGGACTCCATCTCCCAACCCTGAGATCATGACCCAAGCCTAAATCAACAGTTGGATACTCAGCCTACTGAACCACCCAGGTGTCCCCTCAATCTTAATTTCCACGGGTTTATTAATATCATCATGGATTTTTTAAAACTCTCTCCTAAAACTGATTCTTCTCTTGGTTCTAAGGGAGTTGTTAATAAAACTTCAGGAAAGAGAATTCCCTGCAAAGGTCTGAATGGATCTGTTTACATTCTAAGCCCACTGTGGACAAATAATGGCATGTGATGGTTGACCCAAGGATAGAGTCAGTTTCATCGGGACCACACGGATCATCAGATTATTAGGAACTGTTGGATACGGAGATGGATAGATATTGAAAAGGCAGCACACAAATGAACATTACAGTCTTGCCATTCAAATTGTGGTTCATAGACTAGGAGCATCTTTAACAACTGAAGCGTTTTTTGTTGTTGTTGTTGTTTTTTATTTTTTATTTTTTTTAAAAGATTTTATTTATTTGACAGACAGAGATCACAAGGAGGCAGAGAGGCAGGCAGAGAGAGAGAGGAGGAAGCAGGCTCCCTGAGGAGCAGAGAGCCCAATGTGGGGCTCGATCCCAGG